>NC_061110.1:42627981-42659760 GCF_015104395.2 Macrobrachium nipponense | reverse complement strand
TGTGTGTGTAATATATATATATATATATATATATATATATATATATATATATATATATATATATATATATATGTAAGTGTTTACATATATGTGAGCAATGTATGTGACATTCTATATATAAAAAATCTAAAAACTATGTTGTTAATTAAACCAATGCCCCAAGGGGTCATATAGGAACTTGCAGGAGTGTGATAAACGTGATTACTGAAATATTGACAAAGCGTTGACGTGCTTGTATCAGCGTCCTAATTTGTAGACACCTGTAGTCATCACATCCATTGTTGTGTGAAACGTCAACAATGCTGTCGCTATAGAAACCATGTTGACGCTCTAACCACAAACCGTGCTACGTGACTGACCCAGTTACAGTTACGTATTGTAATTCATCTGTCTGTATCTTGAGCAGTGTTTACTTACCTATGATCTTGTAAACCGAATTGTATATCAGACTTCAGCTAGCACTCTTCACTTGAAGACCTATCAAAACCTTCTCTATATCTCTTCACGATGTAAGATAGAAAAATTTATTTTATTTTTGTACTCTGTGTTTCAGCGACTCAACCTCTACATCAGAACGAAGCAATTGAATGAAACTTGAAACTTAAGAAATATCACCACAGCCGATGAGACTGAGTCAATGATGAAGAGTATTTACCCAACGATATCTGCTTTGCAGATCAAAAGAACAATCCAGTGCCTCGTTTGTAAACGTAATACGCGAGCACTGAAATATATATATATATATATATATATATATATATATATATATATATATATATATATATATATATACTTTTAGAATCTACTGGTCGTCGCGCTATCGGACTCATAATTCTTCAAATATCTTGCACTTGAATCCAAAAAAGGGGACAGAATTCGAGAAGTTAAGAGGATATTGTAGCTATTTCAGTTACAAACACACACACACACACACATATATATATATATATATATATATATATATATATATATATATATATATATATATATATATATATATATATATGTGTGTGTGTGTGTGTGTGTGTGTGTGTGTGTGTGTGTATAATATATATATATATATATATATATATATATATATATATATACATATATATATATATATATATATATATATATATATATATATATATATATATATACAAAGGTTAAATGACTGCTATGAGACAACTTCATCTACCTCTCAACTTTAACGAGACTCAAAAGATAGATATGAATGTCAAGGTAATTGACTTTCATCAACAAAAAATCGGAAGAAATAGGAGGAAGGAAGGAGTTGATGATATTAATGATGATAGCACCAGTAAAGACAATGTATTATAATATATTCTAAAAGGGAGTAAAAGGATTAAAAAGATATTCTTAGTTTCCACCGACAACAGACTAAACAGCTTCCTGACAGAGGCACATTATTATTATTATCATTATTATTTCAATAGGTGAAATTGACTCTATTCACATTGAACAAGCAGACAGAGGCCATTGACTTGAAATTCAAGCTTCCGAAGAATGTTGGTTTCAGCCTCCCACCGCAGACCCCACACTGCAGCAGTAACTGATCATTATACAGAGCCAGTGATTTTTCATCTTCCTTGGGAGACGCGAGCCCACGACATCTGAGTGACATGTCACGACACAAAAAACCCATATACCACCGGACCAGTGCAATAAAACATAAAAAAAAATGTCAGAAGACAAGTACACGACGTATATGGCAATCGGAAAAATTTGGAGTGAAAAGATAAAATGAATATAAAAATTATTCAACCCGAGAAATAAAGGGCAGGCGTTGGATGTAGACCTGGATTTAGCAGAGAGAGAGAGAGAGACTTCCAGGTTTTCTAAAATAAATTTGAAAGATAAAAGAAGCTGTAAGGGAAGGAAAGAAATACTGAACAGTAATTGTTCACAAAAGACATATATCATTGAAGACTGAATGTCTCAGTAACAGTGAAAGACAGATATTGAGAGTCTCCGGGGGAGGAAGAATTAAAGAGAAAATGGCTTAATGGAGGTGAGTTGTTCTAGAGATAAAAAGGAAAAGAAGTTACAAATCCCTTTTTCTGACGACGAGTAAATCTTGATCTGGAAAGTGTGTCATAAAATAGTCTGCCAGCGTTTCAGCTTCGTATGAATCCCTATATGACAGTAAACCAAACTTCTTCTTCCCACTGTTATTCGTACATTAAGGGGTCGGTTGCCTGATGCACCCTCTCCACTGCCTTCTATCAAAGGCATCATCCTCCACAAAACCTCTTCGCTCCATATCTTCCTTCACTTTATCTCGCCATCTAATTTAACAACAATATATTCTTCAAATGAGATACACCGTGAATTGTAGTATACGTTATCGGCATCTCCCTCTTGTTATATAACATTTTTACATCGCTCACCTTCTAAATTATATATGTGAAAATTTATGTTTAAAGCCATTTATAAAGAGTTGCGTAACTCATGAATCAAACAATATACAAGATGGTAAAAATGATGGCATCTGACCTGTTTGTAGGGGAAAATAGAGGGAGGGAGTGGGCTTGCACTACGGATTTCTATGGACATATGCTATTTCGTAGTAATGGACATTACTGGTCATTGTATAGAAGCAATATACTGGTCATTACTAGGCCATGAACAGGAATCAGGCTGACATAGTCCCAACTATTTACAGGGACACAGTATCAGCTTCATTCATTAAATTATTTCAAGAGCTACAGAATTGTTGTTTTGGTGATCTAAGTTAGCCTACTGTAACCAAATAAAGTTACGTGGCAAACTCAGCTTGTCAGTAGCTAATGTGAATACGGTTGTTTTTCAAAGTGCACTTGATGAGCTGTAGTAAAAATAAATGTCCTTACCTGACTGGTCCTTGTTATTCATTGTGTGCAAATATATAAAAAGGTTTTGTTGAAAATTTGTTGCTTTTGATTTTTACTTTTCATACATTGTGTACAAACAAATAAAAACTGATAATATAATCCAGTATTGAATATTTTTAACAAGCCCTTATGTGATTTTTGCTTAAAATTCATTGTGTACAAAGAAAACACTGATTGTTTAATTTATTTAATATTCTTAGCAAACCTTTCGTACTTGTCATTCATTGTGCACAAAGAATCAAAATGAGTATCTCATTAGTATGTAATATTTTTGGCAATTATAGGAGTACACAATACTACCTATTAATGGAGTTATAGTAGACTTTTTACTAAGCTGAACTAGAGCAGAATTGATGGATATATTTATTAGAACTGCAATATGCTTTAAAGTAAATATGGATGACACTTTTTTCCCAACTCTGTCAACAGAAAATTTTATGCAAATATTCAACATGTATTAATTAAAGCCTGGGATAACGGTAGTAAATGAGTATACTACTATTTTCATCTAAGCTCACACCCAATGTCTAAATGTATGCCTTAAATTAACTGCATAAATTTGTATGTTTTTTTTTTTTTACATAAAGATTTTTTGGCATTATGCCAAGCACTGGGGCAACTAAGGCCATTCAGCGCTGGAATGGAAATGGACAATAAAAGGTTTGAAAGGTGTTACAGGAGGAAAACCTCAAAGCCGTTGCACTATGAAGCAATTGTTAGGAGAGGGTGGACAATAAGATGGAAGAAAGAATGGGAACGGAGGTAACAGTAAAATGAATTACTGTAGTTGCAGTTAGGCGCCGAAGGTACGCTGTAATGAATCTTAAGTAATGCCTACATTCCACCGAATGAGGTGTACTGACGGCACTATCCACCGCCATCTTGAATTGAAAAGGCCTGTGCGATCGCTCTTGACACAGCGATGCGTCATCACCAGACGTCTGTACCTGGCCTCAAGCACCATTCCCAGTTATGGATTTTTGGTGTTATTTATTACTTTTTATGCAGAGTATCTATTTACTATGTTAGATAATTATATTTCACAGTCTTTAACAACATCATAATCCTCTAAACCAGGTTAATTTAATTAAATATGCTGCATAATGGTGGAAAATCAGTGCTGCAGAAGTTATGATGAGAAGCGAGTTTAACACAAATGATTATAAAATACATTATCAGTCATTGCTGATGACTTTAAATGAAAACTCAATACTTGTAACTTCATATCTTGTAAACTGTTCAACCATTTATTTAAAATTTGTATTGCTGTGGGTACTTTTTCTGAGACCATCTAATTTGCATAAATTACACCATTTAGAAGCAGATTCTCTCCTCAGATATGCATGCATGCTTACATCAAAGATATTAAATCCATCGAGTCTAGAAAGGCAAAACGTCAGCCTTGCCCTACAAATTTTCAATGAACATGTCATAGAAGCACTTTTGACAACGGGAAAAGAACACTTTGCCAAATTTTGAAGATGTAGCTAATTATATTAAATTCATTTATCTCTGGTGGACCGTAATGAATGTAAAGCATACACATAAGGTACTCGCTCACAATAAATATGCTCCTCCACTAACGTATATTGCAAATGACGAGAAGTATATTTTCCTACAGAAATTCCATTTCTGGTTAGATCTCTGGAATAGCATTACTAAAACTAGTGGAAAGCTGAGTAGGGAAACATTCACTGCTTTAAAACACACAACTAGTGCAATTATAGAAATAACAAAATACTGTGTAGAAAAATTGAAAATGAAATGTCTTACCAGGAAAATTTCAAAACCTATCAACTTGAAAATGGATTTGGTAAATATCGTCGACTTGCTGGCTGCAATTACAACATTTACTTACGACAAGTGTTCGAGTGTAAAAAAAAAAAAAAAGTTAATGTCTGTTCTCAGAACAGCTTTTGATAATAAATACATCGAACTGAAGATCTTCGATACAAACTGGGAGTGCATGAATAATGAGTCCGGAAATAACGATTCCTTTGATATTGATGTCAGTCAAGATGATGTTGATAAATGTATGGATCTTTTCCCGGTTATAACATACCTTGCTGGCTACTGTGTGTATACTGTTGTGAAAAAATGTAAGTATAGGTCCTGTAAAGACTTACTTACTTGCCAAGAAACAAAAGATAGCTTACCAGCCAATAACAGTTACATTCAGGGTATAAGCAAAAGAGGGCTTCTTTATCCACATGAATTTGTAGTAAACGTAGTTTTGTTCAACTATATAATCATTAATAAACTATCACAGTGTCCTGATTTTATCAAATCAATGTATCAGAGGAATTTTGCCACAGACATTTCACTCACTATACTCGCTGTTAATTATACCTTCTTACCTCTAAATGATTGTGATGCTGGACATAGCATAGAAAAAATTCAAAAAATGCTGATATTTGCTTCCTCCAGTGTCCTAATAAACAATTATTATAAGAAAAGTAAAGAAAACATAAAAATATGCAATAGTTTGACAAAAAAGAGAAAGCAGGATTCACTGAAGAAATAAGATTCAGAGGAATCTTATTTCTTCAGTGTATCCAGAAAAAAATTTATTCTGTGAATAAATTTTTTTGTTCTCATTACTGTTTCTGCACTGATTTCCCTTCATATTTAATCATATGAACCAGGTCCAGAGGATACGGATGATGTAAAAGACTGTAAAACATCATTAACTTACACAGAAATTATATATTCTGCAAATAACTGATAAACGCCACCAAAATTACAAAGTTGTGAATAGAAACGCATGGCCAGACCGAGATGTCTGGTGATGACTCATGCTCGGGTCTCTCAAGCCTTCTCAATTCAAGATGGCGGTGCGCTATCCCCCTTCGGAGTGCATGAATTTGTCATCAAAACTGTATCCTCCACATTTCTTTCAAGCATAAGTTAATTATTATTTTAGTTCCGTACATATCACCTTATAGCCTGAAACAACAGGCAGTAACACCTGAAAAACGGTCCATGCTCCATGCTTTTATAGTCGTCACTTTCAAAGTATAAGATTCTTGATGGGAGTCGAGTGCCGCGATTTCTTGGCCTCTTGTCTGTAGCCTGTAGTGCTAATTACAGGTCATATATCATCATTTTTACCATACCATCTATTTTACCATCTTGTATATTTTTTTATTCATCCTATGTGTTATCGCAACTCTTTTTAAATGGCATTAAACACGCATTTTCAAGTATATAATTTAGCAACTTGCGATGAAAATATTATTTATGCAGTAAGTATCGACTTTGCGAGCAGGAATTAAGAGGCACTGAGCACTATTACCAAGAGGGAGAAGCCAATAACGCTTAATATATTTCACGGTGTATCACACTTGTAGAATTTATTGTTTGTTGAATTAATGTTGCGTTATGTTTATATATACAAGATATATATATATATATAATATATATATATATATATATATATATATATATACTATATATATATATATATATATATATATATATATATATATATATATATATATATATATATATTATATGATATATATATATATATATATATATATATATATATATATATATATATATATATACATATATATACAATATACATATATATATATATATATATATTATATATATATATATATATAATATATATATATTATATATATATATATATGTGTGTGTGTGTGTGTGTGTGTGTGTAGGTCTTATCAAGCTTTGTTTTTCTTCCCTTTTTGAAACGTAGTGAAAATTAAGCTTCGCTTTTTATAACTTTTAGTTTTTTTTTTTTTTTACTTTTACCTCTTATTTCTTTACTTCCTTTTTTTTTTATTCTCTTCAGTAATTCAAGGTCTCTAACTGTCTAAAAGCAGCTCTGTTTCTAACTCTCTTTTCTCTCAAGTTATCTTCATTATTCTATACGAGCTTGTTGGCGCTCGCTGCATGCGCTGAAACTGATGTTGATGTCTCCCCTACCCACCCTATCCCCTCTCTACCCGGCCCCCGTGCCCATCCGGGCGCATATTTCCCAAGTCTGGAAGAGTTTAGGGATGGGAAAATTAGGACAAATCAAAGCGCGTGGAGTTGATCCATGACGTCACAATCCACGCCTTTCAGCTACAATCGGTTTCATAGCCATTACTGCCAGTCACAAATACTGAAGAAAAACTTTCTCATTTCACAGTTTACGGCTTGTATGACCTATACATTTTAGTCAGACATATATATATATATATATATATATATATATATATATATATATATATATATATATATATATATATATATATATATATATGAGAGAGAGAGAGAGAGAGAGAGAGAGAGGTGAAAGAGGGGGAATGGCTAATAATATGTTTTAAAAGTGTTTTATATAATAATAAAGTCACATAGCTCTGCTCGCCTAGAGACAAGGGGTGGTACACTGCAAAGTTCACAGGGGAGAGAATGATATTTGCTGAACAAGCAACTTGTCTCAGAGGTCGTTCCCGTTTGCGAGGCATGTGCATTCGTTTGTACGCGTATTACAGGCCTACTAGTTCAGGGTACTTGTGGAAGACGCATTCTTTGTGCAAAGGAGAGAACAAGCGGTTGCTCTAAATGTCGGGAGAAAACGCCCATCGAAAAGGTAAGACACGTTCTTTAAAAACGTTAGAAAATCTGTTACCTTTGGAAAAGAGAGAGAAGTGTGGAAATATTCTCTTTACGTAAATACTTTGAAAAGAGTGACGTGGGTGTTCTATATAGCTATTTATCTTTATTACAGATGGGTCCGATTCCATGGTTGATTAGGAATGGGATTCTCTAACTGACTAATACTAGACAATGTGACTTGTTTGGGGTTTGAGAGTGTAACCTTAGTCCGGAAGGTAGAATGTTTTCTTATTGTTTTCTTTATGGGCAGATTTGGGTATTTGTGCCATTATGACTTGTTAATCATTTTGTTCTTTGTTATAACCAATTGCTTTGGGAAATAAATGATATTTTTGTATATTTTACGCAGTCTTAATAAGCCTCGTGACATCTTACAGACAGGCACCGTTGGCAACAGGTAAGAGTTCCCAGTTTGTGTAGTTTAGGGAATGAAGGGGGTGTAATAGTGGTGCCAGCGGTAAAGGCTTTTTATATATTTTTCAAGCTGTAGGTACGCTCCGAAGGGACTGGTGACCAGTTAGAAATAGGGGTTTCGGTTTTTATTTTGATAGGAGAAGGGGTTATTAATCATGTCACAGGCAAAACTCAGGGTCATTACTGCTGATTCGACAGAGAGAAGCTGTTCCTCAGACAGTCTTTCTCTCCCAAGCCAAGTCAGTTGATTTCTTGAGATTATGGAATAAAGGTGTTTAAAAAGGGAGAAAAAGGGGGGGAAAAAGTTTAGTTTTCGACATATTAAATTGTTTCGCAGTTCGCGCATGTTTGCGGTGTATGTGAATTCGGTTTACGGTCATATGAAGACGTAAGTGTATTTTCGAGTTTTTTTTTTTCTTTCTTATTTTTTTCCCTCTTTTTTGTTTTGTGGATTTTCTTTAACTTTTTGTTCTTGTTCATGTTCCTTGTGTTTGTGTGTGGCGAACTTGCCTGAGTGGGATTTTTGCGGCAAGTCGTGCCAGAGAGAGAGAGAGAGAGAGAGAGAGAGAGAGAGAGAGAGAGAGAGAGAGGCGAGTTAGCTCGGAAACACCTTACGTTCTTACTTTTCCTATCCCTTTCTTGTTATTATTATTTTTTTATTGTCATTTTCGTGGGGTGATTTTGTGATTGGGGACGGGGCACGCTTCACCTTTTGTTATCTGTTGTTGGGAAAAATTTTTTTTTCTCCTTGATTGGGTTTAGTGTATATAAGTACATTGATGTTATTGAGATCGGGGAACAGCCTTGGGAAACAAGATAAAATGGCAGATACCAAACCGACGACGCTACTACATCACGTGACGAACATTTCTGCGGGGGTCAGCCCGTTCAAAGGGATCGTGGATGGCGCTTTGTCACAACCTGTGAATATTTTCATAGAGGGAGTTAATAACTATTTAGCGGGAAAGAATATAGTAGACGATGTAGAGGCATTCAGAGAGGCGAAAGCTTTGCTAGATTTCAATAAGGGAGACCTCAGTCATAGGTCAAGGAGTTTCCAATTTACAAAATGTCGTACCTGGACAGACTTGCAAGCATTTTTGAAAACAGCATATGGCTCAAAGGAACACGGAGATATGGTGAGAGACCTTCGAGGTCTTTATAAACTACGGAAAGGCACTAATAGCCTTGTAGAACATAGTTCAAAGCTGTTTAACGCAGTGGCAGATTGGGTAGGAAAATTGAAAACATCTAAATGGGTTACAGGGGATAATCGCCCTCTAAATAATGTTCATAAACTGATCTATTTTTCCCTGCTCTTACACGAGGTACCCGTGGATAGCTTTGATGAAAAGGTTGAGCCTACCTCAGACGAAGAATTACTTTATACCCAAATAGATAAACACAGGTCTAAATGTCCCACCGTAGATAGCACAATTTTTAACGGGACAGGCCGAGGGATAGAGTACAGAGAGACACGGAACTTTCTCCTCATCGTCTGTTGTGCAAAAGTTGAGTATAACAAAAGATCGATCGATCAAAAGCAACAGCAGTTGCGTTGTTTCAACTGCAATAAACCAGGACATCCAAAGAAATTGTGTAGGGTTGTATATTGCGGAATGTGTAAAAGTACTGAGCATTACTGGCAGTCTTGTCCATCTCAGATACGGAGAGATGCGAGGCCTGCACCGCAAGGTTCTGGTAATTATAATGTGAGAACTTCCCAGGCGGGTCAACCAAGGGAGGGCAAAAGGGATCGGCGAAATTTTTGGAAGCCCGATCAACAAAATAAAGGTACAGGTGATTGGTACATGCCATTGTGGTCTCGTGGGGGACGCCCAAGAGCCCAAGCCCATAGTCTATGGAACAGTAGGGGATGTGGATATCCCGGTTTTCATAGACACTGGGGCATCAATAATCTAATGGACTATAATTTGTATCAATCCATGTTCTCCAATTATCCTTTGCAGCCCTCTACGGAGACGGTGTGTGATGTGCAAGCCCATAGATTAAACACCCTGGGTTGTGTACAAATAAGGTTTGCTCTCGGTGACAGAGTGTTAACAGAACCTTTTTGGTATAAAGGAATTGCCTTAGGTAATAAAATCCTTGTTGGGTCATCCTGCTTGTAGAAGACACAAGATTTCGATCCATGCGGGTGCTAATGGGATAACAATCGGGAAAATGAATTACCTCATACCATATGAGGACGTGATAGAATGGATGGACATGGAGGTTATTGAAAGAGGAGAGGTGCTCGGTGGTATTAATTGCGATGATACGAGTGTTATGGGGAAAGGTAATGTTAAAACACACGTTGGTGATCTGGGAGATGATTACGGGAGTTCTATCAGAGTTCATAGTGGTAACAATGATACTAACAATACTGGTGATGATACTAATATGGATGTTGTTTCTGATACTAACAATGCTGGGATAATACTGAGGGTGGTAATTTGTATGGGGCGGTGGCAAGGGGAGATACTAACCACAAATATAGAGGTGTTTTTATTTGAAGACATTATGTTACTACCAGGTTCAAAGGTTATGGTAAAAGTTAAATTGAAGGAAATGAGAAAAACCCACAGATGTGTGTGTTACTGAAATCAGTGAAAAGCTCAGGGGAGTTTGTTAGCACGGCATCGGTGAACAGTGTATCCATGAATGGGGTTACGTGGGTGGAGCTATTAAACTGTAATGATACAGTTAGGAGATACCAGAAAAATACACATATAGTAGACTTCCATGATTGAACTGCGATATGGTTCTGTGGCTATCGTAGAGGGAAACCTGAGTTTTCGGAGGCAGAAATACAATCAAGGAAACAAACATTTAGTGAACATTTGGCTAATGCGGATTATAGCGAACACGTTGAAGCGATAAGCGGGCTCTTGGCGGAATTTGGGGATACGGTAGCCTTGCAAGGTGATAAATTGGGGTTGACTAATGTCTTAGAGCATAAGGTAAATTTGGAGAGCAACACAAAACCTATTTATATTCCTGCATATCGCATACCTTTCAAAATCAGAAGAACAGGTAGAGAAAGAAGTTAATAGATGGGAAGAAGAAGGAAATCATTAGACCCAGTGTCTCCTTACAACTTTCCCTTGTTAGCGGTACCTAAGAAAGACGGTTCGGTCCGTGTATGCGTCGATTTTAGACGTTTAAATGAGAAAACGATCCCTGACCGCTACCCAGTTGCGTGCATACCAGATCTTTTTTTGTCGAAATTGGGGGACATAAATATTTATAGCTCAATTGATTTGGCGCAAGGTTTCTTACAGGTCCCTCTCAGCGAGAGTAGCAAGGAATATACCGCCTTTTCAGTGCCCAAGGGACACTATGAATTTACGCGAATGCCTTTCGGTTTATCGGGCAGTCCGATGACTTTTACAAGGTTGAGTGAACACAGTTTTGGCACGGGCGGGTTATGGGCAAAAAATGTTTTTGTGTATATGGATGACATCCTGATCGCAACGGACACGGATCGCGCAACACCTGGAAGTGCTTACAGAAGTACTTAGGAGGCTTAGATTAGCGGGGTTGAAAATCAAGCTAGTCAAGTGTTCGTTCTTGAAAAAGCAGATCACATATCATAGGTCACGTCATATCTAAGGAAGGGGTTAGAGTAAATGACGATAAAGTCAAAGCAATAGCGAATTTTCGCATCCACCCCAGATCAAAGAAAGAGATTAAGTCATTCCTGGGTATCGCCGGTTTCTTCAGGAGGTTCGTAAAAAGGGTTTTCTAACATAGCAGCTCTCCTAACTATGATGTTGCGGGAAGACGGTCCAAGTTAATTTCAATGGAAGGAATCCCAGGCGGAGAGTTTTCAAAAGCTTAAAGATGCGCTAATGAATCCCCCGGTTTTGAAGTTTCCAGATTTTAAGGAACCTTTTACATTAGTGACTGATGCAAGCCAGGAAGGCATAGGTGCATGCCTTATGCAAAAGTTTGATGGGAAATTTCATCCTATAGCTTTTTATAGCAGGAAGTTCAGGACAAAAGGCAGTAACGAGAAGTCCATGGCCACCATAGATAAGGAAGCCTTTGCAATAGTGTCGAGCTTAGTTCATTTTAAAATGTTACTGATGGGGAATAAAGTAGAAGTCCTTACAGACCACAAAACCGTTACTTGATCTTTTTAATAAACCCGATTTGTCTCCCAAAAGAGCTCGATGGTTTCTAACTATCAGAGATTTTGATGCAAAGCTCAAATATATAGAGGGCAAATTAATGTTGTCGCGGACGCTTTGAGCAGGAGTTTTCATGAACGCGGAAGGTTTCCAAGTCGCGCAGGTCACTAACGAAGCAAACCATACAATGGGATATACCCCTCATAGAGCTAAAGCAAGATGAAGACGAGGTCTTAGCAGATGCGAAAAGCATTTCTGCGAGGGGATTAGTCAAGAAACGTTATAGCTTGCCTTTTTCGGTTTGGAGTTAGAAGGAAATCTGTTAGTTAGGAAAATTTAAATATAAGTTGAGAACCAGTGAAAGTAAAGGAGATACGACACAGATCGTAATTCCGAACGTCCTAATTCCAGTGGTTTTAGATATAGTTCATTGCAGGTTCGGTAGTCTTCACTTGGGAATAGCAAAAAAAAAAAACTTATGATGAGTTCGGGCTAAATACATTTGAAAAATATGGGTAAAGATGTGGAAAATTTCGTAAGGAAATTGTGCGGTGTGCACGCATGTAAGCCTGCTAGGACAACGTCATGCAAATTAGGATCGTATCCTATACCGAGTAAACCTTTTCAGAGAATATATGGACGTCTTAGGGAATTTTTTGTGAGTCTAGATACGCGAACAAGTACTTGCTAGTGATATAGATGAACTTACAAGGATAGTAGAAATTTTCCCACTTAAGCATAAAAACGGGCCGGCCGAAGAAGTAGCCATAGCATTTTTCAATGGTATCGTTTGCAGATACGGTTCACCCAAAGTTCTATTAACCGACAATGGGAGGGAATTTGTGAACAAAACCTTGGAGTGTTTAGCTGAATTCATGGGAATACAGAAAGTAACAATTATTCCATACAGACCTGAGGCTAATGGGTTGTGCGAACGAGCGAACAGGAAAGTGCTCGAAGCGCTCAGAAAAACGGTAGGTGGTAATGATAGAAATTGGGACAGATATATTAACGTTTGTAGACATAGCAATTAACACCATGGTTAGCGATTCAATTAAAATGTCCCCTTTTGAAGCTTTGTTTGGTTATCCAGCGCGAGGCACATTTGATTTGTTAACTACGCCTCACCAGGGGGAGGATACAGTTGAAGCGCTGATATCCACAGCGAGAGAGAGACATGCATGTCTTAGCCGTAATCTCGAGTCCACAACCAGAGATATGGTTCAAAAGAGTATTAGTAAATCATCTGATCCCAAGATCAATGTCGGTGATAAGGTATTTTTAAAACTTAACGTGAGAAATGAGTTAAATTACAAACTAGGCGAAGTTTTTGAATCCTTTTTAAAGTCATTGAAGAGAAAATTGGAAATAGGGTTTGTAGTTTTTAATGAACGAAACAGGTCAGTCGAAGCTAACACATACGTCGAAATTGAAAAGAATTGGTTGTGGCAATTAATATATGATAGCGCAATTGCATTCATTTTTCCTTATTTTTCTTGTTACCCTATCTGCTTTTGTAATTTGATGACAGAATGGCTTTGCAATTTTTTTTTTCCTTCTCCTTTGTTTCCTTCGAATGTTTTCTATCTTATTGTATGTAAGTCTGCGGCGTTTTGGCGTAAGATTTTCGGGGTTAATATTTTTCGGCAAATGTTTGCTTTTAGCTGAGAAACGAGATGGTTTTTTTTAGCGTGGGGTCAGTATTAAATAGAGGAATTATTTATGTCACCTGAGTGGTGTTATTATTAAGATGATGGTTTATGTATAATGAGATGGTTCTGGGGGGTGTGCTTACGAAGATCAGTACTAAACATTTTTTTTGAGAATCATGAGTTTCTAGGCGTCGCTGAGTCTGATTATGCTGCAATGCTCAGCACCTGACGTGTTCATAGGTGGGTGGGTTTCTTTTTTTGCTGAAGTGCTGTAAGGAGTCCGGTTGCGAACCTTCCGCCTTTCCCTGGAATTGATGACTCGGGGATTTGCACGGTTTTCGGAGATGCCGATTATGACATTTCACGAGAACGTGTCATATAAGGGGATTTTTTTTCTTGTCGATAGGGTTGCTGCGCTAGCAGATTCTGTAACGGTACACATTCCTTTTTTGGGAAAAGATGTTGAATTATATATGTTTTTTTTTTCTTTCTTAACGTCGTCCAAGATGATTAAACAACTGATGGTTTTCTTTTTTATTTATTTATTTTTTTCTCTCTCTTCTTTTTCTTTTCTTACGAGAGATGTTGCAATGAGGGTTAAGCTCTAAATAGCATTTATCTATTAGATAGAAGATATAATTTGTCAGGGTATGTGGGTTGGATAGAAGGGGTATTCGGCATTATATTTTATGGAGGCTAGTTATATAAACCATAAAGGGGTTTGTTTTTACTGTTAAACTTTATGAGTTCTCTTTTGATAGTGTGTTTGTCAGATATGGGATTATTTGTGAGAATTCAGTAGGTAAAGATTATTTGGTTTAGCGAGGAATTTTTCTTTTTTCTAATATTTGATTAGTAGATTTAATATAATTAGTGACGAATTTGTGGGGTAAAACAAGACTTTAGTTATTTTATGACCATGTAGACCTTTTAAATACGGACACACAATGACTTTGGAGAATTCCCAACTCTACGTGAGGATGCCAAGGGAAACGACTTCGTTCTACAGTACCAGAGATTGAGTCAAGTCTACACACGAACGGCGTTTTTTGTGGACTGCCTTGGCAAAGGATGAGATGTCTTCGATATAATTTCTGGGATAAACCAGGAGTCTACAGTCTTCGATGAGGCGGGTGCGAGTAGCACTTGCATAGAATAACGGGTGGTGACCACGTTTACTTCAGTAGAAAACGTCGAATCTACAGTTTCGCGACGGGAGGGTGTTGGATACTCACGAGGGTCGCAGACGCTGAATAATGGCGCGTGCTGAGTTTGTTTCGAGTTGGGTTACGTAATCGACCTGCGTCTACAACAATCGCTCATTCTACAGGGATCCCAGCTGTTTGACAGTTCCTGCAGGATTCTTACAGACTTCTTCATGGTACTTAGTCGGCGTGTCTACAACTCGTCGATAAAGGTGTTTCACCGACACCTTCACGGAAGCCATAAGGCGGTTCGAATCCCGCCTACAGTGGAGTCCATTACTGTCCCGCCACTCGAAGATAGTGGTGAAGATGAACCTTTTTTTTTTCGATGACCGCTATACTATACCAATAGTAATGATCATGTTAGCCGCTATACTGATCGCCATTTGTGTACTTGGAGTCCTTAAACTTTTATGCATTCGACGAAGCACAAGTGCTCCGGCAACGGAGGTGGCTCTAAGTCATGTGGTACAGTGATACATTGGGCATTAGTTGCCGATATGGTGTGAGACGGGAGTGCATTATTTTCTTTTTTGAGCCAGCCTCTGGTTTTATATATATTGTAAGACGCTTGTGTGTCTAGAGCTAGGCGGTGCTAGCATGGGGGTAGCCGAGCTCCTATAGAGAGGTGAAAGAGGGGGATGGCTAATAAATATTTTTAAAAGTGTTTTATATAATAATAAAGTCACATAGCTCTGCTCGCCTAGAGACAAGGGGTGGTACACTGCAAAGTTCACAGGGGAGAGAATGATATTTGCTGAACAAGCAACTTGTCTCAGAGGTCGTTCCCCGTTTGCGAGGCATGTGCATTCGTTTGTACGCGTATTACAGGCCTACTGGTTCAGGGTACTTGTGGAAGACGCATCTTGTGCAAAGGAGAGAACAAGCGGTTGCTCTAAGTGTCGGGAGAAAACGCCCATCGAAAAGGTAAGACACGTTCTTTAAAAACTTAGAAAATCTGTTTTACCTTTTGGAAAAGAGAGAGAAGTGTGGAAATATTCTATTTACGTAAATACTTTGAAAAGAGTGACGTGGGGTGTCTAATAACTATTATCTTTATTACAGATGGGTCCGATTCCATGGTTGATTAGGAATGGGAATTCTCTAACTGACTAATACTAGACAATGTGACTTGTTTGGGGTTTGAGAGTGTAACCTTAGTCCGGAAGGTAGAATGTTATCTTATTGGTTTTTCTTTATGGGCAGATTTGGGTATTTGTGCCATTATGACTTGTTAATCATTTTGTTCTTTGTTATAACGAATTGCTTTGGGAAATAAATGATATTTTTGTATATTTATGCAGTCTTAATAACCTCGTGACATCTTACAGCAGGGCACCGTTGGCAACAGGTAGAGTTCCCAGTTTGTGTAGTTTAAGGGAATAAAGGGGGTGTAATATATATATATATATTATATATATATATATATATATATATATATATATATATATATATATATATATATATAGATATAGGGTTGAGTGGGTAAAAGGCCTCCCCTATTTTCTTGCTTATTACATATCATACTCAATTAGTAAGCAGGTCAGTGTAGCAACACCTTCTGCCCGAAACTTTCCATACAAACAGCCAGGGAGAACTCAGAATGGGACACAGCCAGCACGCATATTTCTTCTTTGGACACATTTCATGTAAGTATGCATGCTATATCAGGGATATCCTGTGCGGACATCTTGTCAGTAAAGTCAGTTCTTTAACTACAGTTACTTTAAATGAGAGCTAAGAAATATCTTGCAATGCAATCCAGACTTGAAAACTCAATTGATGTACAGGTGGATTTAATTTTCTTAAAAAATGGCAAGTGGGGTAAAAGGTCCACCACGCTTTGGGGCAAGAAGCCCAGGGGGCTTTTTACCCCATCTGATCAGTTTTTGGACGTTGTGTAACAGTGGTAAAAGAAGAACAACTACATTTTATTTGGGCAATGAAGGCAGCAAAAGTTTGTTTTTTTCCTCCTCCTTACGTTTATATTTGCCCGTAAAAGGATGATTTCACTACTTATGATCGGCAGTTCACCTGGATCATTTGCTAGATGCACAGCAAATGGATCGTCTAATGCTGATTGTTACGTAGACTGGTTACATCACTGTTAAAATTGTTGAGCCAAGTCGAGCAGAAAAGCACATTACAATTCCAGATGGCCACCACAGTCACAGAACTTTAGCCAGAGAGAATGGAGTAATGTAAAGAAAATTAGTCTACCTTTTTGACTTATGTCATTTTCGTTCTTATGTAAAACTTATCATTATTTTTCTTTATTTGTGTTATTCTTGGAGCTATATAAAAGTGAATTTATTTCTAATTGTGCTGCTACAGCTGTCATGTAGAGGAAGTGTCAATTTATTTTACAATTTTGCTAATTTCAGTTCCTGTGAATATCAAAAAGTTCCAAGGTTTTACAAGAAATTAAGAACTCTAAGATTAATTTGTGTATATTTTCCAACTTATTCTTGAATCTTTTTTTGTAGGAAGGTCGAATTTTATATTTAGCAAAAGTAGGCGTCTACTTTTCAATATAATGGTAGTTTTCATGAAGTACCGCAATATCTTAGGTATGTGACAAAAACCCCCCACCGTGGGCTTCTTACCCCACCCATGGGGTGAAAAGGTGGCCCCCTTTGTTCTTTTTTTTTTCAGGTCATGTTTTTACTATCATAAATTGCTAACAGCTTCTCATGATTATGATGCGTTGATACTCCAATAACAAGCTTTCTTAGAAATAACCTCTGTTAGGGTCAATAGCTGAAATACTGTAGACTATATAAGCATTTTCTCCTTAAAGGAAGGGCTTCTTAACCCACTCTTCCCTATATTTATATATATATATATATATATATATATATATATATATATATATATATATATATATATATATATATATATAATATATATGTGTATATATATATATTATATATATATATATATATATAATATATATATATATATATATATGTGTGTGTGTGTGTGTGTGTGTGTGTGTGTGTGTGTGTGTCTGACTAAAAATGTATAGGTCATACAAGCCGTAACTGTGAAATGAGGAAGTTTTATTTTTCTTCGGTATTGTGACTGGCAGTAATGGCTATGAAACCGATTGTAGCTAAAAAGGAGTGGATTGTGACGTCATGAATCAGCTCCACGCGCTTTGATTTGTCCTAATTTTTCCCCATCCCTAAACTCTTCCAGACTTGGTGGGAAATATGCGACCCCGGATGGGCACGGGGGGGGCGGGTAGGTAGCGGATAGGGTGGTTAAGGGGAGACATCAACATCAGGTTTCAGCGCATGCAGCGAGCGCCAACAAGCTCGTATAGAATAATGAAGATAAAATGAGAGAAAAGAGAGTTAGAAACAGAACTGCTGTTAGACAAGTAGAGACCTTGAATTACTGAAGAGAATAAAAAAAAAAAGGGAAGCAAAGAAATATGAGGTAAAAGTAAAAAAAAATAATTAAAAAGTTATAAAAAGCGAAGCTTAATCTTCACTACGTTTCAAAAAGGGAAGAAAAACAAAGCTTGATAGACTATAAGAGATAAGACCTACAGGCTTGGGATCAATAGACGTCTTCAGAAAAGAACGAGAAAAATGGCAAATAAATTCTCATGACTTGTAACATGAAAAGAACAGTGGAAAGTGGAGCTGCAGGGAACGAAATTCTTCGCAGCCAAGGGAGTGAAGAACACGCAAAATAATACTCCCGGAGGTACCGAGATAAAGAGAGAGAAAATACACGGCAAAGTACTAATAACAATGAAATACAGAAAGATATAGAATGATTGAAGGGAACCTACTTGGAAAGACACGCCAGTAAAGTGTGAGCTCTGTGTAATAGAAGAGGGAGGGGTGTCGGCAGAGGAAGACCAGGTATACTCGTATCATGAGTATGAAGTAAAACAAAATGTTGAATCGAACGATCACAATATCTTGAAGGAAAGGAAAGGAGCAAAAAGGTCCTTGAGCTCTCTAAGGGTTTTTAGGAAAGAGGGGACTTTCATGTCATAAGATAGAAATAGTGTAGGGAAGTAGAGTTTGAAGTCTGAAGCAAAAGCACTCGATTTAAGTATATCAAAACCGAATGTGGCTGAAACCAAGAAATGTCAAAGTCGTAATGAAAATGATTGATACCCGAATTTTTATCTTTTATTTGCCATTTCCTTTATGCTGCTTTTCTTTATTGATACCATATTTTAAAAATCCCCACTATATCTATTTTAAGTTTATTTGATTTTATGAATACCATTTTATGTTTCATGAATTGTTTATTCGAAGTATGTGGCTTTGAAAATATATATATAAAAAAAACAAGAGTATACCAACCTGTAAATCTTAAAATTTCATATTAGCTTTTGTCAATTCACGGAGCTATTGCTCATAACCTGAAATAGAAAATAGGCGGTATTCAACCAAATAAAAACTTCTTTCAGTTTTTATCTGAAGATTAAAAAAGAAGCCCACAAAATTACTGTGTATAATATGTTTACTTATAAATATTTACATTTTAATTTAGTCAACACTCGAGTACTTTCAGGCCCTATATGTGGTCCTTTCTCAAGAGATGTGTAGGTTGTCAGCCTGGGTCAAGGCCCAGCAGTCTTCTGGAACTTCTTGTTGAGCCGTCATTTATATGATGGCTGTTCTGGTTTCTTTGAGAGTTGCTAATCCCTTCTTGCCGCTCTGATATCCAGAGCTGATGGTCAATGGGATTTAACCCTTGCAGTAAGTGAGGGGTCACCAACAGTCTCTTGGACAGAAAACCTAATCTTCAAGTCAGAAGGGCCAATCTTAGCGTCTTTTACTATCAAAGCTCGGCTTATGGGATCTTTTGAGGTAAAACATTTGTTTCCTTCTATCACGTAAATCTCTTAGTCTGGGTGCCAAACTAAGATTTTTTGCATGACCTTGTTTTGTGGTCTGCCTAATGTTTTTTGACTGATTTCCCCTATTTTGATGCTGCTGAATTCAAATCTGAATGATGCCACTCTGGCATCCTTGAGAGTTTTGAGATATTCAAGATGGCCGCCAATATGGCCGCCGTATTTTGTAATTTTTGTTTTATTGACAATATTCTGGCTAAGCTGTTATTTTGAAAGATAAAACTTGGTAGGATCATGTTACAAGGACCAATTTTCATGTTCTGCTGAGCAGATAATAATTGATTATCATGATTATACCCAATTATTTTCATGGAATTTTATATTTGGTTTGTTTACAAAGAATAAAATAAGAAATATACATCATATGGCATATGATATCTATATTTATAAAACATATTTTGAATGCTTTTAGGAAGTTAAACTTTGGACCCAAATGCAAGAAATTTCAATTTGAATATGTCACAACTTTGGAGGGGTAATCAAAATGTTATCTGGAAAGGAATTCCCACAAAATGTCAGCTCTTCGGCTGGTTGTAGAAGAACTTTGCTCTGTGAACCAACAGTGTCAGAGCTATGAAGACATGTTACAGTTACTGGACACAAGAGCAAGTGAGAGCAGGACAACAAAATTATATGTTGATTGCTTAATCAAAACAGTGCTAATAATGATGCTCTTTATAAGAGCAGAGAGAGCAACAGAATGACCCTTCATCCTGAAGATTAGGTTTTCTGCCCAACAGACTGTTGGTGACCACTCACTTACCAGAAGGGTTAATCCCATAGACCAATCAGCTAAGGATATCAGAGCGACAAGAGGGGATTAGCAACTTTCAATGAAACCAGAACAGCCATCATATAAATGATGGCTCACCAAGAAGTTCCAGAGGACTGCTGGGCCATGACTCAGGCTGACAACCTACGCAGATAGGGCCTGAAAGTACTCGAGTGCTGAGTAAAATAAAATGTAAGTATTTAGAAGTAAACATGGCATACACAGTAATTTTGTGGGTTTCTTTTTCAATAGACGGTATTATTGTTTACTGAACAGAAAGGAAACATCAAATGAAACACTTATTAAATCGGCATCTTGAGAAAACATATTATGAGATCTATATTTTCACGAGTAATAAGAACACATTTGTCCATTTATTTCTATTTATTTATTGGAAATTATCAATATCAGTCTCTCTCTCTCTCTCTCTCTCTCTCTCTCTCTCTCTCTCTCTCTCTCTCTCTCTCAGCCAGTCTGTCTCTCATTACTTACTTGAGGGTTCAGATTTAGGTTAATGTTCCGTAAATGTGAGTCAATTAGCCACCACAACATAGGATTTTTTGATTTATTGAGGGAAGAAAACTCCAGTTCACAGAAATTTCTCCTCATCCAGCACTCAGCAAATTAAATTCATCAGGAAATCGTATGGTAGTAAAGGCTTAGTTTTTCGTTTTCATGCTTCCAAGTTATTTTACTTTTTTTCATCGGACAGATCAGTAATTACGAATTTCGTTTCTAGGAAATTATTACTTGTATTCCTTACACGCATATACAGACGCGTGTGTGGGTGCAACAGGCAGACGGACGCAATCTCACACAAACACACACACGCACACGCATATATATATATATATATATATATGTTTATATATATATATATATATATATATATATATAAACATATATGTATATATATATATATATATATATATACATATATATATCTATATATAATATATGCGTGAGCGTGTATGGAACTGTAATAGCCACAATGCCCTCTTAATTCTTATTTTTTTTTTTTTTTTTTTTTTTTTGGATACGTCTTTGTCACTACAAAGCCTGAAGGTCCAAGTTCAAAGAAATTTTTTTGAATAAATCATGATGTCCAGTACCGGGAAACGAAGCCAGGTCGCATAATCAAGTTGCCAACCTGACCACAAGAAGGATAAAAGTCTATCCCCTCTCATACATACATATACCTGTCGTTTACAGATATACTTATTTGAACTGGAATAGACCCACCCTCACCATCGTACCCAATAGGGCAATCGTTTTTATTGCTTTTTAGTCTGAAATATATATGTAAAATCTACTGGTCACTTTTTTACAAGATACGTATGCAACTGTAATACCCACAATGGCCTCTTAACTTCTTGAATTCTTTGCTCTTATTTGGATAAGTTAGTCACTACAAAGCCTGAAGATCCAAGTTCAAAGAAGGGGTAGCCTTTTATCCTTCTCGTGGTCAGGTCGGCAATGTGACCTCTTTGTGATTATGGAACCTGGGTTCGTTTCCCGGTACCGGACATCACAATTACTTACAAAAAAATTACTCTGATCTTCAGGCTTTGTAGTGGCAAAAGTATCCAAAAAAGAGCAAATAATTCAAGAAGTTAAGAGGCCATTGTAGCTATCACAGTTGCATATGTATCTGATAAAAAAGTTACCATTAGATTATATATATATATATATATCTATATATCTATATATATATATATATATATATATATATATATATATATATATATATATATATATATATATATATATATATATGTGTGTGAGTGTGTGTGTGCATGTGTAAATCAACTTTTAACCTCTAAATTTCTGATTGGTAAAATTTTCGGAAACTATGAATGACGCGAATTTTTTTTTTTTTTTTTTTTTTTTTTTTTCGTTCAATTTATTGTAATAGACGCCAAATGAATATCTAAAGTCAATCTCACCGTAGTGATTTAACAAAACCTTCAGGGCAATTTCTATTTTTGGTTATGTTACCGAAAATACGAGAAGTCGATATTTTGCAGTGGTGTGGTGGTTATGATTTCAAGTAAGATTATTGAAATGTCAAGGCATTGATAAATATTGAAAAAAGGCAAATAACCAAAGTGTTTGAGGTGGCTTATATTTGCCAATGAAGGTAAGGGTTAGTTTCTGACTGAGTCAGGAACACTAGAGAGAATGTAAGAAAGAAAACAAATATTTTAGTTTTGAAAGTTGTTGGTATACCATATGGGGTTAGTATGAGAAAATAAAATTGTGACAAAGTTTTCTTCCAGAAATGGAAAAAGTGAAGGAGCGAGTGACTAGAAGTTTGAATTTGTAACTGGCTAATTTTTTTGAGTTACCCATTACCAAAAAGGAAAGCGGAAATAGAAATATAGTTTTGAAAAACATAGAATGATTGATGATTGACAGATAATGAGAAAATGGGGACTATAATGGCTTTGATTATCGAGGTTATGAAAAATTAACCATAGCATAAAGGAAGCATGAATGGACAAATATGCCAACTCTCCTTTATGGAATTGAGGTGATTATTTCTAATATCAACCACTGGAAAAATGTAGAAGTTATCGCGATTAATTTCTTGATGGAAGGGGCAATAAATGTTGAGAAATCAAGAATATGCTGAGTTGTAAGCTTGCATGAAAATATGTGAGATGAATGTAATCATATATAATTCCGAAGATATGAGAGAGAAGAAATGATGTTGCAATATATAAAACAAGGAAGAAGCCGATGCATATTGTATGTAGGGCTTACGTTGTGAAGAGACATCTGTTTTAGTATATAAAGAAAGTTATATCTTTAATTATACAGCCAAAGTATGAACATGACACTGACTGTACTTCTGCTTTTCTCTGGAGCAACTTCTTTTAGATGAAAGCTACGTATTGGTAAAAATATACGAAATCTTCTCATATTAATGGGAATATATTTGAATATGTTTCCTCATCTGCGAGAGATTATAAAAAAGAAAAGGTGAAATTCCTGACGTAACTGGCTTTATCAAAGGGAAGTCAGCGCTTTGTCAATAAATTTGAAGCGGTACTTCACAAGAGAAGATGAATGTCGGAACAAAGTTTTGTGAAAAGAAGGGAAAATCCTTCAACTGAAGTTAGTCCTAATCAACCAAGAAAGCCTCGTGCCGTTGTTGTCTGGCTGTTTGACCGGTTTACGGAACATTGACCTAACTTTGAGCATTCGCTTTATGGACCGCACACAGAGAGAGAGAGAGAGAGAGAGAGAGAGAGAGAGAGAGAGAGAGAGAGGTGGGGGGGGGAGAAAAATTGAATGGAAAATTCAAAATGAATACGGATTTTTCTTATAATTCATTAGAAATTAAAGAAAAACAAAATAACTATTTGCTAATGGATTTTAAAAGCAACTGACTCTGGTCTCACAATGGGAAATACGCCTTCCCTCTTAATGCAGGAGGCGATAATAAGAAACTTCAAGGTGAATCAGAAACTCATTTTTGTACTGATTTCAGTGTTTAACCTACTGGAAAATTACAGAACTCCAGAAACAACTGTAAAGACCTAAAAATAGACTTACTTAAATAGCATTCCATCAGAACTGAATATAAATGATTGTTGAATGAAAATCAATGCAAAACAATGCAAAACTATATATCTCTTTACGGTATGTGATCGAGATAATTAAAGTACAAGAGATATATTCTTTAAGGCAACTGCAGCTTATCATTTATAACAACTCAAAATAAAAATCTTGAAGTTTCAGACAACTCTGAAGCTTTTGTCCAGTTTACAAAAAATTCCTTCTCCTGCAGATTTTGTTCCTTTATGTGTGGAAACAATTATATGCTCTATCCTGAAAGCACAATAACATTTAGTTCTCGTTTCTACTGAATAACACTTGCATGTGAACAGGATGTGAATCGTCTGTTACTGGTAGTGTGACACTGATTAACCTCCAAGTGAAGATAGTGACATATTTCTAGCGATTGAGCCCGATTCGACTGTAGAATGATAAACAGCAAAGGCAATAGCTTTATTTCCTTGATCAAATTAAATTTCCGTAAGACGTTCAAATATACGATATTTTAGTGGTGGTCTAGATCCAAATTTCTATTGCTGCATAAGAAAAAAAATTATATATATTATATATATATATATATATATATATATATATATATATATATATATATATATATATATATATATATATATGTAATATATATATATAATATACATATATGTATAATAATATATATATTATATTATATATATATATATATATGTAATTATATTATATATATATATATATATATATATATATATATATATATATATATATATATATATCTATATTATATATATATACATATACACGTAATATATATATATATCTTAGATATATATATACTCTATATCTATATATATATACTATCTATATACCACATATATATATATATATATATATATATATATATAGATATCTATACACAATAATATTAATTAAATAATATAAATTTAGTGAGACTGGTGACAATGAGACCAGTAAAAGAATAACAAATAATGGACTGTGGTGTAAATACCATCTTCTCTGTGGGGTTGATTAAGTTAATTGCCTTGATCAGCAATACCTAACTTTATGATAGCATTAGCTGGTATGGTTTCTGTTGGCATGAGTAATTCCTTAAAGTTTCTTTAACAAACATGGTATAGTTTTCATGTGAACGATTTTGCCTCAATGTGTTGAATTTGGTCGCCCACATGTACCATCAAAACATGGCTGGTCATCTACCCTGAATTTGATGACCTTTCTAGAGACACACCTCACTAAAATAGCCATAACCAATTAATTTATTTCTTATGATCTGAACCTGCTATAGCATCTGAAATATTAGGTGCCTGACAAATTTCAGTGAAGCTCGCCCTTTTCAGCTTGACCGTTTTTCCAATGGCGGCATTAGGAATATACTGATGGAGAGTCTCAATAGTACAGTGGTTGGGAGCACCTATAGACTTGCAGACTTTGGATTTAATGATAGCTGTCATATCTGTGAACATGAGGTCTATATATTTACTAGAAATATGCGTGGGTTCCTCGATTAGTTGGACAAAATCTATTGCCAGAAATATCAGTGGGTTCCTCAGTTAGCCGGACAAAATCTATAAAAAAATATCCTTGGACTCCTCAATTAGTTGGAGCAAATCGGAGAATAAACATAACCCAAGAGCAGACCGACCATATTGATCTATGGAATTTGAATGAAGCCACTCACTTGCTTTGCATTGCACTCTCCACAAATAACGATGAGGTATTTGAATCTTGTGACTGAGCCATACTTACTACATACAGACATACGTTGCGTAGGTAGGTGTTACGACGATGAATTAAGTCAGCGACATTAAATCCTGGGGTTAGAAATATATCACAAATATGCATATGGTAGCCAAGTCAAGGACATTTAAAATCAATCTTAAGAGATACGAGCTCATGATCTAGTATAAACTATATGCTAGAAATAAGTGGTTACTAAGATAATGACACCATAGGACGCTAGTTATTTCTACAATCCTTTTGCTTACCGGAAGAAAATGTTATAAAGTAGGCATGTCTTTCTGGGAATTAGATATTCACTTTTAGGATTATAGGGGCATGATTTTCCAGTAAATGCTGCTACACGATGCAAAAGTACAGCATTACGTTTGTTCCCATTTTCAAATGCCATTTGAAAATGCTATAGAAATCCATCCAGAACATTCAGGCAACTCATAGGGTTGCATAGAAACTAGTGAGTTTTCCCTTAATGAAAGCCCACTTTGCTTTGAAGAGACTCCGGATGACCTGTAGCGCAAACAGAATATTTAATGATCTAGAAGTTGAACCTTTCTTTTCTGCGATTGCTTTGGGCTGCGTGGTGAATTGAAAAACCGGGAAACGAGTCAATTCGTGATAACGATTTATTTTTTTATTAAAAATGTTTTTTAAGAAGCTTTATTCGGTTTTCAGTTACTGCACATATTTTTTTTAGTATCTATTTCAAAAATCTAATTTCTATGTGCGTTGGCTATCAGATGTTTCTTAAAACAATATTATTGTATCCTGTTATTATACTTCATATGTGAAACAATGTAATTTGGGATTTTTCACAATTTGTTTTATCCCTTTTGCTTTTTTCTACCAGAAAATATATGTACGTTTATTCAGTCTTTTACGTCCTTACCCCTCTACCCAAAATAAAGTGAATTACAGTCCATATCGCAGTTCTGTTGGGGACTCAAATAAACTTCCTTTTTATGTTGTTATATATATGAAAATATTACATTGATTTGATGGCTTCTAGCCGGCGATTAAAAGGCAAATAAAGGTATTTTTTGCCTTGCCTTCCTCCTCACTTTTACTATGAAGTGTCTTGACAGCTCATTGTTGCGAGTATCCAAAATATGAGCTGTTTAAATCAAGTCCCGACATATTCTTTTTAATCTTTTGTAGTTTGGTATCGGGATTCAAACCTGGCAGCATACGCAAACATCGCTGGAACATTGGAGAGTATAGATATTTTTATGTTGGTAAGATGTCGTGATAAGTGGTACTTGTTCGTTGAAATTTTCGAAGAATTTTAGATAACTATGTTATACATATAGAGAGACCATGTTGCAGATATTGGGATAATAATCATTCACACACACACACACGCACACACACACACGCACACACACACACACACACCACAACACACACATACACACACACACAACACACACACACACACACACACACATATATATATATATATATATATATATATATATATATATATATATATATATTATATATATATCATATCATATATATGTATGTGTATATATATATATATATATATAATATATATATATATATATGTATATATATATATATTATATGTATAATATTGTGTGTGTGTGTGTGTGTGTGTGTGTGTGTGTGTGTGTGTATAATAATCAAGTCCGTCTATTGAAAATAACTGTTATCGAATGGTATCAACTGGGACCACCGAGACACTGCTGAAAGTATCAGTAGATGTAGGTTATACTGGTCTGTATCCTAAGGCAGAAGAGCAACCGTTGGAGGGTTTACTTTTTTAATAAATGGTGCACGAACCTTTTCACTTTACGCCAATGACAGCGTTTGTGGGACAGATATATTGTGTCTCAAGACACAGGGGCCTATAAGAAAGGCCTTTGGCCTCTTGAATGGGAAGAAATGCCAACTAAATCGTATATGATCCCTCTTTTCTATGCTGATCGACATTCAAGCTTTCTGTGACTGCTGCTGCTGGATTCCCAAGAAATAAAAAAAACATCATTGCCGTTGTTTGTGATGAGAAAGACACCAAATAGATGGAGGTCTTTGCTTTGTAGCTCTTTAATGATATTACCAAAATACTACGAATGAATTAAGTATCAGTTCCTGAGGCTGAATGTGCATGGATGTGGTGAAGTGGTGTACCGGACCTAAACTTTTTCGACCTTGGTTAGAAAAGAGAGAAAAGCCAATGCAATTAGTGCATGAAGAAAACTTGATAATTGTGATGAAGGCATTTACTGGATGCATAGATTTGGATGGGGGTGATACTTGTAGTGTTAGATGAATGTGGGGAAGGGGGAATGAGTAAAATTGCGTTATCGTAAGGAATTTATGGGTAAGACAATAATGCAAAGAGGAGAATTGCAATATTAAGTGTAAGCGGTAAAAAAAAAAAAGTTAAGCCTAATATTTTTGGGGAGATGGATCTTTTGCCGGACTGAGCTCGGGGACATAAAAGGTTATTTGTGACAGTTTCATTGTGAAAGTAGGTGTGTCGCTCCGTGACTACATTAGAATGGAGGGAATCTCGTACGCTTACTTTTAGAAACAAGCAACGTTGTTAGAAATATCAAGAGTGTGGATGTTGTATTTCCAAGGGGAGTGACTGGATGTAAATCTCAACATCATTGATAACAGAGGAAAAGTTAATGATTATGTAAAATGGAGAGGAAGGTTTGACAATTTTGCTGTGAATCAACTCATGAACAAGTAAGTGGGAAGAATATAAGACGACGAGTTAGTTAAATCCCACAGTGAGGTCATAGGAACTACAGGTGAGTTAGAAGGTATGCGGTGTAGGAATAGATCATTAAAACAGTAAGTAGTGCGATGACAAAACACAAAACCTGGTGGAAAAAAAAAAGTTATTTGATTATCTACGCATGCGGGAGGATGGATAGGGTAGTCAAGAAGAACGTCCGAAGAGTAAAAGGCAAATAATGAAAATAAAAATAGTATGAAGAAGGTGATTATGAACTTAAGGGAATAAAAAACGTATTTCATGGCAAGGTGAATACTTTAAAAGAAACCAATAAAATAATGGGTTTCAAAATGAAACATGCTTGATGTCCTGATCGGTGTGAGTGCGCATTATGATGATTTGTTGAATAAGGCAGAGCTGAATGATACATAAGTCGGTTAACGTGAGTATGAGAATGTGTTAGGATGTGACACTCAAGAGATTTAAGGATGGCAATTGAGAGGTTTAAACATCAACGATAAAATGATTGATAACCTGATTGGGTAATTGATTGGGTAATTGGTAAAACAGCTGGATGAGGGAAAGTTTCTGGAAGAATGGTTTCACTGCATACAGGTAAAGCCAATAAAGGTGACTGTAAAAAAATATAAGAGAATAGATTAGTATACCAAGAAAAAGGAAGATTAATGACAAAAGGACTGACAGGAAACATTTTTTTTAAGTTTTCATAAGAAGAGGGTGTGTGTGAATCAAGTGCTTACAATGAAACGCATAGGTGAAAAGTATGAAAGTGAAAAGAAAATCCTTATTATAAGATCGATAGAGAGGCAGCACGGACGTATATAGTAAAGTTATGAGTTGCTGATGACGATTATAAGTTTTTTTGCGATGAAAGCGAAAAGGGATACAAAGAAAATAGTTAAAAAGGTTGATAAGTTGAAACAATAACGGAAACGTTATTTCTTTTCTTTTTTTGCAAGGAAAGAATAGATGCCGAAAATTTTGATCAAAGTCCTTATTTCATATGCGTTAGGTGGAAGGAGAAGAGTAAGTTGGATGAAAATATTATTGATGGAAAGAAGGAAGGTCTAATCCAAGAGGGATTAAAGTGTACGGAAGGTAAAGAAGAAGGCACAACATATTGAGAACTCTGGACTAGAGCTTGATGGTCTTTTGAGAGTAGAGGTGAAAAGTGACTGTTTTGATCAAAGTTTTCTTAGTGAGGGAATGAACTATTTTTAGAAAGTTAAGGTAAAATTGTGATAATGGCCTTTAGGATTTTTTTCTTGAATCA
This sequence comes from Macrobrachium nipponense, assembly GCF_015104395.2. Classification (NCBI taxonomy): domain Eukaryota; kingdom Metazoa; phylum Arthropoda; class Malacostraca; order Decapoda; family Palaemonidae; genus Macrobrachium; species Macrobrachium nipponense. The sequence continues at coordinate 42,629,865 of NC_061110.1, read as the reverse complement.
GCTATGTTGTTGGGATAAATGGCTTAATGATAAATACATATACACTTACATAGCTATTCACTGATGTATGTGTATATACTTACATACATCAGCATATCATTATAAAATATATATATATATATATATATATATATATATATATATATATATGTGTGTGGTGTGTGTGTGTGTGTGTGTGTGTGTGTGTGTGTATAGAAAGAGTAAAAACTAGTACTTGTACATAAAACATCCTTTATCTAGTTACGACTATCGGTTTCGGACTAACTTGGTCTCTATCATCAAGTCTAACATCAAAAACGAAGAAAGAAAAACCATTCAAAAATCACTGAATCACAACGATCATTAGAGTACTGGTTAACTGTTTCTATCAAGACTCCGTTTTCCAAGGGAGTAAATCAGTTTTATACACACACACACACACACACACACACACACACACACACACATATATATATATTATATATATATATATAGTAATATATACTATATATACATACACGTATGTCTGAATGTGTGTACGTATATAGACTCTATCACAGTGAGTAGCTATGTAAGTATTTTAAATATATGTATATCAGTCAGCCATTTATCCCAGCAAACCATATCTGATTCACAGAAAAAGTATTCATAATAGCCCATTGCCACAATCATACCTTTTTAACTTTCGAAAATAGATCAGAACCTTTACTAAGTAAAACTTTTTACTAAAACAGTCACTTTTTCACCTCTACTCCGTTTTAAAGACCATCAGCTCTAGTCAAGAGTTCTCAATATGTTGTGGCCTTCTTCTTTATCTTCCATACACCTTAATCCCATATCCAAAAATCTATCCAAAAATCTTTTCATACATCTATCCAACTTACTCCTCCCTTCTACCTAACGCATATGTTATATATATGGTCCTGCTTACACACGCATATGTGTGGATGGTGGTAGTATTTATGTTTACAAATTGAAGTGAAATAAACGATGATATAACCTGGGAGACAGTTTCATGCATGAATAATAACCCTCAAATTGCTTTTTTAAATAGTGCCAGAGAAGACTTGTTATTCGTCCTTCGTAGAATCTTTGTAAAATGTCCCATAAAGCTTCCATTTACGACGTCGCACCAACATGAAAGAGGATTCTCTGAAAAAAAAAAAAAAAACTATTCACAGCAAGATTGAATGGAAGGCTTCTACATAATTCTTCTCGAGAGCAATTTTAATTTTCCCTTAGTTAAATCATGTTTTTGAAGTCTCTGTCATAATAATTTACATACTGTTTTCATAGTATCCTTATTTCATTGAAAAGAAAAGTAGGTAAAATTAACTCTTAAAAGCGGTTTCTAAACGTTAATAAATTATGGGAGTTAATGGAGGGAAAAGTGCAAAGCTTCGTGAATCAACGTAAACTTAGTCATTTTCAGTTTTCTTAAATAGCCTTGTAAAGTTCAACAATACATAAAAATCATGTTATGATTGGACTGATTGTAGGGTGATCATGCTTCAGGTCCAAAGTAGGCCAGACTTAGTTACATTTATATTAACTTCTCCAAGGCCACCTCAATTCCAACTTGTCTGCGAAGAGTCTCACACCTCCAAGAGAAATTTAGTCAGTATCCAGGATGACCACTACTAAATACCAGTCACCACGGGTCCATTAAATACTCATGTACTTCTCAGGCGGCTATAGATATGAGACAGCTTTCCTCATTTTCCGTTCTTAGACAGTAGCTAATTTGTAAGATGACAGTTTACAACTACACGTGCAATTTTTCTGCATGGTAGTTTTTCTCCTTGTAGTTCATAGCTTAATAGTCATGCTTGCTAATTTGTAAGATACTAGCTTAAAAGTGAACAGTAATTTGATAGTAATGGTTTTTCTTTCAATCCGCATTTT
>NC_061110.1:42621174-42627481 GCF_015104395.2 Macrobrachium nipponense | reverse complement strand
TGTGTGTGTATGTATATATATATATATATATATATATATATATATATATATATTATATATATATATATATATATATACAGATACAGAACACATCCCGGTAAGTACACACACAAGACTAACAATCAATGACTAAATATTGGATATCATCATAAAAAATGTCAAACAGATAATAAGCCAGCCTTCGGCTAAAACACTTCAACATTCACCCAAGCAACCGGAACACTTAAACACAGTTAATAAAAACTCCCCGGCGACACCACGGCATCTTGCCTTTCATTTGAAGACCCTCTGTCAAAATCCACCCATAGACTTGGGTATGAAACTATTAAAGGGAAGAGGCGCACACGCACATACGAACACACAGTTCGTTAGCGCCTCGCAACACTAGTTGCATCCAGTTTCACAAAGGCACTTCGAGAAGAGTGAATTAAACTCAGTACATTTTTATCTCACGGCCATCCCCAGAAACTCATTCATCAGCTACTCTCAGGTCGCCGCTCCTGCACTGTTCTCCACATTCCATAGGTCACAGAGAACACACAGACAATATATTTATTAATCAAAAACCCTAGGCCCTTACTATATATATATATATATATATATATATATATATATATATATATATATATATATATATATATTACTTAGTTTCGACTGGACTCCGCGGTATGGCGGTCCTAAGTTCGAGCTCCATTGTCTGATGGATTTGATTAGCCTAATTGTCTTGGTGAGGTTTTGGGGCCACTAGGTAGCCATTGAGTGATGGACTCTTCTAGTTTAGGGAGCTAAGAGAAGGGACATGGCCGATGATCATATTCGCCCATTCTCCTTTCTCTGCTGGAAAATGAAGTTGACGTAGTATGATAATCAGAGTAATATGATTTTTCCTACTGATACTTTACTATTTTTGTTATATATGAAGAACTATAATAATTAAATCAGAGTGGATCTTGCTTGTCCTCCCCGATTGACTGTAAGGGAGACTTGATGTAGCCACCCACTCCCTGCAAACCAGTTTGTTCGCTCCGGGTAGTGGTGGAATAGGTAGGGGAACGGGAGGGTAGAAGTGACAGCAGCGCCATTCCAGCTAGTGTAGCGAGCGCTAACAAGCTCGTTTATCAGTAACGGCTGTTTCACAGCAATTTTGCAAAAACAAACACTTTTACTATATACCAAAAGCTCCGACCATTCACGACCACTGTAACCAGACTGATTAATGCTTTCATTCTCAAAAAATGCAAACAACCCACTTGCATATAAATAAAGGTTAAATGACTGCTGTGAGACAACTTCATCTACCTCTCAACTTTAACGAGACTCAAAAGATAGATATGAATGTCACTGTAATTGACTTTCATCAAAATCGGAAGAAAAAGAAGGAAGGAAGGAGTTGATGACATTAATGATGATAGCACCAGTAAAGACAATGTATTATAATATATTCTAAAAGGGAGTAAAAGGATTAAAAAGATATTCTTAGTTTCCACCGACAACAGACTAAACAGCTTCCTGACAGAGGCACATTATTATTATTATTCCAATAGGTGAAATTGACTCTATCAACATTGAACAAGCAGACAGAGGCCATTGACTTGAAATTCAAGCTTCAGAAGAATGTTGGTTTCAGCCTCCCACCGCAGACCCCACACTGCAGCAGTAACTGATCATGATACAGAGCCAGTGATTTTTCATCTTCCTGGGGAGACGCGAGCCCACGACATCTGAGTGACATGTCACGACACTAACCACTATACCACCGAACCAGTGCAATAAAACATAAAAAAAATGTTCAGAAGACAAGTACACGACATACATGGCAATCGGAAAAGTTAGGAGTGAAAAGATAAAATGAATATAAAATTATTCAACCCGAGAGGGATGTTACAGATGATGACAGGCAGAGCGTCATACGAGAAATAAAGGGCAGGCGTTGGATGTAGACCTGGATTTAGCAGAGAGAGAGAGAGAGAGAGAGAGAGAGAGAGAGAGAGAGAGAGAGAGACTTCCAGGTTTTCTAAAATAAATTTGAAAGATAAAAGAAGCTGTAAGGGAAGGAAAGAAATACTGAACAGTAATTGTTCACAAAAGACATATATCATTGAAGACTGAATGTCTCAGTAACAGTGAAAGACAGATATTGAGAGTCTCCTGGGGAGGAAGAATTAAAGAAAAAATGGCTTAATGGAGGTGAGTTGTTCTAGAGATAAAAAGGAAAAGAAGTTACAAATCCCTTTTTCTGACGACGAGTAAATCTTGATCTGGAAAGTGTGTCATAAAATAGTCTGCCAGGGTTTCAGCTTCGTATGAATCCCTGTATGACAGTAAACCAAACTTCTTCTTTCCCACTGTTATTCGTACATTAAGGGGTCGGTTGCCTGATGCACCCTCTCCACTGCCTTCTATCAAAGGCATCATCCGCCACAAAACCTCTTCGCTCCATATCTTCCTTCACTTTATCTCGCCATCTAATTCTCTGTCTCCCTCTCTATCTTCTTCCTCTAACAGGTTCCTCCCAAGTCCTCTTCACTCTCTCCTCGTCATCCATCCTCAACACATGCCCATACCATCTCAATCGTGACTCTCTTATCACCTCTGTAATCTTTACTAAGCCTGCCCTTCTTATTTCATCATTTTCCAATCTCTCAAGCAGCGATACTCCCATATTGCACCTCAGCATTCTCTTCTCTGTTCTCTCAAGCTTTACTTTTTTTCTTCCTAGAGCCCATGTTTCTGCTCCATACATTAACACTGGTCTTTTAGCTTTTAGCTCGATTGGCATTTTCTCATCATATACCACTCTAGCTACCTCTCTCCACTTCCCCCATGCAGCCTTTATTCTACTGTCAACTTCAGCCTCACATCCTCTCTCTTGGCTTAAAGTAGATCCTAAGTATTTAAACTTTTCTGCCTGTTATATAATTGAGCCTCTTCTTTCCTGTCCTGCTATTCTGTCTCTATCTTTTCTACTGCTCAGCAAAACCTCTGTTTTATTCACATTCACCTTTATGCCACTCCTCTCTAAAGACTCGTGCCACTCTCCAACCCTTCTCTGTAGGTCCTCCTCAATTTCAGCAGTAATCACCAGATCATAGGCAAACACCAACTCCACCAGCTCTTCATTCCTGATCTCTTCACTCGACACATCCATGACCAGAAAAAAATAAAAATGGGCTTAATACTGACCCCTGGTATAATCCAACACTAACTTCAAAGTTTTCTGTTTCCCCAACTGCTGTTATCACTTTAGTGCTCGTTCTTTTATATATCATCTCGACCAGCCTAACCAACTTTTTTGGGACTTTCCTTTTCCTTAAACACCAAAACACTACATCTCTTGGGATTCTATATATGTTTTCTCTAGGTCTATAAATGCCCATATCTCAATAACATTTTCAACGCCTATTTCATCAAGAGACTAAATGACTGAATAATTAGGATTTTGTAACACGCATAAACTGCTAATGAAGTTTCGTAACAACCAACAAATACTAGTTAACGCTACGCAACAGTAATGAAGCATCTCTGTTTGAATATAACCTGATTATCAAGTCGTTTTGCTTTTCACACAGAAATAAATTATATACCATAACGCTGTTTTGTTCAAATAGACACCTATTTACGACCTAGTAGGTTAATGTGGAAGGATTAGTTTTGTGCCTTACCTAAAAATATGGTTTGCATTGTATGTGCATTTCTTTTTTAGATTAATTCTTATCCAGATTTCTGTAATTTGATGGTATTTAAATTTTGTCATTTTTGGCAATTTGCTAGATAAGTTAACCTCAAATACTCAATAAGAACTGACAAAAGTTGCAATCTAAATTTCTTCAATCGTTTTCCTAACAGTGTCAGCATATACAACGGTCAAATTAGGAATGAAATTCATGACCATAGGTTTTAACTTATTATGAAATATAATATAGTATTAACATTTTACAACCCGGTTCTATTTTCATTTGAAACTATCTATCTATAATAATAAAATCCGAGAGGATCTGATCCTATTTGTCCTTCCTCAGGGTGACAGCAGGGGGAGGCATGTCGTCCTCCTCCCCTTACAAACCAGTTTGTCTGCCCCGGATGCATATTTCCCAAGTCTGGAAGAGTTTGGGGATGGGGAAAATTAGGACCAATCAAAGCACATGGAGCTGATCCATGACGTCACAAGCCACACCTTTTAGCCGCAGTCATGATGCCAAAGAAATGCTTTCTTCTCAGTTTCACAGTTTACGGCTTGTATGACATATACATTTTAGTCAGATATATCTAAACATAATGCAACACTAATTTAACAACAATATATTCTTCAAATGAGGTACACCGTGAAATATAGTATACGTTATCGGCGTCTCCCTCTTGGTAAATAATATTTTTACATCGCTCACCTTCTAAATTATATACGTGAAAATTCATGTTTAAAGCCATTTGTAAAGAGTTGCATAACTCATGAATCAAACAATATACAAGATGGTAAAAATAATGGCATCTGACCTGTTTGTAGGGGAAAATAGATGGAGGGAGTGGGCTTGCACTACGGATTTCTATGGACATATGCTATTTCGCAGTAATGGACATCACTGGTCATTGTATAGAAGCAATATACTGGTCATTACTAGGCCATGAACAGGAATCAGACTGACATAGTCCTTACTATTTGCAGGGACACAGTATCAGCTTCATTCATTAAATTATTTCAAGAGCTACAGAATTGTTGTTTTGGTGATCTAAGTTAGCCTACTGTAACAAAATAAAGTTACGTGACAAACTCAGCCTGTTAGTAGCTAAAGTGAATTCGGTTGTTTTTCAAAGTGCACTTGATGAGCTGTAGTAAAAATAAATGTCCTTACGTGACTGGTCCTTGTTATTCATTGTGTACAAATATATAAAAAGGTTTTATTGAAAATTTGTTGCTTTTGATTTTCACTTTTCATACATTGTGTAAAAACAAATAAAAAATGATAATATAATCCAGTACTGAATATTTTTAACAAGCCCTTATGTGATTTTTGCTTAAAATTCATTGTGTACAAAGAAAACACTGATTGCTTAATTTATTTAATATTCTTAGCAAACCTTTCGTACTTGTCATTCATTGTGCACAAAGAATCAAAATTAGTATCTCATTAGTATGTAATACTTTTGGCAATTATAGGAGTACACAATACTACCTATTTATGGAGTTACAGTAGACTTTTTACTAAGCTGATGCATAAATTTATTACAACTGCAATATGCTTTAACGTAAATATGGATGACACTTTTTTTCCAACTCTGTCAACAGAAAATTTTATGCAAATATTCAACATGTATTAATTAAAGCCTAGGATAACGCTAGTAAATGAGTATACTACTATTTTCATTTAAGCTCACACTCAATGTCCAAATGTATGCCTTAAATTAACTGCATAAATTTGTATGTTTTTTTACATAAAGATTTTTTGGCATTATGCCAAGCACTGGGGCAACTAAGGCCATTCAGCGCTAGAATGGAAATGGACAATAAAAGGTTTGAAAGGTGTTACAGGAGGAAAACCTCAAAGCCGTTGCACTATGAAGCAATTGTTAGGAAGGGTGGACAATAAGATGCAAGAAAGAATGGGAACGGAGGTAACAGTAAAATGAATTAATGTAGTTGCAGTTAGGCGCCGAAGGTACGCTGTAAAGAATTTTAAGTAATGCCTACATTCCACCGAATGAGGTGTACTGACGGCACTATCCACCGCCATCTTGAATTGAAAAGGCCTGTGCGATCGCTCTTGACACAGCGATGAGTCATCACTAGACGTCTGTACCTGGCCACAAGCACCATTCCCAGTTATGGAGTTTTGGTGTTATTTATTACTCTTTATGCAGAGTATCTAATTACTATGTTAGATAATTATATTTCAGTCTTTAACAACATCATAATCCTCTAAACCAGGTTAATTTAATTAAATATGCTGCATAATGGTGGAAAATCAGTGCTGAAGAAGTTATGATGAGAAGCGAGTTTAACACAAATGATTATAAAATACATTATCAGTCATTGCTGATGACTTTAAATGAAAACTCAATACTTGTAACTTTCATATCTTGTAAACTGTTCAACCATTTATTTAAAATTTGTATTGCTGTGGGTACTTTTTCTGAGACCATCTAATATGCATAATTACACCATTTAGAAGCAGATTCTCTCCTCAGATATGCATGCATGCTTACATCAAATATATTAAATCCATCGAATCTAGAAAGGCAAAACGTCAGCCTTGCCCTACAAATTTTCAATGAACATGTCATAGAAGCACTTTTGACAACGGGAAAAGAACAC
>NC_061110.1:42608674-42616174 GCF_015104395.2 Macrobrachium nipponense | reverse complement strand
TAATGAAGATAAATTGAGAGAAAAGAGAGTTAGAAACAGAGCTGCTGTTGAATTACTGAAGAGAATAAAAAAAAAAGGGAAGCAAAGAAATAAGAGGTAAAAGTAAAAAAAAAAAATTAAAAAGTTATAAAAAGCGAAGCTTAATCTTCACTACGTTTCAAAAAGGGAAGAAAAACAAAGCTTGATAGAGTATAAGAGATAAGACCTACAGGCTTGGGATCAATAGACGTCTTTAGAAAAGAACGAGAAAAAATGGCAAATAAATTCTTATGGACTTGTACTGAAAAGAACCAGTGGAAAGTGGAGCTGCAGGGAACGAAATTCTTCACAGCCAAGGGAGTGAAGAACACGCAAAATAATACTCCCGGAGGTACCGAGATAAAGAGAGAGAAAATACACGGCAAAGTACAAATAACAATGAAATACAGAAAGATATAGAATGATTGAAGGGAACCTACGCTTGGAAAGACACGCCAGTAAAGTGTGAGCTCTGTGTAATAGAAGAGGGAGGGGTGTCGGGAGAGGAAGACCAGGTATATTCGTATCATGAGTATGAAGTAAAACAAAATGTTGAATCGAACGATCACAATATCTTGAAGGAAAGGAAAGGAGCGAAAAGGTCCTTGAGCTCTGTAAGGGTTTATAGGAAAGAGGGGACTTTCATGTCATAAGATAGAAATAGTGTAGGGAAGTAGAGTTTGAAGTCTGAAGCAAAAGCACTCGATTTAAGTATATCAAAACCGAATGTGGCTGAAACCAAGAAATGTCAAAGTCGTAATGAAAATGATTGACACCCGAATTTTTATCTTTTATTTGCCATTTCCTTTATGCTGCTTTTCTTTATTGATACCATTTTTTAAAAATACACACTATATCTATTTTATGTTTATTTGATTTTATGAATACCATTTTATGTTTCATGAATTGTTTATTCGAAGTATGTGGCTTTGAAAATATGAAAAAAAAACAAGAGTATACCAACCTGTAAATCTTGAAATTTCATATTAGCTTTTGTCAATTCACATAGCTATTGCTCATAACCTGAAATAGAAAATAGGCGGTATTCAACCAAACAAAAACTTCTTTCAGTTTTCATCTGAAGATTAAAAAAGAAGCTCACAAAATTACTGTGCATAATGTGTTTTCTTATAAATATTTACATTTTAATTTAGTCAACACTCGAGTACTTTCAGGCCCTATCTGTGGCCCTTTCTCAAGAGATGTGTAGGTTGTCAGCCTGGGTCAAGACCCAGCAGTCTTCTGGAACTTCTTGTTGAGTCGTCATTTATATGATGGCTGTTCTGGTTTCCTTGAGAGTTGCTAATCCCTTCTTGCCGCTCTGATATCCAGAGCTGATGCAGTAAGTGAGGGATCACCAACAGTCTCTTGGATAGAAAACCTAATCTTCAAGTCAGAAGGGTCAATCTTAGCGTCTTTTAATATCAAAGCTCGGCTTATGGGATCTTTTGAGGTAAAACATTTGTTTCCTTCTATCACTTAAATCTCTTAGTCTGGGTGCCAAAGTAAGATATTTTGCTGCTGAATTCAAATCTGAATGATGCCACTCTGGCATCCTTGAGAGTTTTGAGATATTCAAGATGGCCACCAATATGGCCGTCGTATTTTGTAATTTTTGTTTTATTGACAATATTCTGGCTAACCTGTTATTTTGAAAGGTAAAACTTGGTTGGATCATGTTACAAGGACCAATTTTCATGTTCTGCTAAGCAGATAATAATTGATTATCATGATTATACCCAATTATTTATATGGAATTTTATATTTGGTTTGTTTATAAAGAATAAAATAAGAAACATACATCATATGACATATGATATCTATATCTATAAAACATATTTTGAATGTTTTTAGGAAGTTAAACTTTGGACCCAAATGCAAGAAATTTCAATTTGAATATGTCACAACTTTGGAGGGGTAATCAAAATATTATCTGGAAAGGGATTCCCACAAAATGTCAGCTCTCCGGCTGGTTGTAGAAGAACTTTGCTCTGTGAACCAACAGTGTCAGAGCTAAGAAGACATGTTACAGTTGCTGGACACAAGAGCAAGTGAGAGCAGGACAACAAAATTATGGGTTGATTGCTTAATCAAAACAGTGCTAATGATGATGCTTTTTATAAGAGCAGAGAGAGCAACAGAATGACTCTTCATCCTGAAGATTAGGTTTTCTGCCCAACAGACTGTTGGTGACCACTCACTTACTAGAAGGGTTAATCCCATAGACCAATCAGTTCAGGAAATCAGAGCGACAAGAGGGGATTAGCAACTTTCAATAAAACCAGAATAGCCATCATATAAATGATGGCTCAACAAGAAGTTCCAGAAGACTGCTGGGCCATGACTCAGGCTGACAACCTACACAGCTAGGGCCTGAAAGTACTCGAGTGCTGAGTAAAATAAAATGTAAGTATTTAGAAGTAAACACGGCATACACAGTAATTTTGTGGGTTTCTTTTTCAATAGACGGTATTATTGTTTACTAACAGAAAGGAAACTTCAAATGAAACACTTATTAAATCGGCATCTTGAGAAAACATATTATGAGATCTATATTTTCACGAGTAATAAGAACACATTTGTCCATTTATTTCTATTTATTTATTGGAAATTATCAATATCAGTCTCTCTCTCTCTCTATCTCTCCTCTCTTCTCTCTCTCTCTCTCTCTCTCTCTCTCTCAGCCAGTCTGTCTCTCATTACTTACTTGAGGGTTCAGATTTAGGTTAATGTTCCGTAAATCTGTGAGTCAATTAGCCAGCCACAACATAGGATTTTTGTGATTGATTGAGGGAAGAAAACTCCAGTTCACAGAAATTTCCTCCTCATCCAGCACTCAGCAAATTACATCAGGAAATCGTATGGTAGTCAAAGGCTTAGTTTTCGTTTTCCATGCTTCCAATTATTCTACTTTTTTTCATCGGACAGATCAGTAATTACGAATTTCGTTTCTAGGAAATTATTACCTGTATTCCTCACACGCATATACACACGCGTGTGTGCGTGCAAAAGGCAGACGGACGCAATCTCCACACACACACACACACACACGCATATAATATATATATATATATATATATATATATATATATATATATATATATATATACGTATATATATATATATATATATATATTATATATATACATATATATATATATATATATATATATATATATATATATATATGTGTGTGTGTGTGTTGTATATGCGTGTGCGTGTTTATGCAACTGTAATAGTCACAATGCCCTCTTAACTTCTTGAATTTTTTTGCTCTTTTTTTTGGGGGGGGGGGGGGGGGGGGGGGGTTTTTTTTGGGGGGGGGCGGGGGGGGGGGGGGGGCGGGGGGAAACGAAGCCAGGTTGCATAATCAAGTTGCCAACCTTGGTAAAAGTCTACCCCCTCTCATACATACATATACCTGTCGTTTTCAGATATACTTATTTGAACTGGAATAGACCCACCCTCACCATCGTAGCCAAGTGGGCAATCGTTTTTTATAGCTTTTTAATCTGAAATGTTTATGTAAAATCTACTGATTCACTTTGTTTTTTAACAAGATACATATGCAACTGTAATAGCCACAATGGCTCTTAACTTCTTAAATTCTTTGCTTTTTTGGATTTTTTGGATAAGTTAGTCACTACAAAGCCTGAAATCCAAGTTCAAAGAAGGGGTTTCTCTTATCCTTCTCGTGGTCAGGTCGGCAATGTGACCTCTTTGTGATTATGAGACTTGGGTTCGTTTCCCGTTACCGGACATCACAATTTCTTAAAAAAAATATTACTCTGATCTTCAGGCTTTGTAGTGACAAGAGTATCCAAAAGAGCAAATAATTCAAGAAGTTAAGAGGCCATTGCAGCTATCACAGTTGCATATGTATCTGATAAAAAAGTTATTACCATTAGATATATATATATATATATATATATATATATATATATATATATATATATATATATATATGTGTGTGTATATATGTGTGTGTGTGTGTGCGTGTGTAAATAAACTTTTAACCTCTAAATTTCTGATTGGTAAAATTTTCGGAACTATGAATGACGTGAATTTTTTTTTTCGTTCAATTTATTGTAATAGACGCAAAATGAATATCTAAAGTCAATCTCACCGTAGTGATTTAACAAAACCTTCAGGGCAATTTCTATTTTTGGTTATGTTACCGAAAATACGAGAAGTCGATATTTTGCAGTGGTGTGGTGGTTATGATTTCAAGTAAGAATATTGAAATGTCAAGGCATTGATAAATATTGAAAAAAGGCAAATAACCAAAGTGTTTGAGGTGGCTTATATTTGCCAATGAAGGTAAGGGTTAGTGCTGACTGAGTCAGGAATACTAGAGAGAATGTAAGAAAGAAAACAAATATTTTAGTTTTGAAAGTTGTTGGTATACCATATGGGGTTAGTATGAGAAAATAAAATTGTGACAAAGTTTTCTTCCATAAATGGAAAAAGTGAAGGAGCGAGTGACTAGAAGTTTGAATTTGCAACTGGCTATTTTTTTTGAGTTACCCATTACCAAAAAGGAAAGCGATAATAGAATTATAATTTGGAAAACATAGAATGATTGATGATTGACAGATAATGAGAAAATGGAAACTATAATGGCTTTGATTATCGAGGTTATGTTATTTATATAAAAAAAATATGCATTAGTGCATAATGAAATAGAACTTGATAAATAAAATTCCGAAAGATATGTCTTAATGCAGATTAAATGAGCCAAAGCATTACTTCCTATGGGGCAATTTCCAAGTGCGCCTCAGAGTGGAAGGAAAATTTTAAAGGTTTATAAGAAAAGGTAAAATTAGTCTATGATAAAATGAACGAATGAAAAATTAACCATAGCATAAAGGAAGCATGAATGGACAAATATGCCAACTCTCCTTTATGGAATTGAGGTGATTATTTCTAATATCAACTACTGGAAAAATGTAGAAGTTATCGCGATTAATTTCTTGATGGAAGGGGCAATAAATGTTGAGAAATCAAGAATAGCAGATGAACTTGCATGAAAATATGTTGAGAGAATGTAATCTGAAGTATCATATAATTCCGAAGATATGAGAGAGAAGAAATGATGTTGTAATATATAAAACAAGGAAGAAGCCGATGCATATTGTATGTAGGGCTTACGTTGTGTAGAGACATCTGCTTTGGTATATAAAGAAAGTTATATCTTTAATTATACAGCCTAAGTATGAACATGACACTGACTGTACTTTTGCTTTTCTCTGGAGCAACTTCTTTTAGATGAAAGCTACGTATTGGTAAAAATATACGAAATCTTCTTCATATTAATGGAATATTTGAATGTTTCCTCATCTGCGAGAGATTATAAAAAGAAAAGATGAAATTCCTGACGTAACTGGCTTTATCAAAGGGAAGTCAGAGCTTTGTCAATAAATTTGAAGCGGTACTTCACAAGAGAAGATGAATGTCGGAACAAAGTTTTGTGAAAAGAAGGGAAAATCCTTCAACTGAAGTTAGTCCTAATCAACCAAGAAAGCCTCGTGCCGTTGTTGTCTGGCTGTTTGACCGGTTTACGGAACATTGACCTAACTTTGAGCATTCGCTTTATGGACCGCACAGAGAGAGAAAGAAGAGAGAGAGAGAGAAGAGAAGAGAGGAGAGAGAGAGAGAGAGAGAGAGGTGGGGGGGGGGGAGAAAAATTGAATGGAAAATTCAAAATGAATACGGATTCCATCGGTTTCTCTTGCTCTACCATTAAAAGAGATTATTTTCCTTATAATTCATTAGAAATTAAAGAAAAAACAAAATATCTATTTGCTAATGGATTTGAAAAGTAACTGACTCTGGTCTCACAATGGGAAATACGCCCTCCCTCTTAATGCAGGAGGCGATAATAAGAAACTTCAAGGTGAATCAGAAACTCATTTTTGTACAGATTTCAATGTTTAACCTATTGGAAAATTACAGAACTCCAGAAACAACTGTAAAGACCTAAAAATAGACTTACTTAAATAGCATTCCATCAGAACTGAATACAAATAATTGTTGGATCAAAACTATATCTCTTTACGGTATGTGATCGAGATAATTAAAGTACAAGAAATATATTCTTTATGGAAACTGCAGCTTATCATTTATCACAGCTCAAAATAAGAATCTTGAAGTTTCAGACCACTCTGAAGTTTTTGTCCAGTTTACAAGAAATTCCTTCTCCTGCAGATTTTGTTCCTTTATGTGTGGAAACAATTATATGCTACTATCCTGAAAGCACAATAACATTTAATACTCGTTTCTACTGAATAACACTTGCATGTGAACAGAATATGAATCATCTGTTACTGGGTAGTGTGACATTGATTAACCTCCAAGTGAAGATAGTGACATATTTCTAGCTATTGAGCCCGATTCGACTGTAGAAGGATAAACAGCAAAGGCAATGGGCTACTTTCCTGATCGAAATTAAATTTCCGTAAGACGAAACATCATACGATATTTTAGTGGTGGTCTAGATCCAAATTTCTATTGCTGCATAAGTTATATATATATATATATATATATATATATATATATATAATATATATATATATATCATATATATATATATATATATATATACGTAATATACATATATATATATATATATATATATATATATATATATATATATATATATATATATATATATATATTATAAAAGTGTAAAATTTAGTGAGACTGGTGACAATGAGACCAGTAAAAGAATAAAAAGTAATGACTGTGGTGTAAATACCATTTTCTCTGTGGGTTGATAAAGTTGCCCTTATCAGCAATATCTAACTTTATGATAGCATTAGCTGGTATGGTTTCTGTTGGCATGAGTAATTCCTTCAGGTTTCTTTAACAAACATGGCGCAGTTTTCATGTGAACGATTTTGTCTCCATGTGTTGAGTTTGGTCGCCCACATGTACCATCAAACCATGGCTGGTCATCTACCCTGAATTTGATGACCTTTCTAGAGACACACCTCACTAAAATAGCCATAACCAATTAATTTATTTCTTATGATCTGGACCTGATATAGCATCTGAAATATTAGGTGCCTGACAAATTTCAGTGAAGCCCGCCCTTTTCAGCCTGACCGTTTTTCCAATGGCGGCATTAGGAATATACTGATGGACAGTCTCAATAGTACAGTGGTTGGGAGTACCTATAGACTTGCAGACCTTGGATTTAATGATAGCTGTCATATCTGTGAATATGAGGTCTAATATATTACCAGAAATATGCGTGGGTTCCTCGATTAGTTGGACAAAATCTATTGCCAGAAATATCAGTGGGTTCCTCAGTTAGCCGGACAAAATCTATAAAGAAATATCCTTGGACTCCTCAATTAGTTGGAGCAAAATCGAGA
This sequence comes from Macrobrachium nipponense, assembly GCF_015104395.2. Taxonomy (NCBI): domain Eukaryota; kingdom Metazoa; phylum Arthropoda; class Malacostraca; order Decapoda; family Palaemonidae; genus Macrobrachium; species Macrobrachium nipponense. The sequence goes on along the minus strand of NC_061110.1, from coordinate 42,608,777 downwards.
ATAAACATAACCAAGAGCAGACCGACCTATTGATCTATGAATTTTGAATGAAGCCACTCACTTGCTTTGCATTGCACTCTCCACAAATAACGATGAGGTATTT
>NC_061110.1:42583674-42603674 GCF_015104395.2 Macrobrachium nipponense | reverse complement strand
GTTTTAATATTATTATTAATTAGTATAATATTATTGACATAATATTATATGTTATATAATGTATATTAATATATATATATTATAATATATATTAATATATAATTATATAGTATAGAACTATAAGTTTTTTGTCCCACCCCGAAGGAAAAAAAATGAATAAAAAAAAAAAAAAAAAAAGCTGAGGAATACGGGCCGAGGTACTCTTCGGGGTTCGTGGTGGCCCGGGAACCCTTTCACTAAAGGGTCAAAGTTTATTTTCATTGTGTTTTTATATATATAATAGAATATTTAATATATATATAATGATATTATATATTATAATGATTACAAATATAATCATTGGAATTATATTATATCATATAAAAAAACAATATATATAATATTAATGTAATTTATATATATATTGTATTTTAATATTTATATTATTGCTTATTAAAATAATTTATAAATTTAATTAATAAATATATTATTTTATACTTATATATTATAATATTATATATATAAATATATTAATAGTTATAGTACATGTTTGGTTGTTTGTGGTGCTTGGTTAGAATCTACTGGTCATTTTTTTTTTTTGACCATAGGTGGTACAATAATTGGCAAATTGTAAATTAGGGGCCCCATCAATGGGCCACCTCTTTTAAAAACTTCTTGAATTATTTGCTCTTTTTTGGATTTTTTCACGCTGTTTCAAACTTTACCAAAAGGGCCTCGAAGAATTCCCAAAGTTCCAAAGAAAATTTGGGGGAAGAAATTAGTGATTGTCCTGGCCTGGGGAAAACGGTGGTTCAGGTCGGTCACAAACATTGACCTCCTTTCTGAGTATTGACAACTGGGTTCGTTTCCTAGGGGGACCCAGGGGGGGGGGGGGGGGGAAGGAACAATCACCAATTTCTTTCTTCAAATTTCTTTTGGAACATTGGATCTTCAGGCCGGCATTTGTTTAGTTTGATTAAGTGTAATTCAAAAAAAAGGAAGCAAAAAGAATTCAAGAAGTTAACAGAAGGGCCATGAATTGGTTATTTCCAAAAATTGCATATTTAGGTAGAAAATTAATATATATTTAAATATAATATTATATTTATATATTATATTATATATGATCGTTAATATAACATTAATATCTAACTATATATAATATAAATTGCAATCTTTAAATCTTCTAGTTTCATAGTTATGGGAATAAGTGCAAACACACAAAAAATTTATTAAACCCTTAGCCTCCATTTTCAAAACAACAACAGGGCCCCACCCTCCATGGTTCTATTCCACCGCCCCTCAATCCATTCCAATTCAACCGGAGGGTCAATTGTCCCATTGCTTCAAACTTGTTTTGGTAGTTTGGACGAAAAAATTGTTTCCGCCCCCTATCGGGGGGCAAAAAAAACTTTCTTGGACCCCCTCCCCGACCTCCCAAATACCTTCCCACTTGCCAGTTGTTTTACCTTTCCGTTTGGGAAAAACCCATTTGAAATTTTTTAAGCCGGGTATGTGTTCGCCTTTCAAAAAAAAAAAAAACTTTTTGCCCTGGAAAAAAAAAACTAACTACATGAAACTTTCCTCGTACGGGAAGGCGTTTTTGTGGATGGGGGGGGCACACCAGAATCAGATAATGCCCACTAATTTTGGGATGTTGCAAAAAGATTGGAATTATTTTAACAAAAAAAAAACTTTAAACCCCTTTGAAAAAAAAAGGGGCCTAATTAAAATTTTAAATCAAGGTTTTTTAAAGTACACACGGCAGGGGTGGCAAAAAGGTTATAACTGGGTAATAATTACATGGATTTTGTGTTTTTGCCCAACTCAGTTTATCCCCATGTTTCTAATAAAACTGTTTATTAATTTGCTATCTCTAGGGAATGCTGGATGCACAAAAAACACCATACATAAAATCACACACACCAGAATATATATATTTATAATATATAAATTTAGATATTAGATTATAGATATAGATAATATATTATTATATATATATATACATATAACTATAATTATCATATGATTATATATATATTATTAATATGGTATATTATTATCTATAGTAGGTATCTATAATTATTTAATTAATTATATAATATTTAAATTATTATATTATATAGCTATTATATTATTAATATATATTTTATGGTGTGGGTGTAATTATTATTAATTACATACATTTACATATATTATATAATACTATTATAATATTTACATAATATATTATTATTACTATATTATATATACAACCTGATAATAAAATTTATTTATTCATTTTATATTTATATATATATTATATATTACATATTATAATATTATATTTAAATAAGTATAGAATAATTAATAATGGCAATTATGTATTAGATAATATAGTATATAGTAATATTATTAATACTACCTACCTATTTATAATAATAATATTACTGGGTAATATTCTTACTTAGTGGCCCAACGGATAAAAGGATAATGCCCTATTCGTTTGAATTCAACTCATTTTACTTTTAATGGATGGAAAAATTTTAAACAAACTGAACCTAAAAAAATGTGGAAATTTGCACCAGTTTTGGGGATTAAAGTGGCTTTGCCCCCCACTTTAAATTTACCCACATTATTTATAATGGAAATTTAAATTATGAGAAGTATTTAGAAATAACTAATTTCCAATTATTGGGCCGATTAATTTATGTTTTCTTCGGTTGGGGGGATATGGTTGGTTGGGGACGATGTTTATTCGGGCGGTTACTTGAAAAACTTATTACTGGGGTTGGGACCCATTCCATAAAGAAGATTTTATTGGAAAAAATTTCCTTCAAAATAGAATTTAGGTTCCCTTTCGGGTAAAATTCTTTTAAACGGTTGGACCAAAGCAGGGGTAATTGGGTATTATTTAATTTTGGATTGCGGATTTGGCCAGTTGTGAAGGTTTACCTGTTAAGGTTTCTAAGCTCAAGGTTTAAAAATTTTACGTTTTACCAAAAGCCTTTCACCCAGGGTTAAAACAAATTAATATTAATTAACAAATTTACTACCTTTCCCCCATCAAAAAAAGGTAAGGGGACGTAAAAAAGGTTCCACAGGGCATTTAAAAGGGATTTCAGTGTTTTCCTTATTAGCCCTTAGAATAACTTGCAGAGTTCCCAGGGAAAGGTTTAAATCTAATTGATGGAATTAAGAATTTTATCATAATCCCAAAGTGTTTCCATTTTAAAATAAAAAACTTTAAATTAGAAGATACTGACTAAAAAAGTTCTAACGTTTAATAACTTTACAAAAACATTTTTACTTGTCATTACTGAGGGAGAAGAACAGGAAAAAAAAAACTGGGGAATTTTTAATTTTATTCTTCCTCCCATTTAGCCATTTTTCCACATTAGAATCAGTAGTCTACCCCAACAAAAGGTGGGCTTGGTTTTTTAGTGTTAGGCTTTTTTCATAACCCAAGCACCTGGTTGGCAACAAAAACTTTAATTTTGTTGAATGTAAGTTTTCCCAGTAACAACCAAATGAAAAGGAATTATTTATAAGGGGGGGGGGGGGGAAACACCATTGCGCAATGTGCAGGAAAGGTTTTTTTTATCAAAAAGATTAACAATCTGGGAGAACATAGGGGCCCCCCAACCCTTGGGGAAAAAAACAACCATTTTGGAATCATAAAATATAAAAAAATTAACAATAAAGACCCTTTTAAATAAAAATTAAAATAAGGTTGAAAGTAATTGTGTAAAAAATTTTAACCCCGGGACTGGGGGACTGCCCTCATGGTCCAAAAAAGATTCCTATTTAAGAGCCCACACCTTTTTTATAACTGAAATAAATAAAATTTTGATAGAGGGGGAACAGCTTTTTACATTGGTTCCCAACAGGCAAAAAAACAAAAAAAAAAAAAATATTTGGGGGGCCTTCCCGAGTTTAGGGAGTTAAAATTAGATCCTCCTTATTGTTTTTTTAGTTACGTAATGAGATGGTCAGTGACAAAATTTACAAATAAAATGTTATGGCCCATTTTACAATTGATTCCAATATTAAATGTTAACGGTTTTGTTTCAATAACTGTTTTAACTTAGTGTTATTTATGGGCTTTGGGTGGACCTTTTGGTTAAAAATTTTGGTGGGGGGGGACCATATTAACCTTCTTTTGATTATTGAAAAGGTTATTTTTCGTTTCGGTTTTGTTTCAACTAACTATTTTTCTTAATTTCTATTTATTATTATTTTACTGTTGAAATGGTCGGTTTTTTAGTTTTTCACAAACCACGGGTTTATTCTGTTTAAAAACGGGTATTTTTTCAATGCCTTCAATGGTTTTTTGATGGGGGCCTTGTTTCTTTGGGCTACCATAGATTGGTAAAAATATTTTTTCTCTTTCCTTAATAAAGGGCTATAAGGGAAAGAAGTTCATCTGTGGAGGGACGAAAAAACTGGGTTTTCCCGTCCTATTTTTTCCACAAATCCCAAAAAAAAACACCTTTCGTTTTTCCCCTATGGGGTGGATTGGCACCAATCTGAAATATTTTTAATAATATATAGATATATCTATAATTCATAATTTATATATAATATTATATTATATTATAGTAATAGATATTAATATTCTCATTATTACAACAATCACAAGAACCCACACCCACCCCCACCCACAACCCCACCCAACAAACAAAATCAAATCACCACCCCCCACGAACATAAAATATTAATATATATATATATAATTAAAATTATAATTAAATTATTAATTAATATATTATATATTAATTGAAAAAAATTTATTATTTACAATTACATACATATTATATAAGATATAAATATAGATTATAATATTACAATATTATATTATATTTATACATTAGATAATTAGATTTACACTAACCATATCTATTTTATTTATTATATATTTAATATAGAGTAATATATATATTTTTTATTATGATATATATTATGTAAATTGGTATGGTATTGTAATGTATGTATTAATAATGGGGATCTATTAATTTATCAAAAAAAACATTTTAAAGTATTAAAAAAACAAAAAACCCTTTGGACATTTGAGATAAACTTTCATTGTTTACAGTGCTTTCTATATGGAAAAAAAATTAATAAACATGTACGGCTTAGAGTTCCAACCTACATAGCTAAAACAGAAAAACTCGTTTGAAAAGGATATAAATATGGTATTATATATGTATTTACATATGTGTCCCCCTTTGGGGGGGGGTGGGTACACATGTGTGTAAATGGGTGGGGGTGTCATACACGGTTCTGTATGTGCTATGGGGGTGAGGGAATTCTGGTTCTGTGTTTTCGGGGTTGGGCGTGGAATTAAAAAAAATCATTATGCTGAGGAAGTTTTAAACAACAAAAAAAAAAGGCAGGGGTTTATAAAAACAAATTGAGGGTAAAAAAACAAAAAAAAAAAGATTTTTTTATAAATCTGTTTATTCATAATGCTCCTAAATCAAACGTTTTTGAATTCATCAGACCACCAACCCCTATTTGCCTGATGGGTTCCCAAAAAAAATTGGACATTTGTTTCTTATTACCATTTGTTTATTATTCAAATTCATAGCCAATTAGGCCAATTTACTTTTTAACAAAAATTCCCCTTTTAACAATTAATTCATTAAATTTCTATTCCCCAATTCTTCCAGGGCTTTAAAAAGGTTTGATAAAACTGGGGGGGGGAAACCCAAACAAAAGCCCTCAAGCCCCCTTAACCTTAAGTTACTTGGGTTTTCAAAAATCTTTAAAAGGGGAGGGGATTTGGGGGAACTTTCCATTTGATTGGGAACCTCTTGTGTGGTTTTAATTAGCTTTGGAACTTTACCCTCGACTGTGATCGGGAATCGGGAATATTATTTTGGGTTCCCACCCATTAAGGGGCTCCATTGGGGTCCGGAATTTCCAACAACAAAAAAACGACCCCATAATTGCGGTCCAGATTTAACTGGGAACAACAATTTGCATCAAAAAACGGTTTTCACCCTCACCGGAGGGTTCTCTAAAACACCATGGGGAAGACAACATTACCAACCAAAATTGTGCGGGGAAATATGAGAATTCAACACAGGCAGGGCCAATTTTACGGTGTAGGTTCCGTTTGTTTTCCAATGAAAGCAAGTTTAGTTTCCCCTTTTTAAAACTAAAAGGCATTCCTATCTCTTCCATTGGCGGTTCTTCTTTTTACCTTCTTTCTTGAAAAAAGGCCGTTTTTTTTCCCAAAATTTTTTCGTTAAGGCTATATTTTTCCATTGTTTTCTGGTCTTCTCCTTCTCCCCACAGGGGGGGGTTACTTTGGAAGGAAAGGCAAAACCAGGGGGCCCGTGCCAAGCACAAGTGGGGGCTGGACTTTAACTTTCCAGATTAAGAATTGGTTTCTTTTTTTTTCGTCAAACGTTACCATTGTTAGGGGTTTTTAATAATTTTACGAGCGTGCTATTATTTTTGGTGTTATTATTGAATAATTAATTTTAATTTAAATTTAAGGTGTATTTATAATTCACACCAAAAATTCAACTTACTTTTAAAATAAATTTCTTTTGGTATGTATTCCTTATATTTTCATTAGCTTTTTATTTCCAGAAGAGAGGAGAAGAGGGGAGGGGGAAGAGAGGAGAGGAATGTGAAGGGGGGAGGGAGGAGAGGGGGAAGAGGGAGGGGGAAGTAGGAGAGGGGGGGAGGAGAGAAGGAAATGTTGCAATGTGATAAGGTTAACAATTTATTTATTACTGGGGGGGGACACAATTTTTAAAAAAAAACTTAGGAACATTTAAAGGTTAGTAACGTAAAACGCCACCATAAGTTCCAATTTTACTAATGTTTATATAGACATAAAACAAAAAAAACAAAAAAAACCTTTTGGGGCCAAATAAGTTTACGCAATTGAAAAATTATTTTTCAAAATTTTTTTTCATTGCCCCAAAAAAAACCATCCAACTTACGCCATATAATGTAGCTTCTGGTTCCTTTTTTTTTCAGAAGAATAAGATTACAAGCAGGGAAAGCCATTAACAAAAATTGGGGGAACAAGATAGAAAATAAACTTTAGTTATGGGGTCAGCAAACCAATGGGCCACTAGGGTTTTTTGGGTTCCATTTTGGGCTTTTCAATATGAATTTAAATTTTACCACCATATTTTCAACCGGCTCCAAAGGCTTTGAAAAAAAAAAACAACTCCCACCACCGCATGTAGGTTACTTACCATGCAGTTTTCGTTTTTCCAGTACCTGGATTGCTTGCTAAAAAAAACAAACCTTGCAAACATTAGATTAATAACAAAAGTTATAAAAAAACCATTTCCATACTAAGGTTGAAAATTAAAATATTATTAGGGGGAGGTTTACCCCAAGGGATTACAATTAATTATTATGCAATGCCACCGTATCAAACTAATCACCTTTAAATAGCAAACTTTACTACTTAATCTTGTAAGGCCTTTTTTTTTTTTACCAGATATACTATTTCCAATATATAAGAAAATAAAAAAAAACTATTACAATATGTCCAGAATTAAAGATTTCATCAAAGGTAAATTTTTGTATATATTATAAATATTATTTAATTATTGGGCCTTTTCATCAAAGCAAGCAGTAAAACAGTAAAACTATTATAACGGCGAGTAAAGTCAAAAATGTATTGGAAAAAAAATTTTAATCTTTAATGTAAAACAATATAACATATAAATAATTTCAAGGTGCATCCCATGGAAAACATAAGGATTAAAAAAAAAGCTTCAAAAATTTCAATAGTTTCCCAGGGATGGGGGGGGCTTTTACTTGAAACTCCCTCAACTTGGCAGGAGGGGGGTTCCTGGGATTTGGGCAAATATTTTTTCTAAAACAAAAGGTTGAAATTCGTGTTAGATTTCAGTTTTATTTGGGATTTCCTTTTAGTTTTTTTAATCATCTAAAAAATTTTCGTTGTCTTTACTTCCCGAATCATCATTTTTTTGGAATTCAATTTCACTTAGGCAGTGTATTTAGGGAAAAATACAGGAAAGTTAACTAAAATGACTTTTTGGTTTAAAAAAAACAAAAAAATTTTCTTTTTTTTTAACTAAGGAAGAGTATGTTCTGGTTAGGGGCAATATTAAATTATGTGAAGCTTTTCTGTTTAAATGACCCCAGGGATCACCCCCAGCATGGACAAAAGGGGAAAAAAAAAACATGTTTTATCCTGTAGAATTGCAGTTTCTTTTTCGTTATTTTCAATAAAATTTCCTATTCCAACCACATTAACAATACAATTGCAACACACCCACACCCCCCCCACCAACAGGGCATTTTACCAACACCTACAACCACAACCCACCACAACAAACCAACCACCCCACTACCTAACCACCCCACACACCCCACCCACCACATGTTTATATATATTTAATAAATATATATATTATTTTTTACTATACTATAATTATATAATAATATATTTATAATAATTTTATTATTATATATGTATATAATAATATTATAAAAAGATTTATCTAATTAATTATTTATTAATATAAAATTATCATACTTTTATTATGTTTGCGTGTGTTGTGTTTATGTGTGTTTGTGTGTTGGTTGTCGTTGGTTTTGAGGGTTTCCCCCCGCGACCTTCTGTGTGGTTAAAATTGAGATGGTCCCAGTGGAATCAAGTGGGAAATTTTATATTAAAAGAACGGGTAAGGATCTAACATTGGATTAAAAAAAACATTGTTTCCTTTTTCATGGCTTGGTTGAATCCTTGGGGTCATTTAACTAAAACAGGAAAAACTTACATTAATATTGCATGCAGAACAATTACTCTTTTTTAATAAAAAAAAAAACAAAAAAAAAAAAAATTTGCTTGTACATGGTCTTTTTAGTTTAAAAACTTTTTCCTCTACATTCCTAAAAATGTACAAACTTAACCTAAAGGAAAGCAATTCCAAAAAAACATGGATTTGTTGCTTCCATTATAAAGAAAAAGGGGGAAAAATTCTCTTTTTCCAGATTGGATTTTACTAAATCGGTTTTTGACTGGAATTCTCAATTCCCCCCCCCCGTTTTCCTTGTTTTCCCTAAAAATGGTACTTGTAAATTTGTAGGATAGTTAAATGGGCCAAGAAATAGGAAATTTCTTTTCTCCTCTCGCGCTTTCTGAAACAATTGGTCTGGGTTTTAAGCCAAGTGGTTGTTTTCCCAATATCCCAACCATAGCATTCACGGGTTTTCTTCCCCTTTCCCCGAAGGTTATTTTTAAACTAAAGTGTAAACAACGTGGGTACCTATATAATATTATTAAGCGGTGGATTACATAACAATTTCAGTTTCTTTCAGAAGATTATTTACGCCTATGAAAAGGAATGTGGGTTTTCCCTAACGAAAAGCTGTTTATTGGTGGATTTGTAATCAATTTTAGGGAAGGGGGGAAATATACTTATAGATAATTATATATAATAACTATATTCGATATATCAAATATATATAATATATAATTATTTATATAATTAATTTATATATTATTTATAATTATACATAAACATAATATTAAATCAACCCACCACCCCCCAACAACACCTACCCAACACAACGTATAAACACATATTAGAATAATCTATATATTTATTATATAATAATTATATATTACATATATAATATATTAAATTATTTATATGCCCAATATTAAAAAAAAAAACCAAAACACTTATTCGTGGGCTTCTAAAAAGAAGTAAAAAATCCAAAGAAGGCAGGGGGATCCACCCTAGTAAATATTCCTTGTTTATTTTCTAGATATAATATTTATGGAAATATATACAAAGCTTAAAGCTTTCATCCATCCTCCTGTGGACTTGATCACTAAGCAAATGAGACATGGTATTGGTGAAGAATTCCAAATAAACATAAACAAACAGACAAAGAACATTAACAAGTTTTAAAAATTGCGAACAAGTCATTGGGTCGTTTGCCTTTCCATAATTCGCTGTGATTCGGGGCGGGACAAAGCGCCGGTCTCTTTTCCTGAATGACATCTTGACGGTCGTTAACCAAAAAGGTAGTTTGTAGATTAGACTCTGGACGGAACGGGCGAAGGATGGTTATTTACATTATCAGATTGAAGGAGGCTGTACACATTTCTGAAGTTCTTAATTCTGGCCCTTTTGCAAACAAATTTCTTCAACTCAAAGTAAATTGTTCTGTATTCCAGTATTCCCTCAAAGGTGTCATTCAAGTGATGAGAGCTCCTTCCACAATTCTCCTAGTGGTCCTATCCCGCACTCTTATAAATAACCTTTCCTCCCTTGAAGTCGATGGCATGATCGGAATCCCAAGTATGCTTGGCAATGGCGCTGTAAAACGTTGCCCAAACGGCAAGCTGCAACATGTTCACGTTTCCTCTGGTCCAGGGAACGACCGCTTTCACCAATATAGCATTTGTCACAATTTTTACATCCTATAGCATAGACTCCAACAATCGTGTTTGGTTTCTGCAACTGTTTTTGATAATTTTCTTTTTAAGAGTATTAGGGTATTGAAAAACTACGCTATACCCATGTCTTTCTTTTCTAAGATTATTGGAAACTTTTTTCAGGTCATGATTATAAGGAAGGGGAAGGCATTTAAAATTAGCAGTCGAACAGCGTTCCCTTGGATTATAAAACATACTTTCTGGCTCTAGAAAGACATCTGTCGATAAAAAACTTGGGGAAAGTAACATAACTTATTGAAACTCGTAGTCAAGAATTGAATTTCCTGGTCAATGAAACTACGGTCACAAAACTCGAAAAGCTTTAAAAAAACAAATTCGTCAGAACGTTGTGTTTGATTTTTTCGTCATTTTATTCATATCATGACGAGAAAATCTTACTCCTTTGGTAGGAAACATTTCTAACACGAATGTTAAAAACAATGTTGATTTTATAAACAAATTGAATAGTTTAAATTTGAATTTTGATTTTAATATGGTTAGTTTTGATGTTGTCTCTTTATTTACAAAAGTGCCTGTAGATGACTTACTTGAATATTTGGAGGAGGAATTAGAACGTTCAATGACATTCCATTAAGTGTAGCAAACCTCATTAGTCTCATAAGGTTATGTATCAAAAGATAGTAAATTTTGTTTTTAATGGTGGGGAATTTTGTGTACAAAAGTTTGGCATGGCTATGGGTAATCCCTTATCTCCTGTCCCTAGCAATATTTACATGGAATTTCTTGAGACAAAACTCTTACCAAGAATTTTGCCCCAAAAAGTTATTTGGTTTAGATATGTGGATGATATCTTCTGTATTTGGCCCGTTCACAGAAAATCTCCAGGAATTCCTTAATAATCTCAATAATTTAGTCCCTTTCTTTATAAAATTTACTGTAGAGGAAGAAAGAAATTGTAATTTGAATTTTCTTGATGTAACTGTCCATAGAAATGATAGAAATTTCACCTTTTCAGTCTTTCGAAAATCAACTAACATTGCCTCTTTTGTTCATTACTACTCCAATCACCATCAAAATGTTAAATTCTCTGCTTTTTCTGGGATGTTCTTAAGGGCTTTACGTGTCTGTAGCCCACAGTTTATTGACGCTGAAATTAAAACTATTTATGATATTGCATTGAAACTTAAATACCTAAGGACTTTTATAGATGTGGCATGGAAAAGAGCTAGAAAAACATTTTATTCAACTAATGACAAACTTGAATTTAGTAAGCATAACATTCTAAAATTACCCTATGATGAAAGGTTTTTATATATTCCTAGAATTTTAAAGCTATTTAACATAAATGTTATTTTCAGTAATATTAATGTCAAGAGTTTAATAATAAAAAATTCTCCTAAAGATCTTCCAGGCTGCATATATGAAATTCCTTGCAAAAAGTGTGATAAAGTCTATTACGGACAGATCGGTAAATCTCTTTCACAACGTCTCAAGCAACATCAATATTCTGTGAGAAATGGTCAAAAAAAGTAATTGTAAGCTACAATTCTTACGGCCTAGTAATATCCAGTCATTTATCTTAATTTTGAAACAAATTTGAAGTCTCTAGAACAATATTGTGATTTATGGTGAATTTTTGAAAACAATATTTTTCTTCCCTCCGCGCGCCGCTTCGCGGCCGAAAATATCCGAAATGTGTACATCGCGTTATCCTAATATTTGCTCCTTCCCATATTAGCCGTTTTATAGAGTTTTATATATCAAAATGTGCGAAAATTCATGAAGAATTCAAATACAAATTAATTGAATGTTGTAGCTTTTCTCATTTCTGAAATATGTGTATATAAATCACGATGATTGGGAAAAAAACTATGTATGGTCAACTTTGACGCAAGCGAAATGATAAAAAAACGTAATCGTAAGCTATAACTTTTACGGCTTAGCAATATCCAGTCATTTATCTTCATTTGAAACAAATTCGAAGTCTCTAGAACAATATTGTAATTTATGGTGAATTTTTGAAAAAAATATTTTTCTTCCCTCCGCGCTCTGCTTCGCGGCCGAAAATCTCCGAAATGTGTACATGACATTATCCTAATATTTGCTCCTTTTCATATTAGCCGTTTTATAAAGTTTTATATATCAAAATGTGCGCAAATTCATGAAAAATACAATAAAAAATAATTTCATGTTGTAGCTCTCCCCATCTCCGAAATATGTGCATATAAAAAAATATATATATAAAAATTTTGACATTCGGTCAACTTTAACTCGTCCGAAATGGTCAAATTCTGCAGTTCTAATCTAAAACTCTTACAGTATCGTAATATTGAATCATTTTTATTCATTTTGAAATAAATTGGAAGTCTCTAGAATAATATTTAAATTTACGGTGAATTTAAAAAAAAAAAAAATTTTTTACGTCCGCGCATTACGAATTCGTACATCATTTTGTGATAATATTTTTCCGGTGTTTGCTTTTATTTTTGTTTTACAATGTATTATATATCAAAATGATTGAAATTTAGTGTACAATACAACGAAAAAAAAGACACTCGTTAGCTTTCACAGTTTTTTGCACGGCGTGATTTTAATACAATTATGTATGAATTTTTTTTTTTCGCTACCATATATCGCATTATTTACATATGATAATGATATTATTTTTCATTTCTGATGATTGCATACTAAACTATAGGCAATAACAAAAAAAGGAGCCAAAAATAAACTCTTAATCTTCAAAACTAAGGGCGCTGTGATTTTTTGAAAAAAATTATTTTTTCCGCTTCCGCGCTCAGACAAAACCGGCTCCGGCATTCGGGGGAGTTTTTTATTTTACCGCTTCGGCGTTTTAAGGGTTAACCATCTGGTATTCTTGATCTTGTTTTGTACCTGAGACCTTTATCTCCAATATTTCATTAACTCCTTGACGATGTCTGAGTAAAGACGAAAGCGCTTGGATTTCTGACTATTATTTTTCCTGTGTATTCTCTTATTTATGAAGACACGTGCATCTACAGTGATTTTTTAAGCAATATATATTATATATATATATATATATATATATATATATATATATATATATATATATATATATATATATATATATATATCTCTTTCCAATGGAAATTCAGTATTTAGAGAAAACCCACAAATAATTTAACATATGTACATTTTTATTCTGGCCACCATCTTAATAATAAAATTTAAATTTTTTCTTCTATGTTCCTATGTGCTTTGCATATCACGAGTCCACAATATCTTGACCAGGAAGTAGAATACTTAAAAAAGATAGGAAACGATCTCTGCTACACACCTCATATAATTGATTTATGTTATCAAAAAGCTCACAAAAAGTTTTATAGTGTTGCTAGTAATGAAAAAGAAATCCCTAAAAATGTACTTAGCTTGCCTTACTTTTGTGGATTTGAAACCATAAGATCAATATTTAAATCGTTTAATGTTAATGTAGTGTTCTCTTATTAGAATACCATTAAAGATATGTTAATTAAGAATAGTCCCTAAAACAAATAACAACATCATTTACAAAATTTCTTGTAAGGACTGCCTATCTTTTTATGTTGGTCAGTCAAGTAAAAATTTATGTGAACGTATTAAGCAGCATATGTATTCAGTAAGAACAGCCCAGATTTCAAATGCACTGTTTATCCATCTGAGTGAAAAATCTCATTGTATTAATTGGAGCGATACCTCTGTAATTGCTAGATCTAATGATTATGTTTAAAGAAATTTACTGGAATCAGCAATTATACAAATCACTAATAAAAACAACCTAAATCTTAGTCTGGGATTGTACCATTTGGACCCATATATTTGTAAAATGTTTATGAAGGACCTTAAAATAAATGTACTACAAATTAATTAGTCCCACATGTATATAGTTATTATTTCTCTCTCTCTCTCTCTCTCTCTCATCTCTCTCTCTCTCTCTCTCTCTTGCTCGATATATTTATATCCTTTTTTTCGTCTTTTCAATCATTTTTTGTGAAAAGTTTTGTAAATTTCATGGTAATAAGTTGTATATGCCTCCTTGTTTTTTCAAAATATATTGTTTTCTGGATGAATCATCTGTTGACCACGTGCGTTGCTCCTCCAAGGTGTGGCTGCCTAAAAATCGCTAATCTTGCCCTCAGGCGTTTCCTCGTTTCTGTAGACTGAAATTGCTAATCTTGTAATGTCAGTTTGGATGTTAAGCGTACTTTTACTATGTTTTTCTTCTGTATGATCAGTTATTACTTAGTAAAGGGTCGTGCTAGACCGAAATTTCTTGGCTATCTCGCTTTTCATTTTTCCTTTGTAGCAAAAACCTTAATTTATATATATAATATATATATATATATATATATATATATATAATATATATATATATATATATATATATATATATATATATATATATATATATATATTATATATAAAATATATGACTTGTAAAAATATTCTGTTATAACTGAATTCCATCTAATAATAGGAGCTCATAAAAACACCAAAATATAAAAAGAGAAATACTATATTTCAGAGACTTCTGTCTCCCTCTTCAGGTAGATGAATGAGAAAAGTTACAGAAAACGTGGTATTTATACCAAGAGGTCCATCCATAGGTGAGCCAATTTATGTCACTCCCGCTGATAATCTTCCTTTAATCTTCTTAAGCGTTGGTTGAATGAAAACATTGTTGATGATATCTGAGTCCCATGCTCCCTTTGAGGTATTCATTACCTGCTTCTGTTTAATCAAGGCCTATTCCATCATTTGACTCTCGTACCGACAGTTGCTGCTATAAATTATATGTGACAAATTCCAGTTTATTCTATGGTTATGTTCGTTTATATGGTTGAAAATAGCCAAGTTCTGTTGTCCATACCTATCTGACCGGGAAGTGATTTTCCTGCAAATCTAATGTAAGATTGGGCACAGTCCAGGCATGGGATTTCATAAATGCCTGTATCCTTGGGGGATGTCTTTTGTTGGACGTTAATCATGGATTTGGCTAAGGAGTTTGGGCAAGTAAATGCGAAAGGGTTAGATTTTCCGAGGGTCTGGGTCACCATCTTAATCCTTTCCAGGTGTGTAATTTTCATTTTATTGTTGGGTGTGTCTCTGGTCTTGTCATGAGTGGGTCGGTAGAAAATTAAGTTTGCTTTGTGAATTGCTTTTTCAATTATATGGTCAGGATACCTTAAAGACGAAAGCTGCTTATGAATTAGTTCAAACTCTTTTTCCAGGAAATCTGAGGAACAAAATCGTAAGGCTCCTAAGAATAGATTGCTGGCTACCCCTATCTTGATAGGAATGTCATGATAGCTGAAGTAATGAATGTATGAAAGTGAGAACGTTAGTTTTCTGTATATGGTAAATTTGTATTCTAGTGTGTATCTGATTATCAAACCACCAAGAAAAGAAATTTTTTTGTCTGTTTCCCATTCAACTTTAAATTTGATGCTAGGCACTAATGTGTTTAATTTTGAGAAGAATTCATAAAAATTACCCCATTATTAGATTAAAATAAATTCATTATAATTTAATTATAAGTTGTTAATACTTGTCCAACGCTTTGATCTTGTTTTAGTTTTAAGTTTATTTATAAGCTAGCTTCGTTTTTCGTATATTTAAGCTTTTTCTTAGTTTGATGAACTCTGTAAGGGAGTCATATGACTTCGCAGTTTTGCTTTGTTTACCACCTTCTCCCCCGGTATTGGTGAACCACTGAAGTGCCTTATTAACGATCGTTGTTTTTCTCTCTTATGAGCCGTGTTGAATCGAGTGGAAGGCTTGATTGTAAGGGTGGTAATACGTGACAGAGTTAGTTCGAGTTCCTCCTCACAGCCTGATGCTTTGCCACTTGATTTTTGGTCACTTTTGGAGTTTTGGGATCACGGCTTCTTTATTCCTTGGCTGCCTTGTGTGTGGTCGCTGGTGTTTGTCACCCGCGACATTCATCAGCCACGCCCCTTCCCTTGTTCGTCGGAAGAATTTCGAACGAGTTGGCCCGTATCTACTGAGAACGGTGCAGTTTGTGGCGTGCGAGATCCGTTGACGTCCCGGATTCTCGGAGGCTACCACCCTTAGTGTTCCCGTGGTATTTTGGGTTGCCCGCAGCCATTGCAGCTTGACCCAGTTGACCTGCTCATCAGCGTCAGTGAGTTCTTGGAACTCGTGGAGACAAGTAGGGCGGCTTTCTACAGGTATGAGATATTTTTATAGATATTTACAACGATCGTGGATCGTTGAGTAACTGTAGATGTGCACGCCCCTGTTTGCAGTACGGTCTTCTGGACCTTGTATGGCCTGATGAGACGATCCACTAAGCCTCTTTTGGTTATTCCTTTGCATCAATTTGTAAGATTATTTTTTGTAATTCATTGTTTATTAACTTAAGTTAAGTTTAGCATTTAAGTTAGTTTGTCTGTGTTAGGTAAGAATAATATTAAGTTTCCCATTTAATTTCTCTTGCTTCCTTCTGCCTAATTTATTTTCTTAGGTTAGCTTTATCTGGCCAGTTATTTGAAGGTACCTACCTGAAGTCATATTTAAAAATATACTATTTCTTGGTTTAGGGTTTAGTTTAGTTTTAGGTGATCTTAAGGTTGGTTTTTCCCTTGATATATATATATATATATGTATATATATATAATATAATATATAATAATATAAATATATTTAATACATATATATATTATTACTATATAATATATATAATATATATATATATATATATTATATAATATTAAATATTTATACATATATATATATATATATATTTATATATATATATACAATATTATATATATATATATAATATATATATAATCAAGGGAAAAACCAACCTTAAGATCACCTAAAACTAAACTAAACCCTAAACCAAGAAATAGTATATTTTTAAATATGACTTCAGGTAGGTACCTTCAAAATAACTGGCCAGATAAAGCTAACCTAAGAAAAATAAATTAGGCAGAAGGAAGCAAGAGAAATTAAATGGGAAACTTATATATATATATATATATATATATATATATATATATATATATATATATATATATATATATATATGTGTATATATATATACATATATATATATATATATATATATATATATATATATATATATATATATATATTATATATATATATATATTCATTTCTATTATCTTTACCAACCATTATATTTTCTTTTGTATAAATAAATATTGTAACTTTTGTTGAGGTTTTTGTTCTTTTGCTCCTAAGTTGCTGTGTTGCATTGTTACTGACCGTAAATTCTGAGCAAAGACAAGAACCCTTGAAATTACGGCTGTAAATAAGGTCGTAACACCCATGTATTATCCCAAGATGTTAGAATATCATCTACATATCTCATCCACAGCATGTTTTTAGGTTTTTGTAAACTCGCTCTCTCTCTCTCTGTCTCTGTCTCTCTCTCTGTCTCTGTCTCTGTCTCTCTCTCTCTCTCTTCCTCTTTATCCTCCTAGTCTGGCTGCTTAGGGACTAAACCTTGTTTTCACATCTTAATTTTATATTTTTGGTTTACTAGATAGCTGTCAGGATTGAGCATTTCATGATAACGAAAACTAAACATTTTAACCTTTCCATCCTAAAGCATTTTGTCATGATATTCATAATTATTTCTTTCAAATCGCTATCACTCTATTGAAAGCTAAGACACCATGCATATAATTGGCTTGAGATTAGATATCTACTGATCCACTGAATCAGTGAAAAGGCTGTAGGGACAGGCGAGAGTTCCCATGACATAACTTCTTCAGTATACTTATCTCTTGAGCTTGCTTTAAGTCCTATAACTGTAGAGTAAATTAAGTTTGTATCATAAACATGATAACCATCTACACTGATAGACGTTTTTGTTACAGCCATAGCTTCTATTTTCTTTGGTTTGGTGTAATAGAATCCTTGAGGTTATTTTCTCTCAAATTGTTCCAACTGTCTGGTAACAATTTCAACTTTCTTGTCAACATTTACTGACGGTGGTACAATGCCTCAATTTACTACATTAATCAATCTTTCTGGATGTTGTTCAAGGCTTAGTTTGTCTATGCAGAGATTGAGTTTTTGTCTTACACCATCTCTATAATCTTTATCGTTAGTGATTCTTGTTGTGGCTTCCTTTTTGTGAACTGTATGCATGTTAGGTGAGGGTTCATATTCTCACATATCTAATATGTCTTCAACTATCTTGCCACTTACATGGAAGCTAAGTGTCCAGGTTTTCAGTGTTAAGGTCTCAATGTATTTCCATTTGTTCCACCTTTACCATGACTAAACCTCATGAAGGTAGCTTCAATAAATATATAACTCCATATACCATTCCAAACACCTTGTCTGCACCTCATGACATGTGAATCTTTCATGAAGTCTGTAAGGACATTTGCAGGTAAGGATGACATGTTTCTCAAGTAATATTGCCCATACCTTGCTTAGTTTGCTTGCCTGGAAGCAAAACAGTACGGTAACATAAATTCAAAGGAATACAGGTTAAGAAGTCTTCGTAAATAACATCATTATCAGCACTGGTTAATCAGAATGTCAACCCACAGCTTAACAGTGCGACTTATTGTTGCAAGGTGCTCTAACGTAGTCAAAAGGTCATCGTGAAAAGTAACATCTTGGTCGACAATATCTCTCAGCAGCTCTTCAGTTGGTAAACGTAGAGCTCTCACATTCATTGTGAATTTCTTTCCAGTTATATTTCAACCACATCCAAACACAGCTTCTAGAATTTCTGCTAGACCAAATCCTGTCATCATTGTTCCAACAGCATCAATAAAGCTCATTATCATATGCATTCACCCTAATCTGGTAATAAAATTTGAAGATATTTCGATATGCACACTTGATTTGAACAGCGACTTTGTAAAATTGATGGTCAGCTGTGAAAAGAATAAATTACTGTCATATCTCCTGACTTAATTTTTATGCTTTAGTCATTGCAGTCATGATTCTGAACGGGTGTGCAGGTTTCATATCAGTAGGTGGAAGGTAAACAGCTTTAGTGTCGGGATGGAGAGGTTCTCCTTGCTCAGGACACAAATGGGTATTATATCCATGAAACTCAGGACAACCTTCACCCATTGTACCTGATCATTTAAAGTTCATAAACAATTTCCTTTGTCACCGTCGTCTTCTGTAGACGTGGTATAACTTGCTCAATATGGTGACATTCATCATCTGGTTGTGTAATGAGCAATGCTAAAGAATGTGTTAATATCTTGCCATTTTTAGATGCTATATCAGCATCAAAGTTGTCTACTACACACTGAACTAAACCAGCTGTAGCCTTAGAAATTGATATTAGTTCATTATTTCTAGCACCAGATGTAGCTGCAGACCACTTGAAACGCAACAATTCGCCATTCATTGTCATGACTGAGTTTTGTTATGCTTATAAAAAGACAGCTTATCCAAATCTGAAGATGTGTTGCATGGTTTGTTAATGCTGATGTAATGATATTGCCTATTAGAGGTGCGGGTAGACAATTGTTGATTTTAGGGGACAGCTTACAAAAAAGCTCAAGGACAGTGTTGTACACTGGTTAAAGTCATATCCATGCCGTCGTCTTGTTGGTCTGAAAAATGCGTAATGTTTTCT
>NC_061110.1:42568674-42578674 GCF_015104395.2 Macrobrachium nipponense | reverse complement strand
AGGAGAATGATTGGTTCAGTTTACTAAGGGATAAGAAAAAGGATACTCTCTCTGCGTGACATCTTAATATCACCCCGTCCCCACTTTTTTTTTTATTCGTGGAAAGGGAAATTATCACAGCACTTTTCATATCCATCAACAGAGTAGAATAAAAAGCCTTACCAATGCAAAATGTTTGAGTTTAGCCCTTTTCATATTCTAATATTGTAGCTGGACGAACTGTTACTAAGATTTAAACTGCATTATTTAAAGCAAACTTGTTGCAGGTATTTTCTGTTGACAATATCAGAGTGAGGGCAAAGTTCCTTTATCCCTATAAAGAAGAGAAATGACTGAATGTTCTCAAGATGAGAATCACAAAAATCCCTAGTGTCAAAGCTAGACCTAGGACAGGTAGATATCACATTTCTTATGGCCATACTACACCTCTGAAACAAAAACATTAGTTAAAAATGTATTTAATCTTTCCACTTAATTCTTTCAGGGTACAATCATAATACCATTGCCAACTTTCTGTGAGCATAAGAACGTGATTGTCCGTCCGTCCGTCTGTCCGTAGTATGACGTCACAAACTCATAGCTTTCTTATTATATATCCTAGACACACCCAATTTTGCATATAAATACTCAGATATCACACACACGACGTGTAATTTCGTTTTCCTTAAAATCTCAAATACATAAAGATATATGTAAGTCTTAAAACGTACGTCATGCGTGACGTCACACAAATAGTATTTTTCTTAATGAAATTCCTTGTAGTACTAACAATTTTAACATTATAAAAAAAGGAAAACGAAATTACACGAGAAATGTGCATCCAATATGCACTCATGTGAGCAATTTCAAGAAGCTCCTATTGTTTTAGGATTTTGGCAAATATTTTAAACCAAAAAAGTAGTGTTTTGATTTATGGCGCTTTAAAGTTTTCAGTACCATTTCGGAACAGTGCTTGAAATTTTCAGTACAACATACCTTGGTTATTTATTTCATAATTGGCGTTATTCTTACACACAATATTCTTTAACATATAACGATTCTATAAACGAAAAATGTTTTTGTAATTCTAATATTTACTACAGACTATTGCTACCAACTTACTTTGATAATGTGTTCAAATCCATCGTCGTCGATCTCTCTCTCTCCCCATTTTTTTTTGCGCTTTTAACGGTAATTTTACGCCTTACTACTGGGGTGTCATCACAGTGCCAAATCATTGCAGAGGGGTTTTGTTTAACAAGCAATGTGCGCAAAAAAAAAAAAAAAAAAGATATGCTGTACCTTTGCAAGCTCTGGGGTAACTGAAAGGCTGTAGTGTAAGTCTGTAAGACGTTAGACGTGTCTCACGCGTGTCTTATAAGGGAGTGTCGGAGAGAGAAAGTTGCCAGAAATCACTAGAAAGACATAAAAAAATTGTCAAGAAAAGGGAAAATAAACTGTATTGCTCTGCGTGGAAGGGCGGTACTCACGTGCGTCCCTTTAAATGGGTTACGTATGTTATCCTTATAAGTCGCCTGGGTGGAGCTACAGGCCGCTGACGGTTCAAATATACGCTCTAGGGCCTAGGCTAATGTTAGATGGTTATATAATGTAAATTTCCATTAATCTTAATTTTGAAATTTTGAAGGTATGTCGACTATTCAGGGGTGTAATATGCTCTTATGTGCAAATTCTCAAAAAGTCGTTTCCTTTTAAGATTCATACCTACCATAAGTTCAGTTTTTGTCTATAGAAGGAGCTTGAGTTTCCATTGTGAGATTCTCATCTCGAGAGCTTTCTGTCATTTCCATAACCATCGTTAGAAAAGCAGGATATCTGTCAATTCATATCACTTCTCTCTCATTACCGATGAATTCTAATGTTAGTTGAAAAAAAAAAGTATGAGATTTCATAGTTAAAGCCATAATCTAATACTGAACAAATTTCTTTAAAGTGCGCATATCTAGTACTAGTTACTACTAACAAGGTTAATTTATCTTCCCCCTCTACTAATAAGCTGTACAGAGAACGTCTTGTTTCTTTTACTACATCTACACCATTAAGAAGCTCCAGAAGAATGTTTCGGCAACAAATGAAACGCCTTGAAAAAATATATCGGCGGTGACACGGGCCTAACGCTCAACTTCGGAAAGGAAAAGAAAAATTTCCCGTTTCCTATTAGCGCATGCGCGCGTGTGTCGGGGTGTGTGTAACACTTGTTTAATAGCTGTAGCATCAGAAATCAGAGAAAAGATAATATTACATAACAATATGCTTACACAGTGATGTGAACGTTCTATCATTCTTTAACGGAGGGTTGAAGGTTTGAAATAGAAGGCCAGTGCATAGCAGGAATTAATCTAGCTACTTTAATATTCCATATCTAAACTAGCCTGGGGAGAAGGAAGCTTTTCGTACACCTAAGGCAAGTTTGCTGTGTAGAACATTGAAATTTAATAATCTTGTACAATAACAGGAAGATTAATTAATATTTTGGGATTAATCTTTTGGAACATGTTACTGGTATGTTGTAGGAACGGGCATTCACTTTTATCATAAACTTGTGCTTAGTAACAACATATTCTATAGATATGTATTAAAAATCAGCATCTCTAAATATATGCATAGATGATTGGCTTTACTCTTCTTGGTATGTTGTAAATTCTGACGTTGTTTTCCTCGAACTACATTTCCTCTCTTTTGAATCTAATTTTGGTATCTACAGATTAACTATTAACCATACTGACGCATATTTGTTTGTCAGATCATAGGAAATCGATAGTATGGGTTTTCTAAGTACTGTTCATCAGCAGTAAAAATTAGCAATCAGTATAGATGAAAGTGTATCCATTAGATAAATAACGGCCTACATTGAAACTGGGTAATGTATCTTTTTTTTTTTTTTTTTTATTGGAAGATATGTTGAATAACGATGGAAGGAATCTCATCCCTAAAATTCTATGTTCGAGTGAAAACTACAGCAGCTCACATCATATTTAATCATTCGAAAGATATACTTGTCCTCAGCATTGGAGAACCTGGGATATTCCAAAAAATCTAAACTATCACTTTTGCCAGCAAAAAAAAAAAAAAAAAAAAAAAAAAAATCTTAGGATGATGACATATCACCCAACAATCAATTTAAATCGGTTCAATGACAAGAGGTCACACTTTTCTTTAATTTCCAATATTATTTACAGATTTTAATAACGACTACGGAGGTACAAACCGTTTAAAAATGTCATGCTAAATAGGAACGCTGCTAGTTGGCCTGGTCTTTTATTCTTACGCTTTCAAGCAGGGCGAGATGGGTTGACACTTATAACAGGATGATGTTAAAGAAGTTTATTTCAGTGTTATGACCTTTCATGTATATTATCTTGAACCAAAGAACAAGATTTTGCCGTTTACCGTAAACTCTTTCTCCTTATGTCCCGACCTTCTTTTTACAATGCAGTACAGATACGAGTACAAACAGTAAATGAAAAAGAATATCGCATTAGTAACCACGTTTGTTTAATTTGCATTATTTGTAGTAATAAAGATTCCAGGGTGAAGAAATGCCTTTCACATGATTTAGTAAGGTGTTAGCTGAATATTACACCAAAGTTTTTGTAACTACTTAAAGCTCTGTGACATTGAAAGGTAATAATGACAAGAATGAGCAATTTTCTTTAAATATGAAAATACTTATTCTAATGAAAAATGTGCTTTCTCTGTCAGAACAGACCTAATTTGTAGTCAAAAGTGAAAATATTTGGAAATTAATTGAGGAGTCCTTCATGGAACGTCAGTAGCTTAGAATCTTATAACAAGTCCATGGTTCTATCTCCCTTGCTCTAAGTGGATTAAAAAAAAAAAAACTATATATTTTCGATTAGTCGGGGAGTAAGCTTACAAACTACTTTGTTGTTCTTGATTGGGGAAGGGAAGGAAAGCCCTATGGAAAAGCCTAGAAAGGTCTGAAAACGTGTTTCGCGTTTAGTTGAAGATACAGAAATTTTAGGAGAGGATATTTATGATTTATCTATTAGGATGAAAATGTTAAAAATAAATAATGTGCATGGTAAACAGTACATAGAAATGATTTCTAATAAGATATAGTGTATTTGACCTTAGTAGATTTTGCGCAAAATCCCACCCTTAACAACCAACATATTTAGACTTGCATTGTGTCTTTATAGCAGTGTTAAGCAGAAATAGTGTCATTTCGGCTATTTTAGGACTGAATGAAAAAGAATGAATGGCACCATGAATGACGGCTAAACTGATCAGGCATCTGCCAGGAATTTCAATTGAGAAAAGGGCTTAATGCAAGTTATTTGCCTTTGAGAGAGTAAAAACTATAGAGTAATCCAAGTGATATGATTATTTTCCTATTCCTTAACTTTCCTTGTATTGTGATGCAACGAAGAGATGTAGAGTAGAATGGTGATTGTAGTTACAATTACCCTAATCTCCCAAAAATCTTGAAAAGATAGTTTTAATGAGTAAACCTCACAGGTAACCAAACTTATAGTGATGAGATTTTCAAGAACGGCAAAGAAATATTCTATGAATTTGACTGTGTGACAAAAGTAGCATTCACATCTACGTAGCTTCAATATTAAACAACGTAAATATCTTATACACCTAATTCTAAACTAATTTTGGTGTGTCATTGACATATACTAACTTTTATATAATTCAAATTAGATTAAAGTTATTCCATTGATATATCAATAGGGATTTTGTACAGAATGTACAGACGGCCAAAGAAGAATTGGCGTAGTTTCTTAATTCATTGTTCTTTATAGAAATATTGCCATATGCAGGTGCCAGATTATCTACTTAACAATAAATAAAATTTCCTTTCAAAGGTGCTACACTTGAAATAAAATTACATTAGAATAGAGTAGCTTATTCAACGTATTAAAGATAATTATTTTGCAAAGTAAGGAAAATATATACCGATGGGTCCACGATTTCTAATTTTATTCTCAACTCTAGCTTCGTGATAGCATACCGAAGCATTTTGAAGTTGACTTTGCTGCCGATCGAATCTTGACTCAACGTATCGTACTGCACCTCGGGTGTTGTCATTTCGTCTCCTACAGCCGATAAACAATACATCAAGGCGTTAACATTCTTAAAAAAACGATGTTTAATTAAACTAATTTTGTCCTTTGATCAATAAAATAATTTGCATGACATATTTAGTGGGCCTTAATTTGAGTTCTGATTTTCACACATGATTAGCCTAGGTCTATTTTCAGGAGTATACTCTCTCGAATACGTAATATAAATGAATATTTAAATCGTCAATATATATATATATATATATATATATATATATATATATATATATATATTAATCTGCTTTATTTGATTAGTCCCGTTATTCTTGTTTTATTAGCCATGTTCGCCTTTCTTCTTATCCTTTTCATAATTGCTTAACATAATTAACTCAGACCTAACTATTCAAAAAAAAAAAAAAAAAAATCAAACGAATATAATTCAGTCTTATATTTTTTATGGAATTCCTTGTATATCATCCCGTTTCATTTGGACACGTTGGAAAGCTGTGGGAGTCAAAACTGACGAATACATTAAGAAAGCCAAAGTTACTTTCATTAAAGCTTTCTTAGGTTGATCTTTCTTTAGCTATTCATTTTTACTACTAGAAATTAATTCAAATTAGTTTCACATGTATACCTCGACCTACTACCATAAGTATATTATAAGTAGCTGAAAGGATAAGAAATATGAAAGGTGACGTTCTCGTTTAAGTCTATTTCATGTTTTTATTTATTTTTTTTTTTTTCAAGAGTGCTTTAATCAAGAGTTGCTCTTTGACGGCTACAGGGTGTAACACGAGTGTATGCACATATTTTGGGGAATGAAAGATAAAGTTTCTTTGAACAGAAAATATTTTATAAACATCCATTTTAAGGCGTCCGTTGTCGGTGCGGGAATTTTAAAATAACCGTTATCATTACTGATGCTTTCAAGCGATGGAGTTCGTGGTGAGAAGTCGGCTCGAGTCGCCCGAGAGAGCGGAGGTGGCGTATAGGATGATGAGGGATTAGGCCGATGTTAATAAAGTATCTCCAATAAAATGTATTCTTTAGGTTTTGAAGAAAAAAAATGCATGCATCATTGAAACTGTTTCCCTCCCTATCCGTGGTATTCACTGGCCATCGATAAAAAACAAAACAAAAAGAGTAAGCCTAACTGAATCTCTCATTCATCAAAGATACGTTTCCTTATTCATTAGACTTATTCATTAGACACCTATCAAAGATTTCAAGTGTAGATTTAAAAATCTCTTCCTCTCCTTCTAAAGTATTCATCAGACACCAGTCATAAGCGTAGAGCTAGTCATGATTCCTGGGTTCAGCAATGTGACGATGCACTAGAATTTAAAATTCACAAATGAATGTTGCTCAGCAACGTTTACACAACTGTATTGACTTGCTCTCTTGTGGTGCTTTGAGGTGTTCCACCTCTAGGCCCATGTTCTAAATTTTGCCGTTCTATAAACAATTTGATTCATCTATCTATGATTCTCTCCGGTTTATTAAGCTTTCTTGATATCTCTCCAACAGGAACTTGCATCGAATGCAGTGCAATAATTGTCTCTCGCTCATCGAAGGATGTTTCTTAGACCGATAAATGACACATTGACATTAGATTCCCGTGCATAACATCAAAAGCAATAGAGTGAGGTCGCCTGGTTCACAGTGTTAGGATAGCGTTATTTTTTCTTTTTGTTTTTAAATTTGATAGCATTTTGTGAGATTCCAATGTTTCTGTAAAATTTACAAATGGAATAGTTCAACTACCTTCAACTTAATATTGAAATGATAATTTAAGGACTATGTTTATGCGATACTACTAGTGATAGGTGTCTCCTATCTATTTGGTAATGTATATCTATGGCTGTGATATGACGTTTTTTATCACTTCGTTTCGTTCACGTCAATTTTGCTATATGGAAAATAGTTTTACACAATAACATAACATAATGTTCTAAAGATATCAGTGACTGTTTTTAACGTCATTACATATGATTTCTTCCATCTTTGAAAAGAAAAATCGATAAATAAGGCATGAATCGTGCGCCAGGCAGGTGAACTAAAAATTATGAAACTCTGCCACGAGTTTTTTGGCCGACAGTACACTCGGCAAGGAAAGTTAAGATACAGTTTTTTTTAAATTTTCGGACATACATTGTTCAATAATGCCACACCTGGCAACTCTTGAAAGGGGCGGAGCTTCAAAATCGTAGCGATTGTTGCCTTTCTAGATTTCCAACAAACTTTACACCATAAAGATTCTGTTGAGGTCTATAATCATATACTTGAATGTAGAAAACAGACTCTATATTATTCGTTAATTGTTGGTTTTGTAACGTCAGTTGAGGGTAGAATATCGATCATCCTTTTTTAAAACCTACTGTGAATCCTTATTTATAAGTAATATTTGACACTAAACACGTTAAATTCATACGTAATTGAAGACGGGATCTTAAACAATGAGAGAAAGTGTTTTAAGATTTGGGCAGTACTTGTGGAAATCGTGAGAAACAATACAGTAAAGGATGAAATATGACGATAGAGAGAGAGAGAGCGCGCAAGCATAGGCCTATCGATATAGATACTTAATTCATTATATTTACTTTGAGAGATTAAGTGATAATATTTTTTCAAATGTTTCAAAAGTTGGGGGAGAGAGAGAGAGAGAGAGAGAGAGACGAGAGAGAGAGAGAGAGAGTATGCATAGGCCTATCTATAGAGATACTTAATTTACATTATTACCCTCCCTTTGAGAGATTGAGTGATAATATTTTATCAAAATGTGTTTTTAAAAAACTGGGAGAGAGAGAGAGAGAGAGAGAGAGAGAGAGAGAGAGGAGAGAGAGAGCAGAGGAGCAAAATTTGCTCATGTGAATGCTTAGGCCTATTTATAAACTACTTAATTTCATAATATTTTTCTTTTGGAGATTGAGTGTAATATATATTTTTAAAGTATAGTTTTTAGAAGTGGAGAGAGAGAGAGAGAGAGAGAGAGAGAGAGGAGAGAGAGAGAGAAGAAATTATAGTACTGGTGACGGACTTGTGTCGGGGGAAAGGCAGAAGAAAATATAATGAATTAAGTATCTCTATCGATAGGCCTATGTTTGCGCGATATGATATGACTGTCAAGGATCATAATATTCAAGTTAATTCTCTAAGAAATTCTTACCCTAATCTTGATTACATTCGACAGTTGCCGTAGCATTCAAAGATTGTAAAAAGACGTGGAAAATGTTAAAATGTTAGACACAGGGTGCGGTCATTCTTGCTCTCTTGATATAGTCTTGACTTTTGAAAATCGGGTTTCATCCACAAATCATTCACGAAAAAAGCTGTGTTAATTAAAAAATATTTATTACCACAAATAACTCAATATGTATTGCACAGGCAATTAAAGTTTTATATCGTGGAAGATCTTTCAGCCTCGCGGCAAAGAAATGCAGTCGTGTAGGGCTGTAGGCTACTACAAACTGCTCTGTAATGGGAGCATATAGCCAGAAAATCTTTGAGCTGACATGCTACTTTAACCTTGATTAAGATTTATATTTAAAGACAGTAGTTTTGTAAACAAAAACTAGCATTCGATCCATGTCAACGTCAAAGTAATCAAAGTGTGAAATCCGTTACGTAGCCAGTATCCAGTGACTTGCGCTCTCCCGCTCGGAGTTCTAGGGCTCCTCCTCACATCATAGAAAACGCTCTTGCGGATGCAACTAGATTTGTTCAACCTACCTTAGCCGTCGCAACATTGAGTGCCATTGACGTCAGCTAACTTTAATCCCTTTGGAATACAAGCATAAGTAATTATTGTCGTCGTGATACATAGTACTAAAATCATAAATTCACATTCTATCTACCAGATCTCTATGAACGAATTCATCTGAGATATTCCAATTACTTCGGACATATATCGTGTTTTTAAGTATCTGAACGGTTTTGTTTTGCAGTTTTAACTTATATGATATAATTTATAGTATATTTTCATATTCTAGAGTAAATTTAGCGATATTATGTCTTTTCAGTAAAAACAAATGGGAAATTGGATGAACGAAAGCTAATGAAAACTGTATCTTCAGTTTTCTTGTCGAGTGTACGTAGTTTAAGTATTGGATACAATATGGTTCCTTTTTCTTTACAGTTGTAAAGCGACGGTAAGGAGAACGGTATATATGAAGACTTGCTAGTGATAAGATAGCATTAGATTATCAATTATTTTATGGAAACAACTCTTTACAGTAATAGGCTTCATCAATACAAATACAATTGTCGTTTGCTTGTATAGTCTTGAAAAGATAAGTAAATGTTGTAGTATTGTAGCCATACGCTTATGAGGCTTGCGTATATTAAATAGGAGATTTCATTGATTAGATATTTTCATACTAATACTCCATCCAAGATTCAATATGTGATGAGCAATGTATTTGGCGATTCTGAATGCTAAATGTTTATAGAGAGTAATTTGGACTCTATACTATCCTATTCTATCATTGCAGTCAGATTTGAAGGCATTTACTAAACTGTATTGTTTTAGAGATGATGTTAGTACCATGTCTTTTTATCATTTTTGAAATAATGTTCTGAGGTCTCCTGTCTACACTCTTCAAGCTTCTCGCGAGATTTTTTACCTAGTGTCCTTTTTTTCTGAAAGCACGAGCTTAATTAATTATATTTTATCTGGCAATTAGAAACCATAATACATCAAATTACACTGATTGAAAGTACTTAGGATAAAGTTCTTTATCAGAGAAAACTTCGAGAACTTGATTTCTGGACAATATTCCTCGACGAGATAGTGTCATTTATGGCAGTCATGATATTTTCAATTTAAATTTCAGCTAATTCCGTTTTTTTAAGAAGCTTCTGCTTTGGAATAAGTACACGCATCCTATTAATTACACTGGGTTTACAAATTATCTACAGATTTTTGAAGATTTTCAGTAAAACTTTGGAAAATATCTTAGAAG
>NC_061110.1:42556174-42563674 GCF_015104395.2 Macrobrachium nipponense | reverse complement strand
TAAACTGTTTAATTAAATGGTCCAAGCCCTTCAAAATGGATTTAATTTGTTTATTAAAATGGGAGTTCACTGTCTGTGTAGGGTCAGACCTCAGTTTCGTATAAGTATCAGTATCATTTAGCAATGTCATTATTTTACTTATATAGTCACTTTTATTCATTATTACCACTGCATTAGATTTATTCTAGAAACAAGTTAGAAAAAAGAATGTAACGAAAGCAACATACGTTATCTTAACAGGTAGCTGATCAGTAATCCCGAGTATAGACATCAATAAACACAAGCCTTAAATTAACGATACGTTGTTCAGTTAGGTAACATACTTGATCGAAATAGAAATGTAGCTGTGACTTTAGAGCGAACGAAAAGCACTCATCAGTTAATACAAATATGGCAGAGAAATAGTCGCTGTGATAGTACGATATTTAAGGACCCAGTAGAAATAGGAATATAAGCGCCGCCTATGTGGAGTTAGTACCATGACAATATAGAACATTATACATGGTATAATTAAGGACACCGAAAATACATATATCTTTCGGTAGCCTCGGTATAATGCTGTATGATCCACGGCACATGGAACTTTAACGACGGCCCGGTGGTGGCCTGGCCTGTATCGTTACCAGACACCTGATTATGTTTAACTTTGACCTTAAATAATCTAAAAAGTAACTGAGGCTAGAGGGCTGAAATTTGGTATGTTTGATGATTGGAGGGTGGATGATCAACACACCGATTTGTAGCCCTCTAGCCTCAGTAGTTTTTAAGAACTGAGGGCGGATAGATAAATGCGGACGGACAAAGAGAGAGAGAGAGAGAGAGAGAGAGAGAGAGAGAGAGAGAGAGAGAGAGAGAGTCAATTACAGAGAGGGGCGTTGCTATCGACCAAACATGATGCTTTCTGACAGATATCCCAGAGACCAGGGATGTCTTCAGGATTACCGGTATATTACCGATATCATTAGAATGATTGAGTTTGGCAGACAAATTAGTAGATTCCACAAAAGCTTTTCTGGATCTTTCCTAGATAGTGACCACCAAGGGTTTTTGGGCGTTCGTTATAAAGGACTAATATTTCTTGGGGTCATTATCGTCATGATATTTACAATCTCTCTTGTTTTTGTTTTTACGATAATCCCCGATGGGCTTGTACTAAACACACCTCTGAGCTGAATATATACCGGGTTAAAATCCTCGGGGGTCACTATCTATGAAGGTTTAAGTTTTCAAGATAAATAAAAAAAACGTGATGAAGTAAAGATGATTTCAAAGAATAATAGACTCGTTACTGAATTTAATTTTCAGTAACAAATATCCTCGGGACTCCAGTAGGCCTATAAACGTCCGGTAATGCCAAAAAACCTCTAAGGTCGCAAAAAGGGGCTCGGGAAAACGAGGGCAAAGGTTCCAGTTGCTACAATAAGACGGAATTCCTTCGTTACGTTAGCATATTATCCAACTCATACAAATACTAAATTGTATTGGAGACAAATGCTAATTCCTCCCTGCTCCAATTTCTGTAAAGTTTGTATTTCTTAGAAAACCAAATCGCGACGAAAGTGCTCATTCACTCGCCTTCAAAGCTTCCTTTGCTGAGGGGAAATCATTTGGGTACTTCATACGTATAGCGACTGAATATCGCGAACGCTATCTTTGGAATTTTCATGAAACGGTTGTCTTCACAGTATGGATTTCACTCATAAAAAAATCGCTATAAATAAGGAACATAAAAGTGATAACGTGACCTTAGTGGCGGGCAAAGCAGAGATCTGCATTGCCGCCTGATAGCCTCTGAACATGGTCAAAAGCCGCTGAGTAAAGGAGGTCTTTCGCTTTTGGTGTTGTTTATTAATCTGGAATGATTTAAGGGGGGAATTGGAATGATGATTTATTCCAAATTTGAATTATATTAATCCTTAGAAACAACTGAAGCTATAGTAGATTCACATCAACCGTGCATTTGATGTCTAGGCCAGCCCCTTACGACGCTCCTGATTGGCTGTTGAAAAGCCAATAAGAGGACTGGAAACTGTCTCTCGAGAGAGTCCATATAGGCAGAATGTCTGTTCCACCTCTCCTGAGGGATGCTTTTGAAAGACGTATCCCTGAGGAGAGGAGGATTATACATTCTGCCTACGTGAACTCTTGAGAGACACTGAGAGTTTCCATCCCCGCGATTGGCTTATCAAGAGCCAATCAGGAGCGTCGTAAGGTACTGGCCTAGACATCAGATGCACCAGTGATGTGAATCTACTATAGTATGCTGATCTAAATAAAGGTAAAAAAGTATTATGAAGTAAGCAAAGAATAATAAGAAAACTTTGAATGGCGTTTAAAACTTGTCCAAGTACTGAAACGGTAGCCATTGGGTTGGCTATACAGGTTGAAAGGTTATACCCGAGAACCGACAAGGTCAGTAAAATATACGGAGTTATCGCGTATAATTTCATTTACTCGAGGCGTTACTATGGTGACAAGCATCGATCTTTCAGTGTTAGATGAAAGATGGAGATCAAGAAAATATTCTTAGTATATATATATATATATATATATATATATATATATATATATATATATAATATATGTGTGTGTGTGTGTGTGTGTGTGTGTGTGTGTGTGTGTGTGTGTGTAGTTATGTATTTCAGTTTCTTTGTAGCTTTTGGCCATTGTTTGTCCCTTTAATGAGGAATGTAGAATTGAATGGTGCATTGCCGTCCTTTCGTTATTTTCCTCCAGTGAGGTGATAAAATTTAGTGAAAGCTTAAGTGAACGACAGACGGATGATTGAAAGATTTATTCATTAAACGTTAAACGGCCGGACAAGGAAAAAAATGTAGTAAGAGAAACAGGAATTGTCATCCAAAACGCTTATGTACCTTCACCGAGTATCGGCGAGGACGGAAATGCTGAAGTTGACGCCAGGTTAAGGAAACGATTGGACCTTTTACAAATAAATCATGGATGGATATTTTGTCTCCTTTGCATTTCACTTTTCTTGCTCTTATATATTCTAAAAACTGCCACGGAAAACCCTTGTGTAATTCCCAGGGCAAGATAGCTCCATTGCTTCCATCAGTTGCAGCCTCTGAGAGGTCTAAGGATGCATCCACATTGCGGGGAAACATATTACAAGCACAAGTCGGCAACTTATCTCGCACGCTTTATAGAAATGTTGATTTTAAATCAACGACTTAGTAGGAGCCCCAATCAGCTCTTCATTTGATGATCCAGGATTTGACAAAGATTCGTTACCTACATATAGTCGTTGACTTGTTTCCAACCTGTTTGCGATAAGTTATAGACGAGTGTTTATGGCATGTCGCTGTAATGTGGATGTACCAGAAGAGAAGGTATGGTTTAATGGGTACAGAAGCACTTGTGGAAGGAGGTACTGAGGTCGGACTCTTCTTAAGAATCAGATGTGGATGATGGATTAGGTGTTGGTGTCTGTCCGAGAAACTGCTGCTTTCACTGCTATTTCGTTGTTTTTGCAGACTTACTAGTAAAACAGCTGATTATGTTGGTGCTAATTGATGTTCTTGAGTGGGTCTTGGTGGCTGCATATTTACCCTCATTTGTGAAATGGCAAATAACGCGAACAATCTATGCTCTGTAATGGCTTGGTGATCAGAACGTTGGTAACGGAAGTATTTGAGAAGTTCTAACGTACTCCTCAGCGTGGAAATATCCCGATGTTCTGAGCCATGCTTGACTAGGAACTGAACTTTTAGAGTAAAAGGAAGCTTTCCCGAAAGTATTTCATATTTAATCCCACATCAACGGTTATTTAAACACAGACGCACGCACATACACCCCACCCACAACACAACATAGTATATGTATGTGAAATATATATATATATATATATAACTATATATATATATATATATATACATATATATATATGTGGCATATATATATGTATATATATCTATAATATATATATATATATATATTATATATATATAGATATACATACATATAGATATAGATATATATATTATATATATATATATATATATATATATATATATATATATATATATATATATATATCACACACACATATATATATATATATATATATATATATATATATATATAATATATATATCTATATATATATATATATATATATATATATATATATATAATATATATATATGTGTGTGTGTGTGTGTGTGTGTGTGCATATATATATATATATATATATATATATATATATATATATATATATATATATATATATATATATATATATATATATATATGTATATATATATTATATATATATATATATATATATATGTCTTCAGGATTACGGGAATGATGTAGGGTATATTACCGATATCATTAGAATGATTGAGTTTGGCAGACAAATTAGTAGATTCCACAAAAGTTTTTTTCTGGATCTTTCCTAAGATGGTGACCACCAAGGTTTTTGTAAATGTAAATCTTTCTTTTATTCAGAAATTACTGAAAACTTTCAAGATAAATGTGGTATACAAAAATTCATTCAGGAACACTTCAAAATATCAATGTGCGTAATCAAAACAAACTAGTGGCTGTATTTACACGATTTTCTTGTGCTGGCTGTAATTACAAATACCTTGGTCAAACTGGTAAAGACTAGATTACCGTCTAAAACAACACCGTTACGCAGTTAGAACAGGTCAATCGACAAGTGCTTTATTTGTACACATGAATGATTTTAACCATAGTATAGACTGGAAAAATACATCTGAGGTAATATTCTGTAACTATATTGTAAAAGAAACATAATTGAATCTGCATTTATTAAGCATTTTAACGATCAACCTATGAATCTGAGTTCAGGTCTTTTTAAATTAGATATCTACCTTGTTTATAAAATTGTAAGGAAATACAATGTCACCTTTTAGCAACAGCCTGTTATACTAACTGCAGTTTCAGTTCTTAAGCACTTTTAAAGTATTTTTACTTGTTTGGTAGTGACAATTTGTAATGATAATTTGCTTGCTAATGGCTTTGGTCTCTGTTCTGTGAAATTTTCTTGTGTTCTATTTATTTATTTTACTTTGTACCCCGAAGAAGTGTACGCAATACACGAAAGTGCTTGGTACCAGCTCTTTGATTTTTCACCTTTCATGTGGCTATTTACGTATATATATATATATATATTATATATATATATATATATATATATATATATATAATATATATATATGTATATATATATATATATATATATATATATATATATATATATATATATATATATATTATATATACGTAAATAGCCACATGAAAGGTGAAAAATCAAAGAGCTGGTACCAAGCACTTTCGTGTATTGAATAATAGTGGATATAAGAACAGACATTGGTAGGTTTCCTGTAAACATCAAACACAAAGCTTCTATCCCTTCTATGAACCAAAACATCTAAAAACGGTAATGAACAATTATTTTCTTCTTCGACGGTGAATTGAATAGAAGGTACCAAATTATTTTAACTTTTCTAAAAATATGTTCAAATTTTCGCTCATGGGCCAAACACAGAATATGTTCTCACACATATCGAAACCAAAGAACCCCCTTAGGCAAAAATACCGGGTAATATTTTTACTTAAAAAAATTCCATATACAGGTTGCTAAGTACTGGGGAAAGGGGATTTCCCATAGCCATTCCAAACTTTTGATGGTAATAATTTCCGTTAAAAACAACTTACAATCTTAACGCATAATTTTTATCAATTCTAAAATTTTGTCAGAAGCCAAAGGTAAAATATGCTTTGTTAATTCGTCAGCTAAAAAGCTCAATAAATCATCAACTGGAACATTGGTAAATAAAGAGGTAACATCAAAACTGATAATTTTAAAGCCGTAATTTACGTGAGCATTACTGATTTTTTCAACAAAATCTGTATTATTCTTTATCTGTTATTTGAATATGTTTCCGACAATAGGCATAAGAATCCTAACTAACCATTTAGACAGTTTATATGAAACACCACCAACCGAACTGATTATTGGGGCGGACAGGATTACCAAACTTGTGCGTTTTAATAAGACCATACATATACGGTAAGGTTGCACTTTGCGAGGAAAACTGTTTGACTAGAGCATCATTTCCTTTTAAGACACTTTTTAATATCTTACTGAAATTACTATTAACTGAGGCAAGGGGGTTTTTCTCAGTTCTGAATAAGTTACGTGATCTGACAAAAGATTGTAAATTTTTCTAATATACTCATCCTTATCTATGATTACCAGAACCTGGGATTTATCAGCCTTCGTAATATGCAGGTCATTATCATTTTGTAAGTTAATGTAACACTTTATAAAACGTCTAGGAATACTAGTTGGGATTGGTTTCGACATGACACCGTAAACAATACCTTTACAATATGAAGTTCATCACTAGATAAACTGCTATTCCTTTCCAGATTATTAAATGAATTAGCAATATCTACATAATAAATATTTTCTTTTGAAAATGAAAAGCTTAAACCGTAACCTAGAGCATTTAAGACATTTTCCTGTAACGGTCTACTTGACAAATTTACCACAAAATCGGGGTTAGCATGATTATTCCAGTCACTGTTTTCGATCAAACTCTTCAGCTTTCTTCCTAGTCTGTTATTTACTCTGCGGCATGTTGTTCTCAGCTTCCTATAACAATAGTTCTTAAGCGGATACTTCCAATCTTCAGGAATGAGCATATGAAAACTGCGTGGCTTTTCACTCAAACTATGAAATGCCTCTTGCACATCTATTTTCGTAATTTCAATATATTTCTGCAAAATCAAACGTTGATAGTCATCAAAAGGTCGGTCCGCCAATATTTATTTTTTATTCCACTAACAATAGGGAGCCTTTTGTGAGAGAAAATATCTTAACACTGACATGTAATGTAACTCTTTCTTTTATTCAGTAATTACTGAAAACTTTCAAAATAAATGTGATATTCAAAAATTCAGGAACACTTCAAAATATCATTGTGCGTAATTCCCCAAAACAAACTAGTGGCTGTATTTACACGATTCCTTGTGCTGGCTGTAATTACAAATACCTTGGTCAAACTGGTAAAGAACTAGATTACCGTCTAAAAACAACACCGTTTACGCAGTTAGAACAGGTCAATCGACAAGTGCTTTATTGTACACATGAATGATTTTAACCATAGTATAGACTGGAAAAATACATTTGAGGTAAAATTTTGTAACTATATTGTAAAAAGAAACATAATTGAATCTGCATTTATTAAGCATTTTAACGATCAGCTTATGAATCTAAGTTCAGGTCTTTTTAAATTAGATATCTACCTTGTAGGGAAATACAATGTCACCTTTTAGCAACAGCCTGTTATACTAACTGCAGTTTCAGTTCTTAAGCACTTTTAAAGTATTTTTACTTGTTTGGTAGTGACAATTTGTAATGATAATTTGCTTGTTAATGGCTTTGGTCTTTGTTCTGTGAAATGTTCCTGTTTATGTTTCTATTTATTTATTTTACTTTGTACC
>NC_061110.1:42543674-42548674 GCF_015104395.2 Macrobrachium nipponense | reverse complement strand
CTCCACACAACAAATGGTAACTTATGAAGTTTTTTGCTATAGCCTATCTCCAAGTACAATATCTTAAGTTTCTTTTAAGCTATTTTTCATTTCACATTTCTTGTATTTTCAGATTGAGTGGCGGAGTTAGATACAGCCATGGCTAACGACTCGGAGGAAATCAGATGAATTGACCGAATTCGGGCTATATCCTTCAGAGAGGCCAGGGATGCTGGCGCTTCTTCATTTCACGTTCTCGGATAGCTAAATACATTAAAAGAGGTGAATCCTTTGTAAAGGAAACAGGAATAAAAATCCATATGACTGTCATCACGAAAAGAGTGAGAATCTTGGAAGGCCTGCAAGTCCTTTCTCAGGAGGCAAAAGACATCATTGCTGAGGCAGTGGGTAGACCAAGAAAGTCTTTATATAAATTGGTGCTTGAACTAGAAACAAAAAGGGGAAAGGAGAGAAGTCATAGTGCTGTACATCGTGAATTGAAAAAAATCTGGTATCAAGCCATTTCATGTTATCAGCAAGCCCAACATCACTCAGCAACAGAGAGAAGGCAGTGCATGGTTTTGTGTTTCATTTCTTAAAGATTATGATGAAGCTGACTTTCTCTATGGTGCCGTATCAGATGAATTCTTCATTTATACAGTCAGGAAGCCAAATCATAAAAATGTCATCATTTGGGCTGCAGAGTTGGATGATATCAGCAATCATGTGCGCTATTGCCAAGTTGTGAAATTTTCTGGATGTCTGAGAATTTTTTTGTTTCACAGCCGAATGGTTAATGTGGATCATCAAATAAAAAGGACAGTCATGGAATGGCAAATAATTCAGAGAAACTGTACTTACTGGTGGAGTATTTCCTTTCCTCAAAGAACCTGAAAATGTGTCATCTGTTGAAGAAGTCACATTTTTGCACGATAAGGTACTATTTTTCAAGGCTCTTTAGACACAGGAGCGCCTTCGAAACAGTGGTGTCGATTTCTTCTCGTCAAGTGAATTTCCAGGTAGCTCCCCTAACCTTAATGTGTGTGAAAACATTGGTAGTATCTTAAAGGATTGTGTTGAAGCGCGCACAGTGAACTGTGATGGTACACCAAGTCTCGACGACCTGTGAAGAGAGGTGACCGAAGTGCTCAGGGAAATGGAGTTTGAGTCTCAGCTTTTTTGTGATTTGCTGAAATTATACCCCTCAAGAATGCAAGCTGTGTTACAAGCTGATGGAGGCCACACAAAATAGTAAATACTCAGAGAGAAACTTGAATACATATCTGTTCTGAATTACTTTTGTTTTTGCCCATATCAATTTTAGTTTATGGCCTGGGGGGGGGGGGGTGGGGGGGGGCTCTAATTTCGAAACACCCTGTATATATATTTCCGTGTGTGTGTTTGTATGTGTGTATGTATTTATGTATGTATGTATATGTATAGTACTGAAGCAAGAAGCAATAATATTATTGTCTTAGAAGACTGGTTAATCATCTAAATCAAATACTCAAGATGAAAGTCTGCTACAATAGTATATCCTGCATCCGTTGGCTCTAAAGACGAAACCTTTGTTTAAAAACCCTTCGTAACTCGAATATTGCCTCATATCCTCGCAGCAAAACCTTGCCAGGAAGGAGGTAATGACTACGCGTTCAAAACATTTCATTCCGTACCTTGTGGTATATGCGGTATCTGTACCGGAATTCTTCGTTTTTTTTTTCTTTTTACTTTCGGTTTTTTTTTCATTTTGATGTTTCTTCTCTTATGATCTCAAATCTTTTGCCCCAAAGCAATCATGTCACGCTTTATGCTTCCATTCTTTCTTGTTATCCAAATATGCGCTTTTAACTTTTCCTTTTTTTAAATTTGCTCATTTGATTCTATAGTTTATTCATATAAAAGGAACCTTATATTGCATCTGGTATATTTCATTAATTCATTTACCAACTTAATTTTCGAGTACATAATTACTGGTGATGACACACTATATCTCAGACAAAATGCTTTACTTTAGCCAAATTTGTTACCGCTGTAAGCAGAATGAATCTCCCTTGACCATCAAGTCACTTATTAAGGATTTACAGAAATAAAATAATAAATTGCTGACAATGAAAAAAACGGAGTTTAAAGACAATGCAACAGGATTATATGTTGGTCGCTTCCAATAATAAGTGCGTATCAGCAGACAAGAATCCCATGAAACTGTTTTCAATTATGATATGGCATTAGCCTTATACACAATAGTGGATTATTTAACATTTTCGGCAGGTAGTAAAAATTACGCAGTTTAGACGGATGCTTTTAGAATTAAACAATAACCGTATTTGCATTCTTCATTAATTTCCAGTTCTTGGCAGGTTGTTCGTCAAATGTATCAGGTTACAATCCATTATTAGCAGTCCTTTGATTAACTAGACTATTTTCCATGACAGCGCTCTGAGACTTCGAAATGAAAAGGAATGATTGTGTGTGCATATTTGCTGAGAGAGAGAGAGAGAGAGAGAGAGAGAGAGAGAGAGAGAGAACGGAGTTACTTCCATACACCAAAAGCTAGGAAAAAAAAAATTCTCTGGGACAGCGGGTAGCAGACAGCCGAGCCACCACCAACTTACGCTCAACAGTCTGGGTTAGACCAGCAAAGCGTGCAGACGCGTGTCGCTCTGACGTCCTCTCGCCGTGAGAAAGTTATCGACTTCAAACCGTGTTCGGAAACATATTCAAAGCACTAAGTCTTTTTATTTGTTGTGTATAAACTATGAACAGGAATCTTTAACTAGAAGATTGTTTTAAAATAAGAGAAAAGGAAGCTATAATTCCTTTTTGTGTTGGACAGCACTGATTTGTTTAATAAAAATGAAACTTTTTTGTTTTATAAAAGTGATTTAAGTAATTTTTTCCACTTGTTTAATTCATTAATTTATTTAGAAATAAAGTTCAGTGACGAAAAGCTTTATTCTTGCAAATAACGAATTACATACAGTTTTGTTACCAAAGAAAATACTGGTAAACCATAAAACAAATAATATAATTATTGGTACTGGTACTGAGAGTGAAGTTTAATTAAGCAACATCAACTTTGCCATGGCTTAGGTGAGTAAGCGCTCAGATCTTATATAGGGAATATAACTTGCTCTATAAATTTCTGATGAAATACTCGAACGTCTTTGTGACAAAATAAAAATCTATAAAATTGAAAACAACTTAACATTTCAACAATGTAGTAATTCCATTGTTATCTAAAATGAGCGTTCATGCTTCATCAGTTACGCAGAAGTTTATTAGTTTCATGTACGATATTATCAGTAAATATCTTAAACTTTTATCATTGCTAAAATGCCACCGTACAGACCAGTGCATTGATGTAGGTTACTACTTACTTAGTAGTGTATTTAATCTAAAGACTTAGATGGACTTTCACTGTAGGAAAATAAGTAGTGACTAATAATAACACTGCTGCATATACTCATGTACTAAACTTAAAGTAATGGGAACGAACCCAGTGCAAGAGTCAATCTGTCATCCAGGATTCATCTTTGATACACACACACCACACACACACACACACAACACACACACACACACACACACACACACACACACATATATATTATAATATATATATATATATATATATATATATATAATATATATAGTTAATCTTCGTTCAGTGCATTTTAACCGTGTTTTATGAAGTTTTAAGGCCCATAAAAACACCATCAAAACGACGAAACCATATATTTTTGATTTGACAATATTGCAGACCTGACCACTGGCCCATAGGAAGTATTAAGATTTCTTGTCGTCTTGTTGTATTCCGTCTTCAATAGTCATAATTTGATATATTGTAAGTTGCAGAACATATATATAATATTAGATATATATATATTATATATATATATACACATATATATAGATAGAAGATATATATGGTCTATATATATATATACGATATATATATATATATATATATAATATATTATTATATATATATATATATATATATATACATATATAGATATATATATATACATATATAGATATATTATATATATATATATATATATATATACATATTATATATTATTATATATATATTTGTAATATTATAATATATATAATTAATAGAAGAGAGAGATATAGATGTATATAAGATATATAATATATATTATATATCTGTATTATATATATATATATGTATGTATATATATATATATATTTTATATATATATCTAAATATACATATAAGATATATATATATATCTATATATATTAGATATATAGAGATTATATTATATATATGTATATATAATTATATATATATATAATATAGATATACTATAATATATATATATATATATATATATATATATACATACATATATATACATAATATATAAACATATATATATATATATATATATATATAATATATAAAGATATATATATAGAATATATACATATATATATATATATATATATATAATATATATATATAGGGGATATATAGGGGAAATAGCTGCTACAACAAAACTAGTAGAATTTACCAAAGAACACCCTCTTTTTACTATTTGAGTATTTTTATTTGTTAAATCATTTTCATGTAACAGTGAAAGTCTTTCCCCAACTGAGGTCGAACATATTTTCCTTTTACAGAATTTCAGTTTTGTGGATTTTGGTTCATATTAGCACCTGAAACGCTTGGTATGTTTTTTTTTTTTTTTTTTCAGGGAAAATCTAGCAATTGCCCTTTCCTAGCCTTAAAAGTATTATTTTATTATAGTTAAATGAAAACAGTATTAAATAATGGAAAATATTATCAGACAAGATCCTGGTATACATATATAAGCTCTTAATTCATCTCTGAAGAACTAGACGTTTGAAGAAGAGTCAAAGGAACAAACAAGGTCGATAAGTCATTGTACTAGAGGTCATTGATTTTTCTGTTCTTAATTCAGTAATACCTAGAACCAACAGGCTAACCCTTCTTTAGTTGATGCCTGAAATCATATACGTATATATAC
>NC_061110.1:42528674-42538674 GCF_015104395.2 Macrobrachium nipponense | reverse complement strand
AATATTATTTCATTTTATTTCTGGGTACTACTAAAAGTTACCATTGTCGGGATTTGGAAGATGGGGTGAATAGGAAAGATAATTATGGGTCCCGATGTTCACTTGTACAAGTCATTGGCCTTTCTTTATTTCTTTCTTCGACGTAGTTCTTTATGATTTTGTGGAGTAAGGTATACTTAGACAAGATTACGCATAACTATGTCGATATTTGTAAACTCTTGATGAGCTTGAATCTGTAATTAATGAAGCTTAAAGTTTGACATAAATGATCATCTAACCTTTCCTCGATAAGTGTTGACTGTCATTAAAACCTCCATTTACAGAATTAGTATACGAAGCTGGGTTAGGTTTTCATGGCACGATTATGTCAGTTCAATGTGACGTCCCACTAATTAAGGTTAATATGAGCATTTCACTATCGTATGGGGCTTGAAATAGTTAAAATTAAAACTTAAAGACTGACATATTAATTTATCATTTTCTGGGTACTACGCCTCCTAAGTGTTTGTGCTTTAGTTAAGATAAGTGTTAGTTACTAACTGATGGTATTCTTGGATTTTATGCTCCCTCCATAATTTGGTTATTTCCCAGAATTTTCTCTTCCTTTTGTTTCTTGACCAGATATTTCTTGAAATTTCGAGTAGCGCTTTTAATGCTAGGAATCACGTATCACAGAACCACAAACTCTGATTCAGACAAGGGTATAGGAGCTTTTGCGTTTTCCATACACGCGACCAAAGTGCTATAGCTATCAAGCAAGATAAGGATTCCACGGATGACTTTGAACAAACGAATGTGAAAGGGCCTCTGAGTTTTACCTTAAAAACTCTCTGACACCGACCTTTCTGTTGATTCTTGAAAACGTTTTCAAAGATTAATAAATATGTTACTTTGACCAAGTAATGTGGATAAGTAAGATTATATTTAACAAAGTAATAATGAAATATACAGTATTTCTCAGAAAAAAAATTTAATTTTTACAACTATATATTAAAAACTAAAAAGAAAAAACAAATCAAAAAGATAAAACGGAAAGACCCTTGTTGGGTGGATATGCATTAAGACTTAAAATATTGGCGAGGATTAATTTTGTGGAAGTGACTTCTGGTATCAGAAGTGAGATGTATTACGACCTTCATAAAAGAGTTCTCAGTGACTGCTGCTGGTTGAAGGTGCAATGATTGCTGGTGCGTTCAACATTTGTTATCTTCCTAATGATAATATTACCCGGCAACTCCCATGTAAAAATCTAACAATAGCTTGAATAAATTTGGTTATCCGTCGAACCATGTCACTGAAGGTACGAAATCCTTAACAACAGACCTCGATGATAGACCTAGTGTACTGGATTCATAATCCGGAAAGGTAAAATGAATTTGTTCTGTTCTCCATGGCACTGGTCTCCCCTTCATTGTTTTTCCACCTGTTGGACATACCATAAGAAGTGATGGCCTCCTTTCAATAATTAATAATATCATTGAGATTTTCTATCGCGTCCACAATGACACAGCATCTTGAGACACTGAACATGGCTGCTTTTGCTTCCAGAACAAATGAGAGGCACCGATTAGATATCTGATGACTTATATTTGTGAAATGAATAAAGGGATTCGGTGACTCACATCCCACAGACTGCAATGAAGATGGAGATAAAGATAAGTGAAGAGAAAAAATAAAAAGAAAAAAAGTGAGGCGAGTAAGTCTCGGGTATTTAGCCTCAGTATGTCACGCCATTGTGTTTTAGCAGCGCGTATGTTTATTGACATAAATGTATTGACGATTGGTTTCTCTCTCACTGTGGAACTGGTTCTGGTCACTGTATTTACATTGTGCTCATTCTGTTAATATTTTAGATATCACAAAATTGAAGGCACTAAAAGTGCAATATCCTTATAAGCAAAAAGTCTTTCGTTGGATACAGGACATGTCCAAAAAGATTTCTTAGTAACTAATTCCCTGAAATAAATGAATGAAAAGAAAGGCAAGACGGGTATTAGCTTAAATAAAAGAGTGCAAATATTTTCGTTCTCTTATAAGTAAGTAAGTGAAGGAATTTAATTACTTCTATATAAAAAAAAGTTTG
Organism: Macrobrachium nipponense; assembly: GCF_015104395.2. NCBI lineage: Eukaryota > Metazoa > Arthropoda > Malacostraca > Decapoda > Palaemonidae > Macrobrachium > Macrobrachium nipponense. The sequence goes on along the minus strand of NC_061110.1, from coordinate 42,536,591 downwards.
AAACTAGAACCTTGGGAAAAATAACACTGGGGCATTCATTCTGAGTAATTTTTCCCACAATCATTTTGCGAAACAAATCACTAATTCGCGAAATACGAAACGCTTCATAATTCTCAGAGTGGGGTTACAAGCTTCCATGGAAATACTTTCTCTAAAGCCAATCCACAGATATCAGTTGGTAACGAAGGAAATAAAACAAAAACATTCAAGTCATCAAGCTAAAAAAAATTATTATCCTTTCATCACAAACATAATCATACAATTAGTAGCATATTGCTCATCTTAAAAATCTCTCAAAAAGAAGTTTACCCATCCTTCGAAACTGATTATGCATGATTGTTTTCTCAATTAGCAAATATATATAAAATATTTGGCCTTGGATATCCAAAAATAAAGCATACCAATCGCATAATCTTGCAAATTTTAAAGTAATGTAGTAGAAAATAACACAAGAAATACCACCAATCTAGCAACTAACAATACTTCTACTGTATCATTTTGCGCCACTTAATTTTCTGTCCGCTTAATTTTAACTCTTACTATATACATTTGTTCACTGTCCTGTAGACAGTGTTTTCCAAATGACCCTAATTTTAAGCAGCAATGAATATTACCATGTTGGACCTACATTTTTGCAATTTACTTAATGAAACAATTTGCTGTAACAACGTCATGAGTTTTACTTTAAGAGATAATTGAATTTCCCCTCTTTCATTTAGGTTTCGTGATAAAATACAACTTTTAAAAATAGGCAGAATAGCAGATTAACTTATCTAACCGTCCCTTTTAACAGCAGTACATTGATGAATACCAACACACACACACACACACACACACGCACACACACACACATATATATATATATATATATATATATATATATATATATATATATATATATATATATATATATAGTATATTATATATATATATATATTATATATATATATATATATATATATATATATATATATATATATATATATATATATATGTATATATAGATATATATATATATATATATATATATATATATATATATATATATATATATATCTATATATATATATATATATATATATATATATATATATATATATATATATATATACTATATATATATATATATATATATATATATATATATATATATATATATATATATAGTATATATGTATATATATATATATATATATATATATATATATAAATGCGTGGGTGTGTACGTGTGTGTACACAATTTCCCTTTAACCCACTAATGTCCACATACTTTCCAGGTCTATAGATGGACAATACATGTAATAGAAAATGTCTTAAGTTTTCCAAATTTGTATAAGTACTGTACATATGTGCGTTTTCATTTTTAAGGACTGGACCTCTTGGAATATGCCCACTAAATTACTGATTTGCCTCTTCAAATGAGGCCTGTGGCAAAAGAATTTCTACTCCTCTACAATATCAGAAGAATCACTTGTACTAAATCAATGTAGTAGAATCATAGTTGTTAGTTAATGGATACTTAAGCTTACTAAACTACCATCATCATATGGGTAAGAAGTACAACCTGGGCAATTCTGTACCAAGGAAATAAAACATCTAGTAAAGGCAGTGACTTCATGGTGGAAGAAAGGTGCCCTTCAAAAGGCAAATAAGTTCTTTTCGCGAGACTAATGGAAATCCCTATTTGTACTTCTGTGAGAGTGTGGGAAAAGAAGTAATAAAATAGAATCGTAACTTCTCTTCGTGATGTGCAGGTCAGCATTTATCTGTGACTCTTGCAAATATCAAAAGATGGGATAAAGAACTAAGTAATTCTGTTTAGAACCATCTATGATAACATAAAATGGTTGATAATTGATAATAATTTAAACACTGAAAGTTAGATGTTCTTGCGCTTGATGAAACCAATTTGAAAGGTTAATGTGTACATGAATGAGAAGGATAAACATTATGGTGTCTACTATCGTATCGTGGTAGTATTTATAGTATCAGAAAGGCTATAGAGATGGATACAAAAGTACAAATGTATGTTTTCAGGGAGAGTGTGACTGACTATGACAGGTGGAAAAAAAACATAATAATGATTGTATAGGGTTCAAGAATAACAAATTTTCGATTGAAAGCAAAAGGTTTTAGAAATCTCTGTCTGGCTGGTACAAGCAAATATATGGGATATTAAAAAGTAACGTCAGGAGGAAAGTAAATGTTGTAGTTGGTGTCTATAGAGTTCTTTTAAGACGTGAGAGTTTCAAGTCTAAGCGAAATATATTTGAAATGTAATTTGTTTGCCAGAAATTCATGAAATCCAAAGAATATGTAAAAATTATTGAGGAGAAAATACCAAGAGAAAGAGGTGTCCTGATTATGCATTTATACAAAGTGGATGAGTAGCAAGTTAAAATATTTCATAGTGAAAGGAGAAAGGTGCAGGTTTAGGTGATAATCAATAGGTTGAGGTGCATTTGAAGTTAGAAATAGGAGTCCCATGGAAAAGGTAGGGGTAAAACTGTGATAGCAAAGGTCACTGAACCGAGTGACATAACGGGGAAGTGAGGAGAGCATGTAAAGAGAAATTGGATGAGTTGTAGGACTAGAGGGACTGCAGACAAGATGGAAGGAATGGATGAGGAGTTGGTACATTTCCATCAGTGGGTCCCAGGGCATTATGGAATATTTGTGTGTCCATAGGGTAGTTATTCACATTCGAAACATGAATGGGATATATTATGTAGCGAAAGTAAAAAAGGAGATCATTTGAGTTGAAATTGTGTAACAGAAGAGATAACGGAGTAGCTGCTGAAATGTAGCAAGAGCAATAAGAGGTTAATGACATTTCACCTAACATACTTTAGAACCGAGGGTAGTGTGATGATTAAGTGACCAGTGTTTGTTTTCTGTGTCTAGATGAGGGAAGGCTTACATAAGAAGGAGTGAGGGAAATTGTTATTCCATTGCATAAAGGTACAGATGATAGAGCAGATCTTTCTTAAAGAATTATAAGGCCATAGCTTTAGTATGCTAACAATATGTCAGGTAGAATTTTGATTGGAAAAATAGAACTGATAATAAGGGACTGGGAGGGAAATAACAGCGTCTTTTAGAAAAAGGTGGCTGTGTGCAGGTTGATTAACTTCAATGAGATTATATAATAAATAAAAAAAAACTATACGAAGTTGCTTGTGGCATAGCGTGGTAAAAAAAACATGATAGAATAAGTTAATATAGAATGATCTGTAAAGCAGTCAAAGGCTATATGGACCAAAACGCTTGTAACAATGTATATGAAATGGAGAATTAATGGTTTGGTGGAAAGATGGTCCGAGACTAGAGTGTTACATATTCATAGCTTGTGAATATTTTTATGGATTGATTGATGTGAGAAGTTAGGGGAAGAACGGTTGCCCTAGGAGAGAAGTTTTAAGAAAGGGAACGTAACATGAATGAACTGTGGAATAGTAGATATTCTGAGATGATAAAATTGAGGTGTCTCTAGTCATCTAAGCGAGGGAAGTTTGAGAAAACTCGTTTTGAGTAATGCATTAAAAGGGACAGGCAGATTAAGCGACATAATAGTGATTTGTGAGCGAATCAATAAAGAAAAAATATTGTTTTTATTTATGAGAAAGCAATTTATTTGAAAAGAATATCATACATTTTGCATAATAAAGTAATTGCTAAGTAAAATATTAGTTTGATCATCCAATCCGATATTTGCTTTTTATCTGCACTTCTCTTATCATTTCCGTAATCTACTGATGTTCTAAAAGTCCGTTGCAATTCTTCGTTGCACAATGCCACGTGAAGGTACATTTCTTCATGCTTCACCTTTCTATACACATATCAAGTATATGCTACATTGTTTGTGCCACATTATAATAAAAAGAAAAACGTCCATGATATGTGATGTTTTTGTTGTAAACTACTAAGGTGAAGATCGATGCTCAAAGCGACCATAATTCATCAGCGTCACTGAGCGACGTTCGCTGAACAATTATCGCTCAAAAGGGCTTTGGTAAAAATAACTTCGGCCAAACGGTATACAAACCATTACAGATAAGCTAATGAAGAGAAACTGATAAATGTGGTGGAGAAGTTTGGGATCTTGACTACATAGTGACCCCCAAGGGTTTTAACCCGTCATGTATCCACCTCTGGGGCGAGTTTAGTACAAGCGTTATGTGGAATACCGCACAACAAAAGCAAAAGACTGCAAAGGTCATAAAGATAATGACCGCAAGAAATATTAGCCCTAGATAATGACCCACGAACTTTGTTGGGGTCAGTATCTAGGAAAGATATGGAGTTTGTAGGGCGTGTGCAAGTGGATGAAGTTGATGGCAGGATAAAAGGAAACTAGGGAGGTGGAGCTGTGAATGCTAATACAGATGGTGAATGAATGGAAGCAAGTGATTACTGTAGTGTTTAGGAGTAAATATAATGGTTGACGGTGGAATGTAAAAGGAGGTGAAGCGAGAAAGGTGTGTACAGAGATTGTGAAGCCACTTGCAATCCCTCAGAAAGCCCAGAAGGAGGTAGTTTTTTGTTTAGTGCTTATTCCTTTCCTTCTTTCCCTGGGGCACCACTCCCAGGAGGGTTGCTCATGGAAATCATATACACAGGTCTGCCAGATAACAATACAGACATTCTCATTGTTATTATATGAAGTATTCCATATTAATTGTCACATCCACGCCACGGTATCACTCGGGAAAAAAAGCAGTTTCATTTTACTAGCGAATACACATTTCCAGTCTTTTTGATATAAAGTGGGAACTTATTGCTGAATGCAGTACCATTTTTAAAGAAAGTATTTTCTTTTTTAAACCTACACGTTTTTTACGCTTCATTTCAGTCTCTTCTCGAAGAAGCGTGAATAGCATCATTAGTGATATTTTCTGTAACTCTCCATCAGGATTTGTAACATTATTGTTTACAAAAAAAAAATTATACCATTAATTAAAGGAATGACATGTTAGTTAAAGGAATGACATGAACATTAATTTCAAACTGGAGTGCAAAGTTATCATTTGTTGGCTTTTTGTATGTGTACAATACCATCCTAATTTCAATAGTTGCTACACTAAAATACAACTTGGTCTTTGATTATAGTGTTTGTCCCAAAACCAAGATAGCTGATAATCATATTTTGCTTTATTCATTACGAAAGTTATTTTGCTTTGTACGATGCTTGATTTGGTGCTTTTTAAATCAGAATATATGAAAAAAATTTCCATTATTTTTTTCAAAGGTAAAAAGAAAAAAAACTCAGTTGAAAATTACCGATAATAATCACCGTGGCAAGTAATTTGTGGATTAAACTGATTATGGAAAGTATACTACATAGGCATATGTATGTATGTGTGTATGTATGTATGTAATATATATTTGACGCTAACGGAATTAATGGGAAAATACTTCTTAACCATATCCTGTCGTTCTTTTAAATATCTGTACATAATGTACAAACGAAATAGCCTGAGAAGCTTTCTTGTACTTCAACGTAATTCTGGCAATGGCATTTTTTTTTTGTTGTTCTTCACTTTCGTTTTGTCATATTTTCGCACAATATATATATATATATATATATATATATATATATATATATATATATATATATATATATGTGTGTGTGTGTGTGCGTGTGTGTGGTGTGTGTGTGTGTGTGTGTGTGTGTGTGTGGGTGGGGTGGGTGCGAGATTAGAAAGCGAAGCAAAAAATATTCATGCAGCCTATCTCTCTTGCAACGAAAGATCAGAATCTCATCACGAAATTCTATTTTTAACGCAGGGAGAATTCACTTCACCTTACGTGGAGGAGTTCTTTTGTGACTACATAATCATCATCTTTAAAGAGAGAAAGACGGAGGAAGGGATAAAAATACTTCAGTAAATCTCCTTTCGCAATTATATACGTCATCGTTTCTGATCTTGCTTCGTTGGATCAGCTTCGACAAATTTCAGCTTGTGTTCCTGTTGCATTCTCATTATTTGTAGGCGACTCAATTTACCTCACTAATGACTTTCAGTGTTGCGTCAAATAAAACTTTTTTTTTTTTTATTTTCGACAATTCTATCACAGCAAATTTATACTTCGAGGGATTTTATTTTTATGCAAGATGGACGAAATGCAATTGAAAAATTTTAATTGAACATAACTAATTATTTTTTATTTTTCACGGTTAACGAAAAAAATGTTATGCAGCAAATAAAGAAGGGAAATATATTTAATAGAAAATTCAGGTTTTAAAAAAGTTTGTGAAGTATTTTGGCAGCTATGCCTCTTAGCGCAAATCGGTTTTATATTAGTGAGTACAAAATCACTTTAAAAAGAGTAAAATGGTTTCTCTGTTTAGAAATTTAAACCTCTAGATGTATGGATGAACTATATTTCAGCATCGTTGAACTGAAAATATGAATCGTTAGGTTGGGAAATCTTAAAACAGTATGTTGAATTATATAAAATTGAAAGTAAATTATTTTACTAGAATCGCATCATGTTTACATTAATTTCCCGAATAATATGAGAATCATAGTATTTATGGCTTATCTTGCCGAATACTCCGATGACATAAAGTTGATGAACTAGCACGGGGGAGAGGGGGCCAGGAATGCTCAACATAATTAATTCAAAATTAATTGCTTTCAACTGGCTGTCACTTGATCATGTAGCTATAGAAAATAAATGTGAAAGGATAAAATACAAATATAGCCTATTTATAACTACAAGAAAACCAAATCTCTGCTATTCCGTTGAAACGTGCACTCACATACATACGTAATGTATATGTGTATGCATTTGTGTCTATATATATATGTATATATATATATAAATTATGTGTGTATGTGTATGTATGTATGCGTGTATCACTCAGGTTAATAGGTGTATGGGTATGTAAACCATAAGCGGTTGCGTTTTCGGTGCACAGAGAAGACTAGGTGTAGCTGGCATTGTCCGCCGTGCACCAGCCGCACTGAAGGAGGGCACCCCTTTAGGTAGAGGCTAGATATCCAGTAGAAAAGTGTAGCGTTAGTCTTGATGAGCATTTAGGGATGGAAAAATATAGATAAAAAGAGGAATGATGAGTTGGTGAACAACTATTTTTACAAATCGGAGTAAATGTAGGCTGAATAAAATTTGAAAATAAAAAATGATGAACCTTCTTGAGAAAGCAAGATTATATATAAGCCTAGCACGATCTGTATTACTATACGGACGTGAATCCTAGTATTGAGATGAGAATATGTTTGAAAGATTCAGTGTATTGCAGGTTAAAGCTTGTCATATGACTGAAAGATATTTCTGTCAATTTTCAGTACTAAATGATAAACTCAAAGTCTATGACAGAAGGCAAACAAAGCTTGTTCCTAGAAAATTCTTTGTCGTTTTTATCATAGCATTAATGTGGCGGATATCGAACATATGAGTGAGATATAACTATGTGTATTTTTCTAATATTACGTAGCTTGTCATACAATAATTCAGGATTACCAACGCGTCATCTTTGCTGGAAATATAAAGAGTATAGAGATCTTCGTATCAATTAGTTGTCTGTAAAGGTAAATTATGTGTAGCTTTTTTACCTAGATAAATGTACACTGAAAAGGTTCATGTCGAATAATAGAATATAAAAAGGGCAAGCCAACATTTCTTATAAATTTTTAGCCTGAATTATACTAGGGGCACTTTTATATCAAGTTCTTATTGAGGTCATTTACATGTATATGTCATTATGTACATTAAGCGAATGTCCTTTTAAATGGTGAAACCATGATACAGGTGGTAGAATAGTCTTAGGAGAATCATGTTTAAAAAGGTTCCATACATAGAAATCTGGGAGAAATAGAGGTAAATGTGATTCCATTGCCATATCCAATGTTCTTTGAAAGATTTGGTATAATAATTCTGATAATCATTAAT
>NC_061110.1:42518674-42526174 GCF_015104395.2 Macrobrachium nipponense | reverse complement strand
ACTGCATGGCGAAAATAATGTATACGTCAAAAATGAATAAAAAGCCATTGTACATGATAGTCTGGGATTAAAGTAAAATCATTATAAAAACAAAATAAATACTTTCAAGCAGTACTGCGTGCACGTAAAATTTTGCGAAAACGAAACTTTTTTTTAATAAACGTGAAAAATGTCTAGTAATTAAGAGACTTGATTCAAACAACTTCTTCCTCAATATAAAGTTTGAAAAGAAAAACCCATTTCCATAAAGGAATGAACTTTTTCCTCCATTACAAAAAACAACAGGATATTAAATGGAAACTGAATAACTCATGGTGCAAGGAACAGGATTGCAAAAATCAACTTTGTTGCAGCTTAGGTGTAATGAGTAGCTCGAAATATTGAACGTTAAATCAACGCACTAAAATATAAAACACCTAATTCAAATGAACATTGAACGTTTTCATAAAATTACTTATTTTTCAAAAACTAATGGTTATAATTAAATACTAGAGGCAAAAAATCCAATTAAAGCGAAAAGGGGAAATACAATATAAGTACGAGAAAAAAGACAAAACCTGGAGAAGCGCCAAAGAAAAACCAGATTTTTCAGCCAATATACCGAGAGAAATAAAAGGACTATTTTTCTAAAGATGAGAAGCGAGAAAAAGTAAACATTTCTTCTTTTTCTTTTTGTGTAACGAAGATAGTCCCTGCAAAAGGTTTCTTTTAGTGACTCGAATTTTCTTTTTTGTTTTTTCAAAAATGCTTTGGGAATAAGGCGGAACAAACTATTAATTTGCATAAAACATATCGTTAACAGTGATATATAGCATCAGTCTACTTCACATAAAAAGCGTGCGCATGCACATAAACATGCATTTACACGCACAGACAAGCAAACACCATAGTTCCTTTAAAGCACCAAAGGCACTTGTTTGTTTTGCACTATACTTCTTTTTATCTCACATTTTTGTGTTTTCAGCCAGTGAATGGAAAGGCACACATCACCGACAGGAACATAGGAAGAAGGCGGGAAGATTTGCGATAACGGGTTCCAGTGTCTGGCTCTGCCCAAACTTCAAAATGCCTAAAGGTCACCCTCCGAAAATAGAGAGCACTTTGGCATTTCATTTAGCAGTCACGGGAAAAGCAAACGTAGCTGCTGAGTAATAAAGCCATTCTGTTACGAATAAAGGATGCAAATAATTAGGATCAGATAAATTTCTGCCTTTGAATCATAATAGTATAGAGGGAACGGCGGCGGTAAATAGAGCTTATTATTTACTGTTGGCAGTAGAGCATAGGGCATTGCTCAAACCAAAATAGCTGTCCGTTTTCCTTGGCAGGCATTGAAGTCAGTCCGTCTGTAATGTCAAAATAAGATGAAAAATAGCAAGCAGCCCTTCTTGCTCTCTCTCTCTCTCTCTCTCTCTCTCGCTATATATATATATATATATATATATATATATATATATATTATATATATATATATATATGTATGTATATACTATATATATATATAATAATATATATATATATATATATATATATATATATATATATATATATATAGAAGCATTATCATTGATAACTACAAAGCTTCCAGATATTCTTACCAAATCGTTTCATGTCAATCAAACTTGATAATAGCAGCTTGGAAACTGAGATAATTTAATAATTAGAATTATGAACTGTAATATTACAAGCACAATTAAATAGCTTTAGAAATGGAGTTGATATTATTAAATAATTGTTTTAATCTTGTAAGATTTGAACTTCAAGTCATATTGCAGCTTTACTGACTCTAAAATGAGGCACTAGAATGGAAAGTTTAGCGCAAGGAAAAAAATACAAACAGTAGGAATTCTTTAATCAATTAGCGTTCTTAGGCATTAGTAAATAGTGGTTATTAGAATTTGCGTAATAGAATTGCAGCTAGAATAAAGGTGCAACATATAACTGCAATGAGACGACTTATAAAAGAAACAAAATCAATACTCAGCCTTAGTTCTGCAGACACAAGAAACAAATAAAGATACAGTTAGGAACTTTTTGACCCAGCCTGAGATATGGCTCACTGGGAACGTAATTGCAACTTCCCATATGTGAAACAAACAGAGCCAGTTCTGGTCAGAGTTTATGACATAGTAATATGTTTTCAATCCTAGATGTGTTATTTCTTCAGAGTAAAGTACAATATGATTTTGATAACAAGAATTGTTGCCCATAAATCCTAATTTCAATGGAAACAAGAATATAGATTACCTATCATGCTCAATGATATGAGCGAAAGACTTATCAAGGCAATTACTGATTTTCTTTATGATAATGTATTATGTTCAAACCATTCAGTGTATTCATCAGGCATTACGTAACCAAATTGGAGAATAAATTTAACAAAGCATGGAATTTAGGGAACCTATAAAACAGGGAAATTGATTTTTATGCTTATTTATTATATTAAATAACATCTTATGTCGTACTGTATTACCCAAACTCACTAATAAGTATCATCAAAATATTTTTGCTCCAATGAAAGTAAAAGTGGTTTTTACACAAAACTTTTTTTTTTAATTAACTGCAGGATAATCACAATAGAATTGAAAATTAAGGAATGAATAGTGTTGTTCATCTGCAACTTTTCCGCTGAGTAATGAAGCCTGTCTCTGTGCATCAGGATCTTAAATTAGCACTCAATTTTGAAGTCGTAGATGCAAAAATGACAAGAGGCCTGAATATTAGATCAGAAATGGTCTTGCGAAATGAAATAGTGACACCCTAGGGCTCTTCTGCAGCTGCAATTTATAGAATTAATAGTGGGGTAATTTTTTGCACGAATCTTTTTAGATAATTTGACTGCACTCTTTCCGTACTTGAAGGACAAAATGTTATTCACGCAGAAATTTCCTCTTCTTCCTAACTAGAAATGACGAAAAATTACTTTCAATAAAGATAATACGGAAAGTAGTTATGAATTGGAAAGCAAAATATGATTCTCAAGTTGTTTGATTTCTAAATTGTCTTGACAACACCTGATGGTGTGCTTAGGCGTGGTTCTCAACCAGGGAGGAATTCCCCCTAAGGGGAAATTTCAGTTTCAGGGGAGGGAATTGTGACCATAGACTGGCAGGCTCAAACTGGCTCTAGAACCACACTAAACGCAGTGGGCATCAGTCCGCAATAATGAGAGGTCATTCTGGGCATTCTCTTCGCTAGCATGTGGGTTTGTGATAGTATTTAGTTCCGTGTTATTTGGAATGCACCTTTTGAGGCAGACAATTTTGGAATGGGGAGAGTGGGATGATATTCTGAGATATGGTGAAAGGGTGCACAGGCCAAAAACAAAAAGTTTGAGAACCACTGTAAGCTAAACAGATGTAGTAGAGGATTGAGCCGGCTTTGCCGATCCATTTCAAATCATGTACGTCCCGCAGAACAGAAATAATATCAACAATATAAAGAATAAACAAGGCAAGCGTTCAGATGTCAGAGGATGGATATGTGGTGCTATCACACAAACTTTATATTTTCTGTTGCTTTGTGTCCCTAACTATAGAATACGGCTTATATGTGTGTGTTGGTTTTAGCGCCTTAGGGATAATGCAAATCCTGATAGATTCGAGTTCCACGTGCGGCTGTCAATCTAACTTGCTGGAAAAAACATGAAAATTTAGATTTTTTTTTTTTTTAGATATTTCTAAAAGATTTTACCAAACTGTCAGTGTAAAAAATATAAGTAAAGATATATGTTATTCACTATCGATATCCTTCACACCGTAATACTGTAGCCTACACAGATGTTTAATGAAAAACTAGTATTGTCATACATTAGAAAAAAACAATTGAATAGATATTTGAAAGGTTAGGCTTAAGTAATCTCAAGTCCAATTTCTCAACACGATTTTTTTTTAGAATGAGTTTTTAAATTTTTTTTGGGCCAGACGATTCCTAACGATGGATTTCACCTCATTAATGATCAAGCAATATCGGTCTCTCAATACCCAATACCAAAAACTCAAGACGACATTTTGCCGTTTCCAAAATTTCTTGTTACGTGAGAAAGTTTGTTCCTAATTACTTTGTTTTTTCTTCACCATATAAAACCACAGTATAGAAAGTTATGCATGGCTGTGCGAACAACGAAGGTCTTTTGACAAAGCAAAGCAAGCTTTATTAACACCTAATCCTTGTAAAGTTCATTATTGTAAGTAAACACTATAAGCTTTACAGATTACTTCATTTTGCACACATGTTGGAAGGTCTGAAGGAATTGTGCAAAGGCTTATCTCTATGATGTGGGGAATCATATCGAGTCATTTATTCAGCCTTTGATCACATCATAAATCGATGAGTATGGCCGCGTAGAGACATGTCTAGTTATCGACAGCCTTGAACTTGATACATACTGTATGGACATACTCAGCCACCTTATAGACTGGCTGTGTTTTGATAAAGTCTCAAGGATAAGTATTACTGCAGAGGCTTCAGGCACATGCATTAGTTGCCAAATGGATGATCAACGGGTTCCTATGATATAAATCTATCATCAATACGTTACCAAAGCAATCGTCACCGTCTTGGATTTAATTGTCTTCGCTGTGCTATTGTACAAGGTGAATTTTTGACAGTTAAGAAAGCCAAGATCTATGGATCTTCACGCGTGCAGGTACCGAGGAGAACCCGACTTTTCAGTCTTTTGAAGCAGGAAGAATAGGTGGGCGAAAGGGTAGGTGTGAGCAATTGGCCTGAGCCCTGCGAGCGTGTCCTGTGTGTTGTATCCTCCAGCTGCGAAGAACATTGCAATTATCGTTATAAACTTAACTTTTAGCTTTTTCTTGGTGGTTATAAGATTTGAATTGGAGTTATACCTTAATAGTTTGGTCTAAAATGGTTTGTTCCTTTTGCAGTTTGGTCTCGTTCTCCCAATGTTCAAGCATTCCCAATTCTAATATATTCAAATTATTTTTCTGTTTTGTTTTATGCTTCTTGTATATAGTATTTTTGTTTGTATTATTCATTTATTTTTAAAATATTTTTTTTTATTTTTCTGTTGCTATTTTGTTATTTTTTTATTATTCGGTATTCTTTCTTCACTACCTTAACATTATCGCGCTATCTTTTAGAATAACAAGAAGGGTTTCAGTTGATTCTTTATCATCTCATTTCGCTCATCGTTTCCAGCGACGTTTTCACTTAAAAATTTTCGTCTCTCAGTAAAATAAAAAAGAACCTCGCTCATCTTGCATCAAACTTTAATGGGATCTCATGTCACTTTCTTCCTCGGGTTTGAGGGTTTCTTAGTTGGCTTCTGTCGTTTAGGATTTTTTTTTTAATTTTGTTTCTCTTAAAATACCTGAGGATTATAAACGACAAGTTTCTTTATCGATTTTCGGCGTACGTAAAGTATCACTCGAGAAAGAACTCCATCTTAGTTTTCTCTCCTCTCTCTCTCTCTCTCTCTCTCTCCTCTCTCTCTCTCTCTCTCTCTCTCTCTCTTTCTTTTTTATACAAATTCAAGGAAGGTTTCGGTCGACAGCGCGGCAATTTCCGACCTTCCCTGAAATCATCTTATGATAACTTATCACTGTCAGTTCTCTGAATGAAGTACAATTATCTACGTCTTTAGACAAAGGATTAAATGGTTAAATCCTTGGAATGTAAGATTTTTAATATTGTAGATTCTTGTAATTCATCATTTTTTCTATTCAAATTTCTATCATATCAAATAAATATCTAGTCACATTTTTTATCACTATTAAGTGATGTGTGTTTTTATTTTTGGGGGGCAGTGGGACGGGTTCTAAAAAGAACTAATTATGTATAATTAAAATTATAATACGGTCATCAATGTAGGAGAAAGATTTCATTACCGAGTTGATACGCCAACTAATTAGATAAAAATATAATTTGCTGCTTATGTTTATACACGTTAATACTATTCATGAATTATAAACGGGATATGTGCAGTTTATAAATGACATTCCTGCCAACTCACAAAATGTCTGATTCTGGGAAAACTTTGGGCAATGTAATTTAGCTCACAAGTTCTGGGTATAAAATAATTATTTAAATATTTTTAAATAATTACATTCTGCTAAGTTGTTATTAATGAGAAAATAACATTTCTGTCCTCAATTTCAAGAAAATTTGAGTTTTTGATGGGGACGGCTTCTTTTGTTCCAGTTAAGCTACCGAAGTCGAGCAGCATAATCTGCTCCTGATGTAGATTAGTAGATGATCTGGATGCCTTGAACCGTAAACAAATGTTGCTGTAGTGTGATGCACACTGCTTCAGTAATCGCCAACCACCTATAGTAATCCTCTTTCTCAACAACCCCAGTGTCATATAGTGTTTCAAAGGAAGGATTCTATCTTGTTTTTCCACAAAGTACTTATCTAAGGGTCTCTTACTGTGATGGTTTTGCAGGCACTTGCATAGAGATTATGCTACACAGCTAATGTAGCTGATATTAACCGGGTTACAGGCCTCTTCTGAATATATAAACTTAAAAACCACTGATGTTAAGCTCTTTAACGAGACTTTCCAATAGGGTGCCTTCGGTGCTACTTTCTTGGTAATGATGTTATGAAGGCTGTCGGTTTCCTGCTTATGGTTTATGCCATAATTGACTTTGAGGTAGACGATTTCGGTTTTGCTATTTTTGCAGTGCTTTGGGCCTGTGGATTTTTTTCTTTTATTGCGTACTTTATGACATAGTTGGAATATCTTCTGTTGTCAACTTCTGTCTCACACATGTTAGTTCGACATTGTCAACTTTGTAAGTACTGCAGCGTGAGGAGGTTTTCCGCATGCCTGTACTGACAACAAACCTCGCGTATTAATCCAGACACGGATGGGACATTCTGGTTTGGTTTCCTTAACGAGGACAGCAAGGAGAAGAGGAATATGACTGGCATGGATTCTTAGCTTCTGGTGGCTTTTCAAGGTCCTGTCTTCCACAGATACCATGCACACGTTACCGGAGAGAATATGAAGTGTTGATCCCATGTTCTCCCCTTTATGACAGGAAAGGCTCCTCCACTTCGCACACCGGCAGCGTCCCCTTCAGTAGGTAATTTGACTCCCGGTATTTCGACTCCGGTAATTTGACACGCAGTAATTTGCCTCCCGGTCAATTTGACTCCTCGTAATTTCACTCCCACTTTTGCTTTAGTTCAAAATATAAGATAGATATTTGCAACAAACGATACAGTCACTATTTCAGAGGAATACAAATAATACTATGAGCAATGTTAACTTCATTTATTTAATATACAGTATAAGCATATAAGGTGATATTATGCATATAAACAACCAAGGCAAGACTGAAATTCTATTTTCTGTTAAAATTGTATATTTCTTATATATATATATATATATATATATATATATATATATATATATATATATATATATATATATATATATTTGGATATTCGGAGTGAATTTACCGGGAGTCAGATTACTGGTCACCCTATTACAGACGGTTTCTTTTGTTCCAGTTAAGCTACCAAAGT
>NC_061110.1:42503674-42513674 GCF_015104395.2 Macrobrachium nipponense | reverse complement strand
ATATATATACCTCATAACAGTATTACAGCATTCGATTTTATCAGTATTCGCTACATATAAAGATTCCACTTCCTATAAACGAAAAAGTAGAAGAGAGAAAAGATTGGAACTGACATTTCGCTGAAAGGATCCGAACGCCTGTGGCTTGGTAAAAGAAGGACGAATATTGGCAAGGATTCAAAAACTGCTCCGCCAAACTTTTATAAACAGTGGTATGTTATATTAAAATAAAATTGGAAAGGATCTGAAATATTACTTAAGCAAATTTAATACGTATAGTGTATTTACGAATTTGACAGCAAAACTCTCTCTCTCTCTCTCTCTCTCTCTCTCTCGTCCTCTCTCTCTCTCTCTCTCTCTCTCTCCCTATAAAGCGAATTCATGACTAATCTCGTTTGCAGATTAGAAATAATATTGTAAAAAGTGCTACAAATTACTTCATTACCACCTACGAGGGATTCTTCTTTAATGTGACTAAAATTGAAATTCGATAAACATTCATGAACAATAGTGATAGAATTATTTGATTTACGAACAATTCTATCAAAAGGTTTATTATTTATTATTTTGCCATCCTCGTAATTAATATATGAATGAATATCTATCCTGCGTGTATAAATAAAAAAATATGAGTTAGCCTGTACACATATATATTATATATATATATATAATATATATATATCTATATATATATATATCTTATATATAGATATATAATACACGTTTATTTCCTGTACATCATAAGTATTTGTCCTAGTCATATTCATCACAGTAACATACAAAGTAACATACAAAGTAAAAGTAAAGGTAAATAACCTATTTCACATTTACCTGATATTTTTTCTACAAATATAAACTAGTCCAACCTTGCGTGTTGTCTGAAACTACTAATTTGAGATTGTGACATGACCAATGAACTGAAAAATGTTATTTGTAATCATAAACATTTATATTATGCAAGAATATGCAAAGTCATATATATATATATATATATATATATAATATATAATATATATATTATATATATATATATATGTGTGTGTGTGTGTACATATCTAAACATATTTACATAATTTACATTTACATTTACATTTTCCAAACAAAACAAAACAAACATGAAATAATATAGTTTTAATGATCGTATATCGTTCCCCTTTCAAAACAATAATGATTTCGGTAGTACTCGGGAACTCTTTTGTACCACAACAACTTTTTAAATAACGTCCAATTAAGGGATTTAGGGAACATTAGGTCCTGGTCGAGCCCCGAGGAAAAGGAGCTTTCGTCTTTAATATAGCCTCCAAAGAGATGTGGTCAAATTACTATGGTCTACGGGACCTTTCGGGGGAATTTATGTTGTTGTTTCTGGGATTAAATTAATCTAAATGATGGAAAATTTGTATATGAAATACATCTTTGAAAAAATGTGAATCAGTCTAGTTTTTTTTGTCGGTATTACAATTGCTTGATTTTCAAATGAAGAATTTTGATATTCGTATTCTACTGATTTTTTTTATTTGATTTGTCTTTCGGGATCTTTGGCTGAAACCTAAAAAATGTATTATGTGAACGTCAGCTCATAAATACAAGACCACAAGGATGTTATAGTAGGTACATATGTTCATTCACACGTGCATGTAAAACTTATGAGGATATATATATATATATATATATATATATATATATATATATATATATATATATATATATATATATATATGTATGTATGTATGTATGTACATGGTGTCCATAAAGTCTCAGTACCATTACAAGCAATTATATAAGCTTTTACATATATGCAATTACATATATGCTCATAAAGTTTCACATGTACATGTGAATGAACATACATGCCTACTATATCATCCTTGCGGTCATGTG
The DNA here is from genome assembly GCF_015104395.2 of Macrobrachium nipponense. Lineage (NCBI taxonomy): Eukaryota > Metazoa > Arthropoda > Malacostraca > Decapoda > Palaemonidae > Macrobrachium > Macrobrachium nipponense. Next base: position 42,511,793 of record NC_061110.1, on the reverse strand, counting down.
ATCATGAACTTATGTTCACATAATACATTTTTTAGGTTTCAGCCAAAGATCCCGAAAGACAAATCAAATAAAAAAAAATCAGTAGGATACGAATATCAAAATTCTTCAAATTCTTCATTTAAAAATCAAGCAATTGTAATACCGACAAAAAAACTAGACTGACTCATATTTCCAAAGGCGTATTTCATATACAAATTTTCCATCATTTAAATTACTTTAACTCCAGAACTTACAGCGAAGTGCCTTTAACCACACAGCTGTGACGAGAGGTATAGGTTAACGCCGTCTCTCACTTACAAATCCCTGTCGCGCTCAGTTTTTTGTTGTTTTGGAGTCGACATCAACCCTCCACGACCTTGGAAACTGTGTGGTGCTTTTGTCGCACGTAGCCAATTAATGAGTCTGATCACATCACAGTGATTCATATATACGCATTAAGCTACTAATGTCTTTTAATATCTAATTCGCTCTACCTCGGAATTATTATATTTTCATATATGTTAACCGAAGGGTAATATTTTAGTTGATAATGATTGGCTACGTGCGACAAAAGCACTACACAGTTATTAAGGTCGAGGTGGGTTAATGCCAACTCTAAAACAACGAATACCTGAGGGCGACAGCGGTTTGTAGGTGAGAGGCGGCTTTAACTTATACCTCTCGTCATAGCTGTGTGGTTAAAGGCGCTTCACTGTACGTCCTGATATCTTGGTTCCCAGGTTCGCGCCTGGGAGCCAACGAAATTATTATCAACAAAAAAATTCCCCTACGGTTAACAAGTATGAAAATATATAAATTCCGAGGAGAGCAAATTGGATATTGAAGGACATTTGTAGCTTAATGCATATTAATATATATATATATATATATAAATATATATAAATATATATATAATATATATATATAATATTTTATTATATATACATATGTATGTTATATCTTTCCAATACGTATATATATTTCTTTATTTATTAGTTTATATATATATACTAAATTATATATATATAGTATAATATATATATATATATATATATATATATATATATATATATTTATATATCTGTGAGTGTGCATGTGTGTGTGTGCGCGCGCGCGTGTGTGTGTATGTATTATATATTTGTGTGCCAAACGCATGCTAAAATGTAAGACAAGTTATTCAGGACGAGGTAAGAACATAAGAAATTATATTTTGTTCTAGGAAAATTATACCTTACATAATGGCAGAAAGTATATTAATCTGTAGCTAATCAAAGGCCTCGTATTATTTGCTCTGTTATTTAAGAAATGACCGTAATCACCGGATTTAAAGACACAAGGAATCACGATATTTAGCCATGAGGAAGTCGCAATTATAGATGAGGAAATGGTTGGTCACGATAAATGGTCACGTGATAATCTGCTGTTGGGCATGATCCTACAGAGTATGTATGTTGAATGTATTCATAAAACATGAAACATAAATTGGATGATTAGATTAATCATATTTAGAAATGTTTTATATATATTTTAGCTTGGCCACTCATGTAACCAGATCATAATATGGAAAGAAAAGAAAATGAGATTAAACTTATACCTTATGATGCTAAATTAACGTGGCATATCGTATCTCTATCATAAAGATTTACGTAGAAAAAGTAGAAAATAAGACTCTACTTCTATCATTATCTATAAGAAGTGAAAAATGCGCCTCAGTTTCTTCAGCGCAATCAAGTTTTCTGCCCGGCCGTGTCCTCAGCCATGGCCCATAAAACTCTTAACCTTGGCCCATGAAACTCAGCAGCGGTTCGATTGTGGCCTATGATGTTGGTGCCCATAGCGTTGTCAGAAGTACGATCATGGCTGACTTTAATCTAAGATAAAACTGAGCTAGGGGGCTATGATTTGTTTTGTCTGATTATAATTAGAGGGTGGATCATCAACATACCAATTTGCAGTCTTCTAGCTTCAGTAGCTATTAAGATCTGAGGGCGGACGGAAAGACAAAGCCGGCACAGTAGTTTTCTTTTACAGAAAACTAAAAAAGCAGGACGTATGAAAAAGTTTTAATGAGAACAAAAATCATAACTAATTCTATTGATAAGAGTTGATGTGCGTACATTAGTATTTTGAAATAAATCTTCAGATCACAGTCAAGTAAAGAAAGAACTTTGGTTAATGTTATTTTGGAATAAAAAAAGGTTTGGGATTCTTGCTTAAAATCTTAAAATAAAATGCATCGTCCAAAGTTGGATGTATGAAGAATCTGTTTACTTAATTATTCTTGGTGCCTTAACTTCGGAATGTAAAAGAGAGCGAACTCTACTGACTTTAGCTACTGGTTTTGTATTCTATCTGAGTAGTGCCGTGATTTTAAACTCCTATTAGTTTTGTAGGTTGGTTCTGATGTTTATAAAATAGTAGCAAAAAAAATGAATGAACAATAATTGTTTCTTTCCATTGACTATCAGTCATCTTGTGTTTATTTTCGCTTAATCGGGGATTAAGCATAAATCTACTTGGTTGCTGTTGTTCTTGTTGGGGGAGTAAGAAAGGTCTATGGCAGAGCCTAAAAAGGTCTGAAAGAGGTGTTTCACGTTGAGTTAAAGATACATCATTTTTAGGGTAGGATATTTGTAACATTCGTATTAGAATGAAAATGTAAGACAATAAATAATATGCATATTAAACAGTACAGAAAAATTATTTCTAGTAAAATATAGCGTATGTTTACTTTATTTTGATTTTAGTTGGTAAAACAAGGCTGTATTTGACCGTAGATTCTGGCACGTTTTAATTTACGTTAAAAGTTAGGAATATAATGTTTACAACTTAATATACGCAAGGGGAAAATCTCGCACGCGTCCCGGGTAAGCTGGAGGTCGGATCTCGCCTTATTCTTCCTACATTTCTCTATCTTCCTCTTACTTTGCTTGATTTCTTCTGGAAATAATGTTAATGTTTTCCCGTCCGATAGTATAAGACAACATTCGTGGTAAATTATGTACGAAATAAAAAAATTCGCCTAATTTATAAATGTTTTAAATATCATTACATGTGAAAAAAGAAAATAACGTTAAGAAATACCTCTGGATAATAGCAGTTTAATTATTACTCAGAGTTGCGTTTTAATTCCAGGCCTGCTGACGTTTCCTTTCGCAACCTAACTAAACCGAAAAGAAACAAAAATACACCTGCTTTAGCGGCTCGGAATGCGAAGTGAGGGAGACATTACATGGAGTTCCAGGAGATACAGTGTAATAAATATATTTTTCTGAGCCTATAATTAGAATATGAGAGTATTAACCTAGGAGCAATCTACAAATAAGGAATTTTCTGATTATACTGCACACGTGAATGTTATTTGCAATTGTATAACATTATGTTTACAGTTAATACAAGTAGGCGTATGTTGCGAAAATACGACCATCGAGGACAGGTTTACAAGTTCCAAAATATTCTGTTTTAGATAAAGATTTAAAAGCTTTGCAGCATTCGCTTATTTTTAAAAAAGGTAAGCAAAAGGAGTTGCCTAACATCAAATTAAAATTCTAAAATAGGACAGCTTACTGGGTTTCATACTTAACCCCTCACATGAAACATATAAACGCGCGCAAACGCCCACGCACACACACACCCACATACACACATACACACACGCACGTGCACAAACACCCTATAGAAATCCTAACTGCTTGAACGATCTAGAAAAAATTTGGCACGTGGCCATCAGTTGACCCATCTTAGAGATAATTGGGTAGGTTTCAGAAACGTACACCTTCCCGTTCCCCTTCTCCCACCCCTTTCCCTTCGTCACTTATATAGCGTATATAAACTGAAGGTTTATCACACTCCATTTCATGTACTCGAGACGATGGAAATGTATTATCTAAAATGCTTTTCAGTCACCACAGTAATACCTGAATAAAGAGGACAGACAGTAGAGCAATGTTTGGATAAAAGGGACAGTCGCCACAGTAATATCTATTTCAAAGGGACAGTTACCACAGTGATAGCTGGATTAAAGGGACAGTCACCACAGTAATACCTGGATTAGAGGGACAGTCACCACAGTAATACCTGGATAAAAAGAACAGTCACCACAGTAATACCTGGATAAAAGGAACAGTCACCACAGTAATACCTGTATTAAAGAGACAGTCACCACAGTAATACCTAGATAAAAAGAACAGTCACCAGAGCAATACCTGGATTAGAGGGACAGTTACCACAGTAATACCTGGATTAAAGGGACAGTCATCACAGCAATACCTGGATTAAAGAAACAGTCACCACAGTAATACCTGGATAAAAAGAACAGTCACCACAGTAATACCTGGCTAAAAGGTACACTTACCACAGTAATACCTTGATTAACGGGACACACAGCACAGTAATGCCTGGTTAAAGGTACAGTACGGTAATACTGAAGAAAATAAAGGGGGGGGGGGGGGGGTTGTTTATTGAAAAATTTGCCATACCGAATAAGATTCATTTCATATAGGCTGAAATTTCATCTGAAGGTAAGAATACATATTAATCTGGTATGCTTCAATAAGAGTCCAACGGCTGGATACGATGAAAAATTATATATATGAAAATTAAGGTAGCACTATAATTATGTAGGTGGGATAAAGTTAAAGGGAGAGGAAGATGATTTGGACTGAACTTACATTCTGTACCATCCCGGAGAGAATAGTATATGCTAGCGTCAACTGCGGCACATGAAAAGTTGGAAGACTCAGGCCTACGTGAACGAGAACTGAGAGACTGAGGGCTGGAGAAGAGTGGATATGTGTGGCAGTGCAGGAGAGACAATTTTCAGTCCCTCGATGGCGAAGGCTATGGCAATGATGCTCGAAATTCTTTTTGTTTCCACTTGCAGGAATGGCAACATAGAATATGGATATAAATGATGATTCTTTCCTATTTATTCCTTCATTTACTTTTGTGGGGCTGGAAGGAGGGCTGGAAATAGAAGGTACGCCTTATTCATTTATACAAGAATTTATATCTTTATTATGCAGTACCGGCCTAATCTAGGTTTGTATGAAGCTCCTTATAGCTAATTATTTTTTCCCACCACAGATGAGTATGGTTACATTAATACTGAAATAAGTTTTTATATAAATACTTTCTAATATCCATTGATGCTCTCCAATATCCATGGACTTCAAAAAGGAGATTACATAGAATTATGTAAAAGGATATGCAGCTTTGCAATTAATATTGGCTTCCGGTAATAGTAAATTAAACGGAAACATTGCCATCAATTGAAACACCCAAAAAACTCGCCAAAAAACGAAAACGTAACACACACTCACGCACACACACACACACACACACACACACACACACACACACACACACACACACACACATATATATATATATATATATATATATATATATATATATATATATATATATATATATATATATCTATATATCTGTGGACTCTCATCTTTAGTGTTCTCTATTCGATTCAAGCCTGAAAAATTATAATATTCTAAAACAGAATAGTAGATGAGCAATGGATCTCTCTCGTTTATTTATAGGCCACATTCCGCTACAAGCAGTGAGTTTACAGACTGAGTTTGAAGTTTGATTTAACTGATATTTTTATATATTCATATTTCTTTCTTCCCGTTTTATTTTTTGGGGTAAAATTCAGGTGATAATCTCTCTTGGTTGATGGGGATAAATGTTCTTTTCCTAAGTTTTTTATTTGTATCCTAACTGTACGTGCATTTATAATCGTGCACTTCAATATCTTCATACTAACTGTCTTCACCCCCATAATCATTCGATAAAAAAGAAAGTACAGAAGAATGCTTTGGAAACGGAAAAAGTTCAGAAACGCCAGGTGCGATGACTGGGGGGTTAGTGGAGGTGGGGGTGACACAAGGTGAAGGGTCGGTATTGACAGCTAGTAAAGTCGTCTTTTACAACTTTTCTTTAACTGCTTTTTTTTCTTACTTATGTCTGTTTGAAATCTGAGCTGACATAATCATTCAAAGGTTTCGTGAGATAGAGACCACTTCTAAGGAAACTAGAAATGTTAAAAATTATTGAGCACGAGTTACAGGTAGAATAACGGAAGAAACTCTCTCTGGGATCAGCAAAGAATCTGCAAATTCATGTAACACACTGAATTTTCGAGAAAATTAGTTTCTTTCGGCCAACACTTGAGTTCCTGGATTTCATTTCGCTGAGAGCTTACATTACGTATAGAAACAAGCCTCTCCGAGTGATTACAGCTGTCTGCCTCTCAATAAAGTATGCTCCACATATAGTTGTGGGCTTTTTCTTAGATGATTGTGTGCCGTCTGTTCTTTTTGATGCTATTTAAAGCTTCATTGTGTTTCGCGTCGAGTTTCTTTGCATTCTGAATCTAAAGAAGGCCACAGCTTTTGAATCGCTCAAGTTTGTGACACAAAAAAAAAATGTTTTTCAATTAGAGTGTTCAACCAACACCTATTCTACTTGACATTGTACTAGGTAAATTATAAACTAGTCTAAACAGATGGAAAGGTCTAAACTCAATTTTTCCAAAATTTTTAATATGATTATTGCAATAAACTCACCAGTGACCGCTATTTTCATCCTTATTTCTATTAACTTCATTCGCATCACTTCGAAGTACATTTCTTTTATTGAAATTGGATCTTCATAGCTGTTCCACTTTCCTGAGGTACCTACTAGTAAGCATTTAATTGCAATTGGAGGGAAAATGAATCTGTTGGAGAGTACTTTTGCAACGCAAGGGTACCTTTGAAGTTTGTGGCTGACGGTGTCGCAGAGTTATTCTTAATGATAACTGGGAGTATTCCACTTGATCTTTTTTTTTTCTTTGTACCGTCGTCATTCTAATGACACTTCAAATGTTTTGTTAATTTGACATGAAATCCAAATACTCAGGTAGCAACGGGATGGATCCGACATTTAACTCGTGAAAACATATTCTAATTACATCCGTTTGTCCTATAGGTAAATCTATGATAAAACATTTTGGACAATTATTAGTACTTCGGTGTTCCAGATATCAGAAAATACCACACTGTTTGTAGTTTGTATGCAATTCATTGGTCCACTAAAAAAAATTTAAAAAGAATAAAAGTTGCCCTTTACTATGCTTCATTCATAGTATCACTTTGATTGATATAATTTTTTTTTATAATTAAATGCGTCCATATCGAGTAATTTTCTAGAATGTTATTTAGATTAGTTTTATATTGTTGCAAAGTCATTCCTATTTGCTGGAATTCAAATAATGCGCGATAAAACATACTCAAAACTCATCCGCTCTGAAAGGTGTTCTGTTCAAGGAAACATAAGAGAAAATCTAAAATTACGTTATCGTTTCGAAGACGTTTTGCAGAGTAGAGAGTTTGATATAACTCGAAGCATAAAAGTCAATTACATTATAATGGATAGTGAGAAGCAATGAGGGAATTTATCCTTCTTTAGAGATCATTAGGCATAAAGTGCCCAAATTCTCCTGGCAGATATGCTCATATAAACAGGAGCTATGATTTCATCTGTACTATTTCTTTATTGCCTCTTATATTGTCAGGCTAAAGGAAACCTGATCTGAAAGTGTGTCAAGAAAAATGTAGTGATAAATAGGAAGAGTAAAGATTAGCTTATCACTGAGAGATATTGACATCAAGATATTTATTTAAAGGTATAACGGTTATTTGCTATATTGCTTTGAGTACAGGAGGTGAGATACTCGTGATATGTGGACAAGATTTACAGTGTGAATCAATGTTATATGCATGTAGAGCACCTGCACAAACTTTGAGAATAGTTAATAATATATGTGAAAAATCCATCAATATTGTTTGGTAATAAGAGCAGTAAAAGATTGGTAGGCTATGGGAGTATGTATTCAAACGTATGCATAATAAAAACTACAGCCATGTAAAGGTTGGCTGATTCATTCTGGTAATGATAAACCTAACAAACACTGATTAAAATTTAATTGTGCAATTCATTAATACATATTTCTACTTCCATAGGAGGAATATTATATATATGCTCTAGGAAACACATCAACTAGCCTGTTTACTCCCACATTCACCAATGTTCGAAGGTAAGGCAATACAGAATAAATCGCGATTGGCCAAGTAAGACTTGA
>NC_061110.1:42491174-42493674 GCF_015104395.2 Macrobrachium nipponense | reverse complement strand
TAAGACAGCCATAAAATCTTTGATCTTACTTTCAAAGGGATTGAATCATTCTGTGGCAAAATTGTCAATATGTATACAAAAATATTGGAACACTCAAAATATGAAAGCGGTTAAAAAAAAATATTCACACCTGATAAGCAGAAAGAAGGAACGAGGAACAGTAAAATCCTCATCGTGTGACGATAATGTTCCATTTGCAAAATTGTTTATATGTGAGAGTGGGTTCAAGCCTTTCCCGTGGGCCTGAACATTGGTCTCACATATCAGGCGTTTGTTCACACGAAGGCAGGCAGCTGGGATTCTCAATAGCTTCAATCTTGTTCAAGGTCTGGCAGAATTAGGTCACGTAGCTGTGCTCCGCGTTTAGGATTTTCCTAGAATGTGTGTTAAGATAACCGGGGAAAATGAAATCGTCTACAACTTACCCGACTTCTCTGTTTGTGTAAGGTGTTAGCATAAAACCTCCAAGTTTTATAATGACTATTATTCCCTTTCAGGAAGCGAAAACATTTTCAACGTGATTCGTAATGGAATAAGAATATAGCACTTGATTACCATGGCTTTCACGCGTTTAACAGATCTAGATAATAAAATTTTGGTTGATTCCTTATTAAAGCAGTAATGATGACGTGAAATTGGATGGTAGTGATGTGGATTCTAATGTCGTTGAATGATGTAATGATATTACTGAGAACAATGAAAGTGAATCCAGCACAAGGCACTCTGTCATATGCAAAGGAAAACAGCAACTTGTTGGTGGAAATAGGCATCCACTTCCCACCAGATCCGCAGCTAGCCCTGGTATTGCTGCCTCCTTTACTGCTTTCCTAACCTCCTTTTCTTTACTATCACCGCCAAACAAGTTTTTTTTTTTTTTTTTTTTTTTTTTTTTTAACTATTTTTTCAGTCATGAAGTCATAAATGAAATCTTTGATTTGGCCAACCAGGAGACTGATGCTGCAGACAATAGATTCAGAAAGACAATATCAATTATTATAAGTCGAAAACAGAAGGAGGTGTACCCCATAAGTTGTCTAATTTTGAGTGGCTACTGCCATGATAATTACAAAGGAAATAGGGACTCTTGTTACGGGAACTCTTTCTACAGGGCAGTCATGTTTAAGGTCCTGCTTGCCGCAGGAAGAGTCAGGCCACATAAAGTTTAACAGTTTATTGCCTACTTTGAACAACATAGGCCTTAAGAGAGCCTGACCATCGATGAACTATTGCTGGACCCCAGGGAAAAACGCCCAAATACGATTTATATTCCTAATACGCCAGCTAATCAGCTAAAAATATATTGTTTAAAACATCATCTAACATGTGATGTCACGCGTATTTCTCACCTGGGGAAGCAAGGGCCTCTAACATTGTGTGGGCTGCAACTTGGCCACTTGTTCACTAGAGACCTGAAACGCCCTAATTATTGCACAACAGCAATGTCACCATAACCAATTGATTTACGCCAGTGACACGCGTGGAAGAGCTGTTGCATAAATGTGACGTTACACTGGTGGCAACGATGAAAGAAAACAGAGCACAGATATCTAATGTCATCAAAGATAAGAATAATCGCATTCCAGGTTCTGTATCGCTTTCCTCCACACCAAGGAAATTCCATTCGTCGTTACTTACCCTCCACATTCTAAAAAGAGGTAAAAAGAATGTAAATTGGTACCACTGTCAACATAGGGGAAGAAAACGGCATGGTGTGGCTTGCAACTTCATCTCCAGACTCTTGCTGTGTACAGGATGGCTCTACTCTGTAGGGACAACCCCTGTAATAATAACTAAGAAACACATATGGCTAAAGCTTTATATACATTCGTAAATAAACCTTAGATCTTCTTTCACATGGCACTTTCATACTTTAAACCATTAATCTATAAATAAGCCAATAACATCGAATGTAACTTTTGGATTAACTACGTAGTGTACGCGTTTCCTAAGGTAATTTGAATATGATGTTAATTAATTTTTTGTAGCCTGACGTTTGAAAATTGAAAATATGTGCGTGTGACCATGTGAGTTTGATTTGTGTAACCAACTTGTTGCAAGGATAATTTTCATTCATCCATTTACTGACATCGATGCTTATTTTTTACCCTATGTTGGTGACGTCTGTATGCTCATGTTATGCGGTAGCCAGTTGCTTTTATAGCAGAAGACAAGAACCAGAAGAATTCTAAGTTGGTTTACCCCCTCCAAATTAGGTTGCTACACGAATTCGTTGCTATTTGGGCAGAGGAAATTTCCCTTGAAAAGAATAGAAACAAACAACAAAGGCAATCGCTCTAAATTCGGGATAAGAGATCTGATTCTTAAGAAGGACGTCGGAGATTAGCCTATGTGTAAAACAAAAAGAAGGATGCTAATTGAATGTAAAGTGATTCGGCATTTAATACCGACTGTCCTTCTTCCCGAAATGGAGTTCTTTTGAGATGGAAATTTTGCTCTTTCGTCGCATGTAATCAGAATTTAACTCCGAACTTCAGCTTTT
>NC_061110.1:42481174-42483674 GCF_015104395.2 Macrobrachium nipponense | reverse complement strand
TCCCTTTATTTTCATCTTACACCTTATTTCAACTCTTCTATCAGCCGATAAGTGAATAGGTTTTCCAACAGTCAAGTAACGTTTCTATTTCGCAAAATATTTCTTGCCCATTTAACTGCTATTCTTTCGGTGTTTTATTTAGTAACTTATCGGATATTTCGTACACGTTCCACTCCCATTCTTTTCCAGTTGCAATGCAAGCAGAAATAATGACCAGGTACAGAAAACAGTTTGAGAGATAGAAACATCTAGTTTTAGACTATCAATATTTCAATTTGTCTAATAAGACAAACTCTCGAGATACCAGTACTAGTATTTCATCCTCGTTATTTTTCTTTAACTCTCCCTTAGTCTTCAAGATCCTCGTAAGGTTGCTTCTCTGATGAAATTCGTTGATCAATACTTCACTCCAGTGAAGAGATCATGTTAGACAGTGTTTTGTATTCATCTTTATCCTATCTTTAGGTTTTGTATGATTACAATTTAATTATCTATTTTTTTATTGATTGTATCGGAATCCTCACGATTGTTCATCATCCCTATATATACCCGGTGGAACTAGACCATTCTACTGGTTAAGAATGTCAACTCCTTCCTCACCTCTACTAAATGAAAACAGCCTTTGCATCATTATAAAGTTGCTAATTCCAATAAAGCTACTTTTTGGAAGGACATAGAATAAAACAGCATTATTATAAAACAGGTAAGATCCCCACCGGTGCCTGTTGTTAAAGTTCATTGTCCAGAATTATATTGAAACAGAGGGTCATTTATATTTTATCCTAGATTTTTCAGTCATAACTGTTGCTTTTGTTGTCAATGACTAAATCTTTAGCGTCGTTGCTTTCCCGTAAAGATGAGGAGTGTCTGGAAACTGACAGAAACTGTAGTCATAAAAAAGTAAATATTACTTTTGTATAGTTACTTTTCCCATCAAATCAAGCCCTCAACATTCCATATTTTTTACGTTACAGGTTTGCACTGTTACAATAAAGAAATTTAAGAAGTGAACCGTAGGAGGGGAATTTAATTACATAAATATAAAGGTTTCAATGAATCAAAACGAGTGGTAAGAGAGGCAATGATTTTGCCTTATGCCAAGGCTTCATACATCTGAGCTATTTGTTGAAGGTAAGTGATAATAAAAGGGAGTACATTGCCAAGGGAAATCACACTATTATAATCAGCGTTTAAATCACGATGAGGGAAAAGAAGGGAAGTTCTTCCCTTTCAATTGAAGTTAAAATAATGGCCACGTTCGCCCGCTTGTTTTCTTACCCTTATAGCCAGCGGTAAGACTTGTAATTGAAACGGGGTCTAACTATTCCTGCTAGCATGAAGTCTGATCATGAATTCTGCAAACGTTCAGGACTATATCTATTTAGTAATACGGATTAGTAATAGTACTTCAATTACTTCATCTGGACAGAATATCAAAACATACCATATAGAAAATAAACACATATGCTTTATATATTTGTATTATAGGCATAGAATTTATGCACATTATAAACGGTTCAATTTAGTTAACGTTCATAATAGTAGTTTTATTACAATCTTACAGATTTTCTGAAAATTCATTTTTGAAACGGTGTGCGCCGTTCTCTAATCCAATGATTTCATCATCGCTTGGGGACACTTGTTATCTTAAAAAAGTTAATGAGTACACTTTTAACCACACTTGAACCACGTTACTTGTAAGGCTGTTGTGCTGAAATGAACTCCAAAACCTTAAAATAAAACAATTTTCGTCCTTTTATTTTTTCTTATATTCCTTGTTCAGTGACTAACGTACATTCTACCAACACCATAAGCTTAAGGTATGAAGGGATAACTGCTGGTGTGTTAGTCTTTGCTTTTGAGGTATAATCTCATATAGTCATGGGATATCAGCAATTTTCTTTTTCATTTTCTTTTACTTCTTAGCATAGAATTATATCAAAAAGAGTGGTAGGAAAGTTTCCTGCTTATTAGTTGATGACCAATTTTATTACTGTATCTTACATTTTTTTTTAATTCTTTTGATTTTCACCATTCTATTTGGTTATCTGGCACGTCCTGATACTATTTCTAAATTTAAAAGGTTTTCTTTCCCTCCCTCTTCATAACATTTCAGAACTATTGTTGGCATCAAAATGACAGTTTGCCATTACTCTATATTCATAACCAGTCTCATAAAATATTTATAATAATTTTTAGTTTTAGTTTTTTATACTAAATATAAACTATCCTTGCACTTAAGATAGATTTTTTACAGTTCATATTTGACTTCATATATCTCAGCAATTCAGTTCTTATGCTAAACATACAATGTAAGCAGTTCAGTCAACAGCTTCTAAAATATTTTACACCATACATAATTCACGCATATAAAGAGGAGTCGGTTAAACAATCTCTTTATACAGTCAGGCCTTAGCTTCGTTTAATTGGGAAAGCATCTTCTTGAAAGTTTTTTTTTTTTTTCACGCATCTTAATGATATTATTCATTATTCTATTGAC
>NC_061110.1:42466174-42468674 GCF_015104395.2 Macrobrachium nipponense | reverse complement strand
TTCATATTTTTATATTATAGTTTTAATTTAGTTTAATGTTTTTAAACAAATAAAACTGTATTTGCAGACTGTGCCAATGTGTTGGGGTACGAAACGTTTCAATAATTTGATCATGTGAGCTCACATGATCAATTGATTGAAACGTTTCGTTCCCCAGCACATTGGACAGTCTGCAAATAAAATTCTATTTGTTTATTTATTTCGAAAATTCATTGTACTTTTACTGGATGTTAGGCAGACAAGAGGTAACAGATATTGAAATATGCAGCCTGTTTAAATAAATCTGAGGTTGTTGAAGATTCTTCTCAGTGAATATACAGTTAGGCTTAACACATATGTTACCAAACGGAATCTCCCAGGAACAATTTCTTTTCGTATATGATCACTGGGCTGTTATGCCGGTGACTTAAATATACATTACATACAGAATAGCAGATGCCATTTGTATGTCGTATGAAAGGGAAAATAGTTCTCTTTTTATCATCCCTACTGGAATTTCCATGAACTTTTAAAATTGACTGAAATTCGAGTTGTGTTTCCTGAGTAGGAAAATATTACCATTGTGTGGAAGCCTCCTGTTCTGAACGTTACACGGTTAGGTGGTTAAACCTGCACACCTCGATAATACCCCGGTGAAATGTTGACATCGTGAAAGCCTGAGGATTAGTTGCTTGGTTTATCTACACCGGGACACCGTCGACGGCTTTGTTTCTCGGACCGTTAATGAAAAAGATAGGAGAAAAAAAATTGTGTACAAAATATTTTGGACTTCTGTTTCCAAAAAAAAAAAATCAAGTTCCATTCGATAAATGTTTTTTTTTTATCATAATCGAGATTAACAGAATTATGTGTAGTTACTATATGAACGCTTTAATCTACAAGCATAGTAAGTTACAATGATTCGAAATTATTGAAATATTCTCGTTAGTTCTAAATTTTTAAATAAACATTTCGTAATTTTCCAGATTTCCTGATATTTTTCAGGAAAATTTCTCTTTTTCTACTTATCTAATTATCGTTACATAGTTTCTTTTCATTCCATCTTTAGTACTAGGAGTTATACTCAGTATTATAGCGTTTCTTCATTAGACAAATCCACTTGCATACCTGTAACTCCTGTGAAATTATACTTACGGTTACAATATCTGGGAACCGCGAATCTGTAATGTGTTGAAGCAGCCTTTGTATTTAGCTTGCGTGCGTTTGCTTACATTGAATGGTGCTTTGTTCTTATCCGGAGCTATTGCAGAGAATTGAGTTGGTTCATTTCTTGAGCTCCTCAGCTTTAGACAACAATGATTCTAAAATTTTACAAACAAAGAAGTGCTTTAGATTTTGAGGTTCTTTTCAGTCATAGGTAATCAAGTTCATTATCCCTAACTGAGAGGAGAATAATATATTCTCAACCGAAGCCGAACAAGGAAAGTCCATGAATGGTATAAATGAAAGGAATCAATGGGAATGTACAAATGTTGGTTAAAAGTCTTCATATTTTAACATTTATTTTCTTCATTTTATCTCTTAAAATGGTTTTCAACTAATAAAGCTAAAAATCAGATAATCACATTATCTATACATCTATAGACGTTTGGAGCTATAGTAGTTATCACTTACTTCAGTGAGGGTAGAAAACGCAAATCCCTACCTTAGGACTGTTACATACTGTCCTGAATTCGAAGAAAGACATCCTCACAGAGAGACCAATGGAGAGAGAGAGACTGCCACGGGCTGCATGATGACGAATGTAAACGCGCACCTGTTACCTGCAGACTATTTGTGTTGCATAAAAAAAATAACAAACTAAATTTGCAGATATGTTACATTTTATTGTACTCTCAAATTCCCAGCCTTGATTCATGTAATTCACATTATTTCTCGCATTTACAACTCATCTGATAGCGCCCCACAATTCACTGAAAAAGAGTATTACATAGTACACTGGAAAGAAATCATTATATTTGCGAAAATGCTTATGAATTTGCAGAGAAGTTAATGAAAGGACAAAACGTATAACTCAACATCAAGTTAATGCTATTTGTTGTTGTATATGGCCCATACCAACAACACAGTATGAAATAATCAACCTTGACCATTACAATTCGCCCTGCAAGCGGATAATGCAAATTACAAGATCTTTGGTGGGTAGAATTTTCTAAATTAGGCCAATTTATTTTTCGTTTAATGTTTGTTTGTCTTTTTTTAGGATAGTATGCAACCAGAACCATTCGGTTTATGGAGACTTTCTCAGCATTAAGAAATCCTCATACTATTTATGAGGCTTTACCCATCGCCAGGGTCTGAAGCTTTCAGTTCATTCACGGCGTCAATAACCTCGTCGTTGCGACGCCAGTAAGAATTAATAAATCAATCAATCAGGTCATTCAGGTCCTCCCTTCATCACATGTATACCAATGTTTCGTAATTCATTTTTGGTCTACTGTCCTAAAGTCACACAAGAAAAGGCGACTATAACTAAAGAAAGTTTCATATTAAGATGTAT
>NC_061110.1:42451174-42461174 GCF_015104395.2 Macrobrachium nipponense | reverse complement strand
TCAATGGGCTTATTGTAACAATAGCCCACCTGTACTACACCAGCACGTCTTGAATCCCCTGCATAAAATATTATTTTACTTTTGAATATTCCTTCAATACTCATCAGCTCTGTTTGATTGTTTTTTTATCTAATTTTTTTCTATTTCGCCTACCTATATTTCAACATAGTTTTGTCCTAGTTTAACACCAATAACCCGAACACGTGACACACACACACACACACACACTCATTCAATATTTTTCACGATTTCTGTAATTCAAGTATTTAGATTAATCAATAGTTCATGACTTTCTCTGTCAGTATTGTAAATTTGAGGTTCCTATCGCATGAATATAAATGTTGCATCGTGTTGATTCTGTTTGTAATTAAACTAAATGTAAATTTATGTTTTGTTATTTTCAGTGATCTTCATAGGAAGCATCAGGACTCCGTGGTGGTAAGTGTCTTGAAACTGTTATTTTATATAGCAAATTGTATTAACAATAACACACATAACGGGAAAAGTATTGTTATATTGACTTCGATTAGTATTTAAATTTTTAACTGGTAATTTAAATGAAATTGAGATACATTCCAAATGACTCTACTCGTCTCATACTTTTTTTATTTTATGCATGCAGAGATTTATTTACTGATGCAACAATAATTTCCTGCGTTGGCAGTACTGAAATTACAGCTACTTAGTTGACTCTATGAAATTCCGGGTTCCGTATCAAATGAATGACAAATAATAACGCAAGAAGCACTCCTCCTCTTTCTGGGAATGTCAGCAGCTTTGATTCTACGAACGAAATAAGTTTTGATTTAAAAGGAGTCTTTAAGTGAGCAAGGAAGCCAACGCTGAGGGCATAGCCGCACATTTCTATGGGAACTGTATGCTGATGTAATACCAGTGAGAAACTGGTGTTATTAAGTATAAAAGTAGTCATTTTGATCATGTATACCGACCAAGAAAACCATGATAGATCATAAATGGTACATTTATTTCCTTGGTTAATAGCTACATTCAGTGTTTAACTGAAACAAATTTGTCTTTGAGAGTGAATAGAAAAATCATCCATAAAAATATTCATCTGAAGTATGCCTTGAGTGATATATGATATATATATATATATATATATATATATATATATATATATATATATATATAATATATACATACATACATACATACATATATATATATATATATATATATTATATATATATATATATATATATATATATATAGTATATATATATATATCCATATATATATATTATACAGGGTGGGGCAGAACCAATTGAGCAGTTTTGAGGAGATATAACAAAGTAATGGAGGTACATAGAGAAGACAGTTTATTATTCTCGAGGTTAGCATAACATACCATTTACAATCCTTATGTTCTGAAAATAATGTCAGCAAGATGGCGGCCGTTAACTGCAACACACTGTTGGAGTTGTTCTCTGAAGTTTTCTACAGCACGTTCACACATTCTGCGGGGTATGGCGTTAACTTCTTCAATAATCCGCTCCCTTTGCTGTGGTAGGGTGTGAGGGCGACTTTTGAACACTTTCTTTCAGATGTCCCCAAAGAAAGAAGTCGCAAACGCTCAAATCAGGTGAACGTGCAGACCATCCTAAATCACCCCTTAGAGACACCAGGCATCTGGAAAACATGTTTCTCAAAACATTGAGTTTTGAGCCTTCATTTTCAATAATCTCTTCCATTCTAGGTTGAATGAAATTTTGCAATATTGTAACATAGCGTTCGGCATTCACGGTCACGGTCACTCCGTCCTCCTCAAAGAAGTATGGGCCTATCACTCCAAATTTTGAGATTGCACACCAAATCGTAAGCTTAGGGGAATGTAGCGGTCTTTCCTGGATGATTTGGGGGTTATGTTCAGCCCAATAGCGGATATTTTGCTTATTTACAGCCCCACAGAGGTGAAAATGTGCTTCATCACTACTGAAGAACACTGCCTCGGGAACAATATTCAAGCATGTTCTCACACAGATTTTGGCGATTGGCAAAGACTGCTTGGTTCAGTTCTTGAGCCATCATCATTTTGTAAGGATGGAAATTAAAATCCGTATGCAGAATCCTCCTCAAACTGCGTGAGGAGATTTGCAAAGCTATGGCATGCCTTCGTGCAGAACGTCTTGGCGACTGGATGATTGCTGCTCTCACCCTCTCGACATTTTCTGGTGTTCTGATGGACCTGCGTCGGCCATGTGTATCTGTTCTTAGTGTGCTACCAGTTGCCTCCAACTGCCTAACCCAGGACCGAATTGTGTTCGCCTGAGGAACAGCATTGTCGTGGAATATTGAACCGTCGCCGAAAAGCTCCCTACGTTGCAATTACAGATTGATTGTTCTCAAAATATGCGCGCACAGCAAAACCACGATGTACTCCCGTCCAGACCATGTCGGCTACTGAAATGGGGATGTCTGAGGAGGGCAACAACACCACCCTCCCCCAACTCCCCTCCCTTCCCCTCGAGCATTGACTCTTGTAAACTGCTCAATTGGTTCTGCCCCACCCTGTATAAGCGAATACCACAGGAAAATGATAGGCAGAAATCCAAGTGCATCTGCTATGATTTTATAAGCATACAATATATATTAATAGATATATTTATTATATATATATATATTAGAATATATATTATATTAATATAGATATATTATATATATTAATAATATTGGGGTTTTTTTTTATGCTATGTATGTATGTATGATATATATATATATATATATATTTGATTAACTATAATATATATATATATATATATATTATATATAGTATATATATGATATATATATACAGCAGGAAATCCTGACTGGTCACCTCTTATTTAGTTAACGCATCTTGGGTCACACATATGATGGCAGAAATTAAGAGAATATATGCCAGTGGAGCAGTGTAAACGAAAAGACGATTGAGGAAACAAAAGAACACGAGAGAAAGAGCGCTAACCTCATTAGTATCCAAAGGGGATTGTGAGACATTCAACTACCCGTAATGATCTATGCCTTTCCATATTTTTCTGGCAAAGATAAGTCTGTTTCATACCATGCTATTCTGATATACGTGTCCGTATAATAAGCTTTCTCTTATAAACTGGATTCAGTTGTAGCTCATGTGGTCCGTGAAATTTTTTTAGAAATAAAAAAATAGCTGTATCCTATCCTTTTTGGATTGCCTAATGCATAAAAATTACAATGGACTTAGATTTTTGCCTATGTGAAATTTTATTTTGCAAAGGTAAGAAGATAAATAAACCGATTGTGACCTCCATGCTTTAGAGAACTTTACTATTTGTAGCCCTGAATATATTAATGATGAAATATATGGTTTAAGAAGTAAAGGGAATTATTAAAGAATCGTGATATTGTATTATATATTTCACCAAGACCAACAAAAAAGACCTTTTAGGATAATAACAAACAACAAAGAATCACAGAAAAAAAGTCATAACCCCACTATATAGGATTTAATTTAACGATGACCCCATTTTGCGCGGAAACATTTATGTTAAGAGCAATGATACATTGAAAAAATCACCCGCAAAGAAAATTTACTGAATCATTTGGTACTTTTAATTTTTGGGTTAAAGTAGATAGATATCCATTTGAAATAAGAACACAACAGCAAAAAAGAAACTTATTGATATGCACAAGAAAATAGAGCACTTTTCCTTGATGTTAGTGAATAGCATTATTCTTTCAATTAATCGGATATTAAACACCTGATTCAGTCCAATATGTCTGAAGAAATTATAATGGAATCAGATTCCATAAGAGGAAAGTTTATGAGACTAAGAGAGTTTACGAGATTAGTTATGTATAAAATGGAACCATCTGTCACAAAATAAATGGGCGAAGGCCACTGGTTTAAAGCATAGTTGTCAGCAAACCTACGAACACAAATCACGTTTTGTTTATGTCACTTAGTCACCTTCAGTCACAAATGAGGTTAAAACTCCCCCTCTTTCTGCCTCTTCCTAATATATGCCAGCCATTTCTTTGCTCATTTATCAATTTCTAACACTATGCAGAAACCTATTAGACTAGGCCGTTCTTTGCATCCTGTAATTATGTATTTCTGTGACAATACACACACACACTATAATATATATAATATATATATATATATATATATATATATATATATATATATATCTATATGTATGTATATATGTATATAAATATACAGAGTGAGAAGACTGGAGATCATTTCTTCTTTTTATTGACACCTACGGTTCGGGAATCATTTCCCATCTTCAGGGCTATAAATAGAATTAATTTTTACAATATTAAAAAGTATGCTAAAATGAGTTAATAATTTTAAGAAATATAGTTTGTCATTAAGCTAAAAGAAAAATAAAAACTACAAAACGACTTTAAGCTAAAAGTAAATTAAAACTCTGAGTATCTTAGTAAAATGACAGATCAAAAAGCGAAAAATAAATAAATAAATAAATAAAGATTGGAAAAAATAAACAAAGAAGGCGTTTTGCCAGACCCACTGTTAGGAGGTTTGGTTGTTAACTGATGGAAAACAGAATAGTCAAAAGGCGATGTTAGATGAATAAAAAAAGGGGAGACAGAAAGAGAATGTGAGTAATAGGCAGTTAGGCAATATGTAATGGTGTAGAGGATAGTTTGGTTGTTTAAGGAGGGAGACAGTTTCTTGATGTAAAGAGATTCTAAAAGATAGAGCGAAAGTCAATCAATAGTTTGACAGAGTATTTTGAAATTATTATACATAACGTCAGTTTTGCATGAATTTGAATGGTTCCTTATGGCCGAAAATTCTTTTGATTTTAAAATGCAGCCAGTGCGATAACTGACACCTGTATTGGAATCGATGCGGACTTTCAGTAAGCGTCGGGTAGATCCGACGTAATGTCCAAAATTACATTTTTGGACAAGTATACTCACACAACGAAAGAACCCATCAACACTGGAAGGGTGCCTTTGAATTTAAAAAGTCTGCATATTGTTAAAGGGTTGTTGAACAAATTTGAAATGAACATAGGGGTACAAAGTGCTTAGCACTGTTGTCCCTTCACGTATATATATATATATATATATATATATATATATATATATATATATATATATATATATATATATATATATATATATATATATATATATATATATATATATATATATATATATATATATATATATATATATATATATATATATATATATCTCTTATAAAAGGGGCCCATAAAAACACCAAAATATAGAGAGAAAAGTACTATATTTCAGAGACTGCTGGCTCCCTCTTCAGGTAGATGAATGAGAAATGTTTACAGAAAAGGTGGTATTTATACCAAGAGGTCTATCCACAGGCAAGCCAATTTAGGTCACCCCCGCTGATAATCTTCCTTTAATCTTCCTAAGTGTTGGTTGAATGAAAACCTTGTCGATCGTATCTGAAATCCATGCTCCTTTTGAGATGTTCATTACCTGCCTCTCTTTTATTAAGGCCGATTCCATCATTTGACTCGTGTAGCGGCAGTTGCTGCTATAAATTACACGTGACAAATTCCAGTTTATTCTATGGTTATGTTCATTTATATGGTTGAAAATAGCCGAGTTCTGTTGTCCATACCTAACTGACCGTTTGTGTTGTATTAACAGACAACAAAAATCCTTTCCTTGATATTTTAATAATCAGAGACACGACAGAATACAAATTTACCACATACAGAAAACCAACGTTCTCACTTTCATACATTCGCTACTTTAGTTATCACGGCATTACTATCAAGATAGGTGTAGCTAGCAACCTGTTCTTAAAAGACTTACGAATTTTTTCCCAAGAATTCCTGGAAAAAGCATTTGAACTAATTCGCAAGCAACTTTCGTCTTTAAAGTGTCCTGACCATATAATTGAGAAAGCAATTCACAAAGCAAATGTAATTTTTTATCGACCCCTTAAAGACATGACCAGAGATACACCCAACAATAAAATAAAAATTCCTCACCTGGACACGATTAAGAGAGTAACCCACACCCTCGGAAAATCTAACCCTTTTGCATTTACTTACCCAAACACCTTAACACCTTAGCCAAATCCCTGATTAACGTCCAACAAAAGACATCTCCCAAGGACACGGGTTTACAAAATCCCATGCCAGGACTGTGACCAATCTTACATCGGATTTACAGGTAAATCACTTCCCGATACCTAACTGTCAGTTAGGTATGGACAAAGCAGAACTCGGGCTATTTTTCAACCATATAAATGACATAACCATAGAATAAACTGGAATTTGCACGTGTAATTTATAGCCGCAACTGCCGGTACAAGAGTCAAATGATGGAATCGGCCTTAATAAAAGAGAGGCAGGTAATGAACATCTCAAAAGGAGCATGGATTTCAGATACGATCGACAAGGTTTTCATTCAACCAACACTTAAGAAGATTAAAGGAAGATTATCAGCAGGGGTGACCTAAATTGGCTTGCATGTGGATGGACCTCTTGGTATAAATACCACCTTTTCTGTAAACATTTCTCATTCATCTACCTGAAGAGGGAGCCAGCAGTCTCTGAAATATAGTACTTTTCTCTCTATAGGTTTTGTTTTTATGGGCTCCTTTTATTAGATGGAATTCTGTTGTTACAGAACATTTTTACCAGTCATATATATATATATATATATATATATATATATATATATATATATATATATATATATATATAAATATATATATATATATATATATATATATATATATATATATATATATATATATATATATATATATATATATATATATTATATATGTGTGTGTGTGTGTGTGTGTGTGTGTGTGGGCGTGTGTGTATGTGTGTGTCTGAGGTGTGCGTATATGTATACATGAACTTAAACTTATAAAACAAAATTACTTCAGAAAAATACACATTTCTGCTGACGCTACTTCATCCTAGATTACGGCTGAATTTTGGGAGTAGATAATTGTATTTACATGAACGTACAATTACTGAACAGAGGAGAGACTTTTGAAGGATTAGGGATGCTGAGCGACCTGCTGGTGGTCCCTTGATGAAAGGAGATAAGTGCAAGTCCACAAACATCAATGAGAGATTCAGTTCATAAAATTGGTTGATGGAGGTCGGAAGGAATGGCCAACATAAAAGCAATATTCTGTAATCCGTTATCACAAGTCAAACGAAAATTCTGAATACTTCGAGGGGGAAAGAAGACTTAATTAAACCTACAGGTTCATTTTCTTAAATTAATTATATATTTAACATTCCGTCGGGAATCTAGCTGAAGTTGTGTTGGAAAGGTGTATATGGCTTTAATATATGAATTGTTTATATTAGTTCTCAAATTCTAACCTAACAACTAAAATAAGGATTTAATAGGTCACGGGATCATTTAAAGAAAGAAGATCTAGGACCATTCACGTTAACAAGAAATCTAATACTGATATAAATATTATTACTCGCTCATGCTCCATAGAAACAGCAGGAGAGTTTATAGCAATTTTTGTAGTATTTAATAAGTAAAACATGATGATGACTTATCTATCGGAAGAGGGTACCCTAACCACAGATTGACTTAGGTTCATTTTATCGACCAAACAAACACACTATGATGATAGTATTGAGGCTATTAAAAAGGCTTGTAGAAAAAGGAAATGCATATTTACACTATGTACATGATATGCATGAGTGTATGTTTGCATAATTAAATGTATATATCTATTCTGTGTAAAAAAAAAAAGTTTGGGTATCAAAATAAATGTCAGAAGTTCACCTCAAAACCTTCCACAGTAGCTTCATGGGATCGAACCCAACATCTGAGACAGTAACAAGTACCTTAGTTATGTTAAGTTTGCACGCTCCCAATTATTCCCTTACATTTATTTATGACTTCCTCTCTTCCCAAGTAGACCTTCATATAAAAAGTCCATCGTTTAAACAGTTACAATAGATAAGATAAGTATAAAATAGGACATTTTTCAAAAGAGAGTATGATTTTATCGTAAGTATGGGTTTTATGAGTTATAGCCATTTCACTCATCAGCAGAATCTTACCCTAAAAGGAAATACAACCCTTGAACAACGTAATCATACTTCCATTAGATCATTAAAAAGTGAATGAACTGATAGAATGTGGAATATGTATCTTTTTTATATAAATCAAGGATGTATATTTCACAAAACTTTACTAGTTAACTGCTTGTTAGGAAATTCCTTAACTAACTAAAATGGCATTAGAATGTTTTGAATAGTTCTAAAATCACTTTATTACTGTAGAATCTAAGTGTGTATAATAATTCACTTCTAAGTTTTACATAAGAGTGCTGGCAAAAACGAATGAACAAGTTCCCCTCACGCATAAGTTGTTAACATAATATTCCTTTCTTTTAACGTAAACTAAAGCGTACTAAAATCTACGGTCAAATTAAAATAAAAAAATACGCTACATATTAATAGAAATCATTTTTATGAGTTGTTAAACATGAACATTATTTGTTTTTCACATTTTCATTCTAATAAATACACCATAAATATCCTATTCAAAAATTCTTGTATCTTTAACTCAACGCGAAACACCTTTTTCAGACCTTTTTAGGCTGTTCCGTAAACCTTTTCTAACAACCACCCCCTCCCTCACCATCAACAAGAACAACAAAGTAGTTTGTAGGTTTACTCCCCGAGCAAGCAAAAATATCATCCCCTTTTCACTCCCCCTCCTTTTTTTGTGCTAACTCTTGAACAGAATTTTTGTCTTATCTTATAACCAGGATTCTTTTCATCATTTCTAACTTCACGTACACCCCTGGTACAGCACGTCAATATTCTATGCATGCCTGTTAGCATAGTCTATATTACTGCTGTTCAGTGTCCATTAAACATCTAAAATGCACAAACATTTAAAAAATATATTTTCTTAAAGGCCGTTTCAAGCAGTGAACAATCACGTCACTTAAAATTCTTCTTTTGTTCGTCGACTTTTGAAGAGCTGCTGCATCTTTTATTTTATCAAGCGAGGCAATCAGCTCAATCTTCCTAGAACCTCTGACATAAACCTATCCTAAAACATTTAAAAGGGCTACGTTTTTTTATTTTTTTAAAGAATACTTTAATAATTAATCTGACTATTTTGCTGGTTATAATTAAGAAGCCACACAACCTTCCTTCGTTAAAGTTCGCTTTAAAGCTACTTGTCTTCAAGAACAGATAAATCATTCGTTATCATCGATAATCACTATTCGCCTCTATTGCTCTACATGATTTACTGTGAATTTTAAGTATTTTTGCGTTCATATAATATAATAAAAAAGATATATAACAATAATAATATAAATATAATAAAATAATAAATCATGTATATTAAATATTATTATTATAAAGATAAACCAAAAGGTAGCACCGAACACAAAAAGATAAGAACAATAAAAAAAAAAATAAATCAATTCTCCTAGCCAAAGAATCAAAAATCAAAATTCCCCCCCCAAGAAAGAAAATGATGAAATAAATTGGAAAAAAAATTATAAAAATGTAGTGTATACAACTAATATACTATTTATGATACATATGTACCTATATATATATTATCTATATTTATATATATATATATAGTACATAACATTATATATATAATTATAAACTAATATAAGTATGATATATATCATACGATATATATAGCTATAGATATTTACTAGTATTAATAACATTTAATGTAATGTAATAATAACTAATAATAATATGTAATAATCCAATAATAAAAAATAATAATAATTAATAATAATACAATAATAATAAATGACAATCAAAAGCCACAGTAGTGTTAAAATATATTATTGTACAATGGTAAAAAATACAAGAGAGACTTTGTACAATAATATATTTTAACACTACTGTGGCTTTTGATTGTCAATATTATAGCCTCGTTACGGAGGTTCCTTAGTTTCAATAATAATAATAATAATAAAAGGAGCCCATAAAAACAAAAATATAGAGAGAAAAATACT
>NC_061110.1:42441174-42446174 GCF_015104395.2 Macrobrachium nipponense | reverse complement strand
GTCAACGCTACATCGTGTCAGATATGCCTTAAGCAGATGGCGTGATTCAGTTTGGTCTTTTTTCCTATGGATCAATACAAATTTTGTTTACAGTATGCTTCCTTATTTCATTAATATAATTTTCCTACTAAGCTTATCAATTTGTTCTACATATTTTCATACAAAATTTTTTAGTAATCTGTAAAAGAAAACTATTGAGATGACATTTTGTCTGCAGTACTTCAATCCTCAGAGGCAGCAAATTGTTATGTTGATCATCCACCCTCCAATCATCAAACATAACAAATTGCAGCCCTCTAGACTCTGTATTTTTATTCTATTTATGGTTAAAGTTAGTAAGATCGTGCACTGGCACCCATATAGGTGCCAATAACACAGGCGACTACCGGGCCGTGGCTGAAACTTCATGGGACTCGGCTAAGAGTTCATGGACCATGGCTGAGAGTTTCATACAGCATTCATACGCTGTACAGAAAGCTAAATTGCGCCGAAGAAACTACGGCACGTTGTTTACTTGCTTTTCTTGTTACTTCTCGACGATAATGCTGTCCACTATTTATTACATTTAGGCTCTCTCCATAGGAATCCCTTGCTAGTTTTCTTTCTACGGGGACTCAGATAACAAGGAAATCCTTTCCAAATTAATTATATGAAGTAACCACCCGATGGGTCGTTATTTTCCGGATTATTTTATTCTTGCAAAATTACCATCCACGGTTTTTTTTTTTTTTTTTTTTTTTTTGTACCTGCCCTCTTTCAAAATAGAAAATGCTGGTCAGAGGCTGTCTCCGAGATAACGCCTAAATCTTCAGCCTCCTCTCTTCTTTCATTTACTTTCCAGCAATGCGTAAACAAGAGTAGTCAAACAGTAATTCTTGGGGTTTCCTCATAAAACGCAGGCATCCTTTTATTCGTCCTGTAGTTTGTTTGTACGTGGCTGATGACTTGTTGAGAAGAAGGAACTTAAAAATTCTCGTTAAATGCAGGACTGGTACTGTTACCTGTGTTGATCCGTCTCTTCAATTTGTAACCGATTTTGGATCTTTCTTATACAGTGACCCCCAGGGGTTTCCGAGGGTCGTTCTTTAGGACTAATTTTTCTTGGGGCTCATTATCTTTATGATATTTGTAGTTTTCTGTTTATTATTTCCCGGTAATCCTCAACGGGCCTCTACTAAGCACACCACAAAGATGGATACATACCGAGTTAAAACCCTTGGGGTCACTATCAAGGAGAGAGCCCAGATTTTTTCAGTTTCTTGTGGTTAAAAGTTCTTTGTAAAATCATAATTCAAAGATCATCTACACTATATAGACAAGTGAAATGAACTGTTTATAATATACGTTGTATATTATTACGAATTATACTCTCCATAGTCGTGAAATTTTTAAAGACCATATACGTATACAGGAAATAAGAAGAGGAATCAACATAACAAAGGTTATTTTTTGTTTTCGAAATGGAGGGATATATTCATGATTATATAATAGTTAGTGGTATCTCTTCTAGCAAACGTTTCAGGTTACAATTCCGCTGTGATTAAAATGTGTATAAAATTAAAACGTGTTTCAACAGTAAATGAGAAATATAAAGTAAAAATGCATTCCCTACAGGAAATTAAGATAGTTAGAGAATGTGATAGAAAAGTGTAAAAAAAAAAAAAAAAAAAAAAAGAAAAAAAAAAAAGAATTTAAGCGGCAAGCATTTTTCAGATTAAAAAATAAATAAATGAAAAAAAAAGTTGAAGAGAAGTCCGACCTTTAGGCGGATGCGCTGCGTTGGGTCTAACAGGGGAAGCATCTAGCATATAACCATATTTGCTGTTACCTGCAGCATGCTGCAGTGTTCTGGTGTCTGAAGTAACTTGACTATGCTTCTGACTACTTATAAAAGCACTGTCACCAGATAAATAACCAAACAATTCAAGTTATAGTGAGTGGGTGTAAGAATACTACCACTGTAGGTCTTCCGTGTCATAAAAGGCAACTAAGAGGACAGCTGCTGCCTTGCTGTCATGATAATTGCTCTATAGCAAAGAAAAATAAAGGAAAGTAAAACGTATCTTCGAGAAGTTCTGCAGCAAGGAGGCATCAGCGCATGTGTTGGAGGTGCCTGTTCTCATGATGGTTCTAGAATCGGCAGGAGTGTTGTGGAACTTGACAAGCGCCAACATGACGTGAGGAACGCCGAGATTTCTGATGCAATACTTCGTTGAGATTCTTCTAAGAATTTCCGGTAATCTCGGGAGTCTGTGACGTTCACTGGTAAGCCACACCCCCAGGTTGACGTATAAATACGACTGACGAAGTAGGAGGGAGCAGGGATCATCAGTAAGAGTCACAGCTCAGATTATCAGTGAGAGCCCAGCAGCAGAGATCAGAGATCATCAGAGAGAGAAAAGAGAAGAAGGAACAGACGAAGGATCAGAGGGAAAAAAGCGCTCGAGATTTTAATCGGGATCTGGTCAAGTCGTCCGGGAGTGGACAACCGAGGTATTTTCGACATTTAGCAAGCCTTGAGAGAAGAAACTTTCTACAAGAAGTTTCGAGGATTCCCTGCCCTTCAAGTATGAAGACTAGACATTATTTTCTGCAAAACGGAGTCAAGAAGACGTCTACAAACGACAGTTCTCCTTTTGTGAAGCCACCGCTTCGAGCATAGATCTCCAACAGTGCAAAACTTGCCAGCAAGTATTATCATTACGTCACTGTTCCCCCAGTTCATGCAGTGTAAGATTTTACCCTTTTTATGTAAATAGGGGATACCATTCTGCATTTACCTTTGTTAGTAAGCTTGTAAATAAACCTTTTTTCTGTTAGTGTTTCTTTCTACATTCGTATCCCCAGTTTCAGCTGTTGGTGTTGCATTCTTTTTTGTTTATCATAATATCGAACTTGGAGCAGACCTCTCACAGTTCGTAACATTGTGTCGACCTTGCTTAGAATATTCAGTACTGTAACAGTTTGAAACAGGGAGAATATAGAAAGAACCAGAATGAGTGAGATGGTGAAAAAGTTTATTGAGTCGGGTAAGCTACTAGGTCTAGAGGGGAATGATCTCCGTGAGTATGTTGAAAGGAAAGAAAGGGAAAAGTATGAGAGAGATGTAAGAGCGGCTGAGAGAGAGGAAAGAGCAGCTGAGAGAGAAATGCAGCAACAAGAAAGAGAGAAAGAACGTATGCATGAGCAGGAAGAAAGAGAGAAAGAATGTATGCACGAGTTGGAAATTGCTAGGTTAAGGCAAAGCACTCTTAACAGTCAGTCAGGCCAGAACGAAAACGGAGCTGATTGGTTAGGTATGAGTGCAGTGTTGAAATTAGTACCAAAGTTTAATGAGGAAGATGTAACAAAATATTTCATGTGTTTTGAGAAGTTAATGGAAAGAGTAGGTTCTCCTAAAGAAACGTGGACTTTATATTTACAGTCAGTTTTGAGTGGTAGGGCGCTTACTGTGTATAGTTGCATGTCTAAGGAGGAATGTGTGATTTATGATATGTGAAAGAAACTGTTCTTAGCGTAGTACAGGTTAGTACCGGAGGCGTACCGTAAGAAATTTAGAAGTTTTGAGGCTAAGGGACGAAAAATATTATGTATGTAGAATAACGGTAAGAAGTTAGGAAAGGCTGTTTTTTGATTGGTTAACTTCTGCTAAAGTTGAGGATTTTGATAGTTTGAAGAACTTAGTGTTGTTAGAAAACTTCAAAGATAACGTATCCCCTGAGAATAAGCTTTATATAGAAGATAGACGAGAAGTATCTTGCAGAAGACAATGGTTTAGCTGTACGAATATAGTCTAACTCATAATTTGAGTGTTGGTAAGAAACGAAATGATCCTTCGTCTGGTAGAGTACAAAGCAGTAAAGGTTTCAGTCCTAGTAATAGCACTGCGAGTAAAAGTGAATAATCCTATTATACATGCGGAAAACCTAGTCATTTTTCTAAGGTTTGTAAGAGTAAAGTGGCATCTAGTGGCTCAGAATGAACTTGCTTCCAATGTAATGGGAAAGGGCATTTAGCGAGAAATTGTGCAGTAGAAAGGAAGGACGTTAAGAAACCAGTGTCTCTAGTTAACTTTTCATCAAGTAGAAATGATGTGATAAGAGAAACTAGGAAATTTTTTGGTGAATTTCTTTCAGAAGGTGTAGTTTCCTCTCTTGGAGGAGTATTTTCGAGAGAGGTAGTCTTGCTTCGAGACACAGGAGCTGCTGTCTCACTGATTAGGAGAGAGAGTGTGCTGAACGGGGTGGAAATCAACATGGAAGAAAAAGTCATGTTAGGTGGATTTCCTAACACTTGTGTTCTTTGTCCTTTGTAGAAGTTGAACTTAGAAAGTCAAGTAGTGTCAGGAGAAGTGAAACTTGCAGCTGTTGAAAGTTTGCCCGTTGAATCCTGTTGTGAGGGATTTTCCAGTGCCTGAAATGGTAGTAACTAGGTCAGGTTTAGATTCAGACATAGACTACGGTCATAATTTGATCGTGGATTCGAACGAGAGTGAGTTCGTGGATTCGAACGAGTGTGATAGAGGTGGTGAGGTTGATCTTGGCATGAGTGTGGTTGAGAGACCTAACTCTATCGATGCTGACAGTGATAGCCAAGGGGAGGGTGTAGCTGTCGAGAGTAACGTAGTAAATGTACTTGTATCTAGTACTAGTTACAGTGATGAATTAGGCATTAACGTTTTGGATAAGGAGGAGCTAGTCAAGTTGCAGAGAGAGGATGAGACACTAACCCAAATTTTTTAATGTGAGCTGGACGATGATTCTCGATGATGTGTGTAAGGAAACTTTTTGTTTAAAGGACGAAGTTTTGTGTCATTATGTTCATCCTAAGTCAGGTAGTAAAGGGGAAATCACTAAACAATTGGTGGTTCATAGGAAGCTTCGTGAATTAGTTTTGAAGTTAGCACATGATGAGCAAGGACATTTGGGAGTAAATAAAACTTTCAAGTGTATCAGTAGGGCGTACTTTTGGCCTAAAATGAAAAGTGACGTAAAGAGGTA
>NC_061110.1:42403674-42433674 GCF_015104395.2 Macrobrachium nipponense | reverse complement strand
CACTCAACTCTATTCCTGATAGGTTTAATATACCCGGCTTTTTTCTCTTCGTTTTCTCACTGGTCCACCGTTTAATATCAGAAGCTTTTTGGCTATGCCTTGCACTGACTATTTTCGAATGCTTTCTATTTCTCTTTCCACTTGTTGTTGCCACAGCACATTGGGTCTCTGTGCAACAACAAGTGAACACCAAAAAGCAGTTACTAAATCTAGGCCTGAACTGCATTACATACGAAAACCACACCCTGAATCCAAGAGGATTAATACAGAAGTATTAATCGATAAACTACTGCGACTGAAAGAAGAACGCAAAATCGAACTTAAACAAGAGTGCACCTCGCTGAATTACTGGGTGAGGCCAATAGAACACGTGGTAACTACTTTAGTCCGCATAGTCAGTCCACAGTTAAAAAAAGCAGCAAAAGAACTGAGAGAAAACGAAACCATAAATAATACGCAAAGGAGATAAAACCGCAGTGTACGTCATAATGAATAGAGATGAATACGACACCAAAATGGATATATACTAAGTGATAATATAAGTTTCAGCCACTTAAAAAAGACCCACAAATACCTCAAAAAGAAAATGATGAGACTAACAGAAAAAGCGAACAAAGAGCAGAGAACAGTAAGCTTTCCAAAAATCATCGGAGACTTTGCGCCCGGATACTGCTACGGCACAGTCAAGATTCACAAACAGGGAAACCCGCTACGGCCCATTATATCCCAAATGACATCTCCTATGATAAAGTGGCTAAGAAATTGAATGAAATTATAACGCCGTACATTCCCTCAACGTTCTCGCTAAAATCATCGACGGAATTCATCGACCTACTGCAAGACACCGCACCCGACGAAGACATAGCATCCCTGGACGTTGAAAGTTTTATTTACTAACGTACCAGTGGATGAAACAATACAAATCATCATGGACAAGATATACCGCTCTGAGAACCACCAATACCGATCCCCGAAAAAAATCTTAAAAGAGATGCTGGAAGCATGTACAAAGGAAGCCCCATTCCTCTCACATAGGGGCGAAATATATCGACAAAAGGACGGCGTGGCAATGGGTTCCCCCCCTCCCCCCTCGGGGTTCTTTTCGCAAACGCATACATGGCACACACAGAAGAGGTCACATTTGAAGAACACCCAAAACCCAGAATCTATGGGAGATATATTTGATGATATCTTTATCACAACAAAGGGCGACAATGACATAGAAGAATTAGTAAATAAACTCCAAGCAAATTCTACATTAAATTTTACGGTAGAAAGAAGTGATGAGAAGATGCTCCCTTTCTTGGACGTACTTGTGACCCAACCCAACACAAATACAATACCACCGTATACACTAAAAAGACAGACGCTGGAAGATGTTTAAATGCTAGAGGAGAATGCCCTGATGCATATAAACGATCTGTGGTAAATGCATACATAAAACGCGCCATAACACACTGTTCCACGTGGAAAGCGACTAACGAAGAGATCAACAGAGTTCAACAGCTGCTCACAAATAACGGATATCCAGATGACATGATCCAGCAAGTTGTCAAAAAGAGATTAGAGGCTTTCCATAATCCGACCCCGAGGAACAACACACAAGACAAAGACAAAGAAATAGTGATATACCATCAGATACCATACAACAAACACCACGAAGATGAAAGGAAGCCATCCTTGGTATACTGCGAAGAGGACCACCCCCCTAGCGCCATATAACAAAATAACAGCAAGGATTTACTGCAAACCAAACCTTACGGCCTCTTTGGTAATGAAAAATAGTACGGCCCCATCGACGGAGAAAGAGGTTAAATCTGATATAGTATACAAGTTTGTCTTGCTGACGAGCAATGTCGTCCCCCAAAAATGCTATATCGGACACACAACCACCACACTCAAACGTCGCATGCAGGCCCACAGAAACCAAGGAGCCATCATCAGCACTTTGTGGATACCCACAATAAAAAAACCATCATTACAAGAACTTCTCACAAACACCAAAATAATACACAAGGAAGGCAACTACAATCGTTTATTGATATCAGAAGCAGTCAGCATCGCAATGCAACGTCCCAGCCTTAAGTTACATCCAACGTGAGGCAGACCGATCCTTGCCCTCGTGTAGGAGGCAGTCCTTCAACCGCGTGGGACAAAGCCCCCACACGCGGACAGGAGCGCACACTGACTTTCAGTGAATTAGACATATATGTAATTAATATATTATTTATGTATAATGTGCATATAATAACTTACTTTCAACTTTTTTTTTATTTAATTTCTGTTGTTAACATATTTATTTATTTGTCTTATTTTATGTTTCACTATAGTCTTTTGTAAATACTTAAAACTAGGTATCTGGCAATTGTACTACCTTTCCGTCCTCATGACGTCACAAAACGCATGTAGGCTCATATTTGTATCAGTTACGCTTGAAAACGTCAATACGTATAGGTTGACGAAACAGCTGTCGCGTGTAAAAAAAATACTGGAGTAAATGGAAGAACCCCATTATGTGTCCATTAGTAACTGAACAATGAAGTAAAGAAACAAAATAATAGAAAATATGAAGCAATTTCAAAAAAGCTGGATTAACAGTGAGAAAGCCATTCTATTCAATGAATGTTGTATATGTATATATATATATATATATATATATATATATATATATATATATCTTATAAAAATAATATATATATATATATGTGTGTGTGTGTGTGTATATATATATATATTATATATATATTATATATATATATATATATATATATATATATATATATATATATATATATATATATATATATATATATATATATATATATATATATATATATATATATATATATATATATATGTATGAAACTTATCTTTCGCTTCACAGACTTAGAGATCCCTAACCCATCTGCCATGATTGGCTCCAACCTCTGGTTCAACCATTCTCTGAGATAATAGACGGAAAAATAGGGTGGTATTTTTGGAGCAAAAATTACATATATGAAAAAATATTTTTTTTTATTATATTTTCACAGTTATATTATTTGTTTTTTTGTTTCATAACCAATAATGTTTTTTTAATGAAGATAATAAGTTATACCCACATCTTAGTGGGTATAACTAAGTGGTTATACCCACATCTTATAGTGTGTTCAAATTTTAAATTTTACCTATTCAAACTAGATTTCTTGAGGGTCTCTAAATGGTTCTGATATCGTTGGTGTCACAGCTGTGATATCTGATCTTCAACAGTTGTCACTCAAAATGTAATTCTAATAACAACTTTATTGAGCGATTTGGTCAAATTAACGACGGTATAAATGTTTACTTTAATTTTTATTCTGGCTAATATTTTTGTCTTCAGTAATAAAACTGAAGTATCATGTTACTAGCTCATGAAAGGTCGTTTTGATAAAACTCAAATGACTCCACAAAACTCTCTAACAGAAAGAAGGACAATTTTGAACACTCGACGAAGAGACCGGACTGAAAATGCTGCTAGAAAATTCCAATGCCAAATTCTCTGTTAGTGCACTAAAACAGAAATTATTCGGAAAACTGCGAGTTTCAGAGTTGTGTGCTCTTAACCATGGGGGACATTCGTCCTTAACCTTACCTTTCACAACATTCGTTGGGTATGACAAACCCAATTTTGGAAGATTGCAACTACACAGTTTAATTTTTTTTTTCCAATATAATGCCATACGCAAGCAACTAAATCTTCAGTTTGAATCTATAGATAACTCAATGTAATGAAAATTTTATTCTATAATGGTAACTAGAGAGAAAGAACTTCCCTCCGAATATCTATCAGACTTTTTTTAAAAAGTAATTTTTCCACTTCTTATATATATATATATATATATATATATATATATATATATATATATATATATATATATATATATATATATATTTGTGTGTGTATGTGTGTGTGGTGTGTTTGTGTGTGTGTGGTTGGGTGTATGTATGTTTGATGTATGGGTATATATTTATATAAAAGAATAAAAATTTACTTTAAAGTAAATCTATGATATTCGGGATTTCTTTCTCTTTAGTTACCCTTAAAGTATAAAATTTTCATTACATTGAGTTATCTATGGATTCAAACTGAAGATTTAGTTGCGTATGGCATTATATTGAACAAAAATTATTAAAACTGTGTAGTTGCAATTTTCCAAAATTGGGTTTGTCATACCCAACGAATGTTGTGAAAGGTAAGGTTAAGGACGAATGGCCCCCCAATATTCTTTAAAGGAAATGGAACGCGTGTTACATTTCAACTTCAGCCGCGCCAAAGATAAATATGTCAATAAAATTTCACAGGCAATATATGAAAATTAAATGTAACACCTATCATCCGTTTTCATGCCAACTCTGTTATTAGAATTAGCCATTTGCGTCCGAATCCCACCCCGCCCTTTTACATTTAAATAGAACCTTCAATAGAATGGCGAAATCTCGCTAAACCTGACACATTTACTTCTAAAACGGTTGAAATGTTAAAGGATACTCACAACACACCAATTAAACACTTCTGAGATCAATAATTTAGACTTTTCAAACGTGGTACGCGGAACTCCCGATATAGATGAAGTACTTCAATGGACAAGAGCTTAGAAACTTCAAACGCTTCGCACACTGAGTACCCAGTACAACATTCATGCATTCCAAATACCTCAAATTAGTTACCTAGCTTTGCGTTATTGTCGATACCATATAATAACAGTAATTTCAGTATCTTAGACAGGTTATACCCACATCTTAGTGTTCAAATTTTAAATTTTACCTATTTAAAATAGATTTCTTGAATGTTTCAAAATGGTTCTGATATCGTTGGTGTCATAGTGGTGGTATCTGATCTTCAACAGTGGTCACTCAAAATATAATTCTAATAACAACTTTATTAAGCAATTTGGTCAAATTAACGACGGTACAAATGTTTACTTTAATTTTTATTCTGGCTAACATTTTTGTCTTCAACAATAAAATTTAAGTATCATGTTACTAGCTCATGAAAGTTCGTTTTGATAAAACTCAAATGACTCCACAAAACTCTCTAACAGAAAGAAGAACAATTTTCAACACTCGACGAAGAGACCGGACTGGAAATGCTGCTAGAAAATCCCAATGCCAAATTCTCTGTTAGTGCACTAAAACAGAAATTATTCAAGTGTGGTATATACACACACACATATATATATATATATATATATATATATATATATATATATATATATATATATATATATATATATATATATATATATATATATATATATATATATATATATATATTATATATATATATATATATATACATATATATATATATATATATATATATATATATATATATATATATATATATATATATATATATATATATATACTATATATATATATTATGAAATTAGTCCTACAAGGAATGAGAATACGGCTAGGTTGTCACCCGGAAGTGACCCACAGATACATAGCCCTAACTGTGGATATGCAAGGGCTACCGCATCGGGAACGAGTGCGGCTAAAGAAGCGAGTTCGAGAACTACGAGTAGGAACATTAAATGTTGGTACAATGACAGGAAGAGGGCGGGCAATAGCTGACCTTATGAAAACAAGACGAGTAGATATTCTCTGTGTACAGGAGACAAGATGGAAAGGTAACAAAGCGAGGGAACTTGGGGAGGGGTATAAGATGTTCTATAGAGGAGCAAATAAAGAAGGCATGAATGGTGTTGGAATAATTCTGTCAAGTGAAATGAAGAAGGAAATCGTTGAAGTAAATAGAAAAAATGATAGGATTATTTGGGTCAGGCTGATGGTTGAAAATTGCACTGTTAACATCTTTAGTGCAAATGCATCCCAGATAGGATGCTCAGATGAAGAGAAAGATCACTTCTGGTCGGACTTAGAGGAGGAAATGTAAAAGGTACCAACAGATGAAAGATGCCTTGTCGGGGGAGATCTGAATGGGCACGTAGGCCAGAATAACCAGGTGATCAGCCGTATACATGGTGGGTATGGCTATGATGAAAGAAATGCAGAGGGTGAAAGAACTATTGATTTTGCTGTGTCCAAGGATATGGTACTGGCAAACATTTTTTTCACCAAGCGGCAAGAACATCTAGTTACGTACAAAAGCAGCGGAAGGTCCAGCCAGATAGATTACTTGATGTATAAGAGGAAAGATTTACGCGAGGTAAAAGATTGGAAGGTCATACCAGGAGACCTTGTGAGTGTGCAACATCGTTTGGTATTGATGGACTTGGTTATGGAAATTTAACAAATAAGGAAGAAAAAATGCAGGGTCCAAAAAGTATTAAATGGTTTAAGCTAAAAGAGATTGAACTTTGTAGGCAGTTTAAAGAAAAAGTATTAGAGGAACTAACTCATGAAATTGGGGACTTTGATAAATGGTGGAACAGAACGATGGAAATAATACTGAGGGTTGCTAGAGAAATATTGGGTGAGAGTAGTGGCAAGATGTTCGAAAATAAGGAAACGTGGTGGTTCAGTGAAGAAGTGAAGGATGCAACAAAGCAAAAGAGAGAAGCAAAGAAAAGGTGGGAGGGGGCCCAAATGGAAGAGGACTGGATGGCCTATAAGGAAGCAAATAAATTAGCAAAGAAAACTGTAGCAATTGCTAAGGATAGAGCATATGATCAGCTTTACAAAGAGCTAGATACCAAGGAAGGCCTAGGAAAGATCTTGAAACTAGCACACATGAGAAATAAGAATACCAAGGATATAACACACATAAGACAGATTAAGGATAAGGATGGAAATATACTGAGAAATGAGAGAGACATAATAAGGAGATGGGAAGAATATTTTAAGGCCTTATTGAGTGAAGAAAATGAAAGATTTCTAAGAGGAGACGGACACACAAATTGTGGACCAGTCACAGAAATAACGAAAACTGAGGTTAGAGTGGAACTGGGAAAGATGAAAAATAGTAAAGCGGTGTGACCAGATGGCATACCTGCAGAAGCCTGGAAGGAACTTGATGAGGAAGGAATTGACATATTGTGGCAGTTAATGAAAAAGATTATGGAAAGTGAGACGATACCCGAAAAATGGAGAGAAAGTATATTAATCCCAATATTCAAAGAGAAAGGGGACATACAGTGTTGTGAAAATTACTGAAGAATAAAGCTCATGTCACATACACTGAAGGTATTTGATAGAATTATGGATGAAAGATTACGGCAGCAAGTTTTCCTTGGTAGACAGCAACTAGGATTCATGAAGGGGCTTAGTACTGTGGGTGGTATTTTCGCTCTGAGACAAATTATGGAAAAGTACAGAGAGAAGCAAAAGGTCTTGCATATGGCCTTTATAGACCTTGAGAAGGCATATGACAGAGTACCACGACAGGAAATATGGAGATGTCTCAGGGAGAGAGGAGTGATGGAGAACTATGTCAGAATGATCAGGGAGATGTATAGAAATATAAAGACCAGCGTCAGATCTACAGTTGGAAGAACAAAAAATTTCCAAGTTGGAGTCGGGCTACATCAGGGATCTGCTCTAAGTCCACTTCTGTTTAACATGTCTTGGATGTTTTAACAGAGGATGTCAAGGAAGAGCCACCATGGTGTCTGCTCTATGCAGATGACATAGTTTTGGTAGCCGAGAACAGGGAAGAGCTGGAGGGGAAACTTGAAAAATGGAGATATGCCTTGGAGAGTAGAGGTTTAAGAATAAGCAGGAAAAAGACAGAATATATGGCAACCGAATTGGATGGCGACCAGCAAACAACAATCAAATTAGGCGGAGGAAACATCAAAAGTGTTCATAAATTCAAGTACCTTGGCTCAGTGATTGACAATGAAAGGAACATGGAAGAGGAAATTAACAACCGGATTCAGTGTGGTTGGAACAACTGGAGGAAGGTGTCTGATGTCATATGTGATAGGAAAGTCCCTATAAGATTAAAGGGCAGAGTGCACAAGGCAGTGGTCAGACCAGCAATGACATATGGATTGGAAGCAGCACCTCTAAAGAAAACAGAGGGTAGAAAGTTGAACGTAACCGATATGAGAATGCTTAGGTGGATGAGTGGAGTAACCAAAAAGGACAGGGTTAGAAATGAACATATTAGGGGTAAAGTAAAAATCACTGATGCATCAAAGAAAGTGCAAGAGGCAAGGTTAAGATGGTATGGCCACCTGATGAGAAGAGAAGAGCAACACATGGCAAGAGAAGTGATGGACGTGGAGGTGGATTGAACACGAAGGAGAGGAAGACCTAAGACCAGGTGGAGAGATTGCATTAGAGATGATATGAGGGAGAAGGGAGTATGGGAGGAAATGACGCGGGACAGAGGTAGATGGAGGAGACTCATTAGAAACTGCGACCCCGAATAGGGATAAAGCTGGGAAGAAGAAAAAAGACGATATAAAAATAAATATATATATATATAATATATATATATATATATATATATATATATATATATATATATAATATATATATACATACACTTGAATAATTTCTGTTTTAGTGCACTAACAGAGAATTTGGCATTGGAATTTCCTAGCAGCATTTTCAGTCCGGTCTCTTCGTCGAGTGTTCAAAATTGTCCTTTCTGTTAGAGAGTTTTGTGGAGTCATTTGAGTTTTATCAAAACGACCTTTCATGAGCTAGTAACATGATACTTAAATTTTATTGTTGAAGACAAAAATGTTAGCCAGAATAAAAATTAAAGTAAACATTTGTACCGTCGTTAATTTGACCAAATTGCTTAATAAAGTTGTTATTAGAATTATATTTTGAGTGACCACTGTTGAAGATCAGATACCACCGCTGTGACACCAACGATATCAGAAATATTTTGAGACATTCAAGATATCTAGTTTGAATAGGTGAAATTTAAAATTTGAAAACTC
The DNA here is from genome assembly GCF_015104395.2 of Macrobrachium nipponense. Taxonomy (NCBI): domain Eukaryota; kingdom Metazoa; phylum Arthropoda; class Malacostraca; order Decapoda; family Palaemonidae; genus Macrobrachium; species Macrobrachium nipponense. Next base: position 42,424,786 of record NC_061110.1, on the reverse strand, counting down.
TAAGATGTGGGTAGAACCTATGTCTAAGATACTGAAATTAGTGTTATTATATGGTATCGACAGTAACGCATAGCTAGGTAACTAATTTGAGTTATTTGGAATGTGTGAATGTTGTACTGGGTACTCAGTATGCGAAGCGTTTGAAGTTTCTAGGCTCTTGTCCATTGAAGTACTTCATCTATATCGGGAGTTCTGCGCACCACGTTTGAAAAGTCTAAATTATTGATCTCAGAAGTGTTTAATTGGTGTGTTGTGAGTATTCTTTAACATTTCAACCGTTTTAGAAGTAAATGTGTCAGGTATAGCGAGATATCGCCATTCTATTGAAGGTTCTATTTAAATGTAAAAAGACGGGGTGGGATTCGGACGCAGAATGCTTATTCTAAGAACAGAGTTGGCATGAAAACGGATGATAAGAGTTACATTAAATTTTCATATGTTGCCTGCGAAATTTCATTGACATATTTCCCTTTGGCGCCTCTCAAATGGACATGTAACCAGACGACAAATATTTAAAAAATTATCTTTACGTGAGCTCTCTACTGAATTTCTTATGTACATGCAGATTTTTTTTTTTACCTCCAGCCCACGTACACATTCCATTTCCTTTGAAGAATATTGGTCCTTATCATGTTAGTGATTCCCTTTATTTTCGCATTTCCCTTGAAATCAGCGAGAGATCACTCCTTTTGATTCAGTGTATTTCCTATCAGTAAATACGCCTCGCTGTCGAGCTTTTCTGTTCCAAGGTCCTTTATTCCTTACTTCGTTGGATGTGGAACAGCCTCCCAGAGGATGCCGTGCAATTGGAACTTCAGGAGTTCAAGCGAAGATGCAATGAATGACTAATGCTATTCTTGCATTTTGACGCATTTTTATCTATTTATCTCTTTGTTAATTTATTTTTCACGTGTTTAATTAGGGGATCTCTTCTTTTTCTCTATTTCACTTGACTTCCTACTACTTCTTCCGTTGAGCAGGTTTTATCTACTGATTAATAATTTCCGCAAGAAATCATACCTTATTGTTCTCGCTAAGGTTTGTGCATAACTCTTTCACATTATCATTTCACGCTCTCCCATCCACTACACATTCAAGGAATTAGAAGCATATCTCATTAAGGCCGCTGTTAGGTTTTTTGAGTCCTACATGGACACGGTTAATAATTAGGAATCCTGCACTGTATAAGAATACGCAGTATCCGAGCAGTTACGGCAGAATCACGAGAACCATACCTGAACACATTACAGGGAAAGGATGAAATTCTCTAGCGAGTGACTCTGCGTCCTTTTACCTCAATTCATCATGCAGAATGGCTCGTCTGTCTTTGTTATTATTTGAGATTTTTTGATAGAATGATCATTGCTGTCTGTATTCTACTGTACGCAACGCCATTAAACACCTTTAGCTGTTTTAGGTAATACATGAAAATATTTCATTTTTCAGTTCATCTCGGTTTGTCTGTCATCCCGGTCGTCGAGCATTTCCCGGTAATATAACATTTCCTGCTAAGCAGACTACTACCCCGCCCCCCTTCTCTCTTTCTCTCTCTCTCCGCGCGAGCAAGCGAAGATATTTAATTTTCCTTATTGAAATTCCATTCCTTATGAATAAATGATCGAATCTTGTCTTGTACACTGACAAGTAACCAAGTCATATTTTATTTTGAAGCCATTCTCTTTGACTTTCCATTTTGTATGCAAATATTTCTCTTTGAAATGATAATGCTGCCGTTCGTATTTCATGCAAACTATTTCAGTTTACCCTCTTCCTTCTTTATTTATCCAGTTGCATTGCGTATTTCCTATAGGTCACACCAAGTGGTTGTATTGAATGAATTATTTTAATATCATTTGTGATTTGTCATCGGTAATAACTCTTGAAATGATATCAATTTGATCACTACTGCATTTTATAGAACCATAGCTGACTACACTGAATGATAATTCATTCAGCTGCTTACCAGTCACAGCAAGATTATCATAGTATACCAGATAAACAGCTTAAAGGAGTACCACCTACTCAACCAATAAGAAATACGGGATGCTTCCTACATGTATCGTAAATAGTAACCTCCTTTTTAGCCTTCCTCAAAAGTCATCTTCACCTTGAGTCACGTGTGGCTCTAATCCTCTTATGAAGCTGCGGTACGAAAGCGCATTAGAACGTGAACTGCTGCTGGATAAGACTACTAAAGAATTTCTGCTTCAAATTGTGAATGATTGCTATACGACGTCCCCAAAGATCTTGTATGCGCATGCCAGGATTAGCTTAAAGAGAGTACGGAGAAGTTGATAATGCACACAGGTAAATTATAGTACTCCTGAAGTGTTGCAGAACGAGGTTATGAAAACTTAGAGTTGTTCAAGGTCAACAATCATAGCCTTTGACATAGCAAGCAATGCTATTTCCACTAGCAAGAGCCACTGGGCCACATTGCAAAAGCTAACTTTGCTTGCCTTCGATATGGCCATGATCTCACCTTTACTGGAAAACACGTAAGAATAAGCTACAATCTATTGATTTTAAGTCAATCATACGCATTGGGTCGGATATACGTTTTGTCTAGAAATTAACACATGATCTTGTACTTGTACCTAAAGGGAGAGAGACGGTGATATTTGAACTCGAATCTACAAAGTTATTAGTTGAACTTGCCCCACCCATACCATAAGTACAAAGAATTGAACGTTCTATGCCTCTCATGTAATGAATTAGTAGCCCACAATCAAAACTGTCAGGAAAGACCCTGTTAATTATATACCAGGGAACATAAACTTGTTATCTCATTTGAAACGGATCAAGATTTATAAGCATATTCATATAGAGAAGCGGCATATAAGCATCTCAGTCACGCTCACACCAAATAAAGACCACGATAGAAAACACTCCAGTAAGCTTCCCCAGTTACCAAGATCACCTTTTATGGATAAAGATGGTCTCCTTCAGAACGACTCCTCTATCATAATGAGTGTGAGGCCTGGTTTCTCGAAAAGGGTTACACTTCAAACTCGGAATTTCTTGCGTTTGTTGGGACGAGCATCATGGTTAGTGTAATGTACCTGTTTATTCCGCATGACAGCCATAAAATGGCAGCGTTAACCATACTGATTTTTTGCTCCTGCATAGCTATAAGAGATGATAGAGTAGTACATCTTGTTGATTTCCTTACCAAGATAAGCATGTTCAGTAGAAATAATAAATACGACTCTAGTGTAAGTTCATAGTGAGATGCAATAAAACAAGTATGAATCATGCTAAAAAAATTTTGGGCCAAATAATTAACGTAAACATTCAGTGCGGTATTCACCCACTTGAGCGTAGAGGACATTGATTCCACCTGTTCAAGGATTACTACGGGGTTCTTGGACAGCATATAAGTCTATGTGCTGAGTTATCAGCAGCCTCTCCCTGTCTCTCCCAGTCTCAGCCTTGGTGAAAAAGTCTCAGTCTTTGATCACGTGTATATATACTTAGTCTCTAGGATATGATGGTATATAATGACATGCACCTTACTTCTGCTCCCAATGAACAGCCTTTAAAGTCTTAAACCTTATTCGGGGATCATGGAAATGTCTCCAATACATACTCCCAGACTTTACACACTTGCAAGGGAAGTTGAATATAAAAGTATCTCACCGGGAGACTGCCATGTCTTCTGAGCCACTGGTTGATTTTGTCTTAATGAGTGCTGCCTAATATATTTGATTTGTAAACTGGACTGATGCAATGAATGTCATATAGCACTATTCATGCCATTTGATTTTGATGGCAGATGATTTATTGGTAAGATTGTAAACTTACCAAAAAGGAGATTACATATCGCTGTCATTTAACAGTGTATTTGTGCTTCTATAGAACCATTTATAAATAATGTTCATGTCATACTTGTGGGCTCCGTTTCCACTTGCAAGAAGTGGAGCTCCTTACTGATTTGCCCAAAGCCAGCATTCATCTAGGAAAAATCCTAGGTTGATTTGGGAAAACAGGAATCATTAACAATACTAAGGTGGCTTCCATATTTTGACAAATCAGGAAAATCAAGACCCAAGAATGTCAAGTATCAAGTCCGTCAATGTCCCATCAACCATATCCCAAAGTGTCCAAACTCATGAGAAGTCCCAACCTATTTAAATTCATACGCCTGTTCATTGTTTATTGTTGGATGCTTTAAGGTAAGCATCACACTTGAAATCCCCTTCGAATCTCTATCAACCTTACGGTATGTAAATAACTTCATCATTCACATTTTGCAGATTCCCATCTTTGATCAAGCATTATCCCTTGTATATAAAAAAGATATTCTGCACCTTTCGCGGTCATTCAAATTTCATCTCTCTCTCTCTCTCTCTCTCTCTCTCTCTCTCTCTCTCTCTCTCTCTCTCTCTCTCTCTCTCTCTCTCTTTCTCTCTCTCTCTCTCTCTATTGCTAAGTATCATCGCTTTACTTTATCTAATAAGTATTGGTTACTTGCAGTTTACAATTGCTATTTGTCTCTGAAGAACTGGTGAACCTTGGAAATGTATCTGGCATCATTTGAATTGGTGGTCGTTAAACGTAAAAGTCAAATTCAGACTCCATTTAACTTGTCTTTATACCGAATACCTGTCACAACGCTTTGACTGTTTCCCATGTTCTATTTTGAATTAGAAACTTTAGCATCACCCCGTTGAGTCTCATCACGACTTCTACTTCACGTAGGTAACTGGACATATTCTGTTTCCCCTCACGATTTATAGCATCTGTCTTAGAAAATTAATTAAGTATCTGATTTATAAAATGATCAATAAGACAATAAGGTGACCTTTACTTCTTGTTATTTGGACAGGGATTTTAGAAGACTTTTTCCTTGAAATCACCCTCACCCTCTCAATTACTCAAACATTTTTCATTTGGTGTTCGTTTCCCAGCTGGGACCCTTGTGTGCTCCCATTTGCTGTTGGGTTGTACTCAACCCCATCCTTCTCCTTGGCATTTCTCGTTTCACGAAGGAGCACTGGTCCTTGTTCGACATCATCGGAGGATAGTGATTATCTTACTATTTGCTCTAGCTGCATAATTATTCACAATTGCATTGATTGCTCGGATTTAGTCCTTCGTCCTATTAATGGCTGGTTGTCGTCGCAGCCATTCCAACGGTTGATTATCATACTGTTCGTCTCTAACATCTAATCATCAAACCTTTCTTCACGAGTTTCGTATATGACTGATTATTTGATTATTAATGTCCTGAACGTGGCTGTCGATTTTTGCCTCTAGTATGTTTGTTCATCTGGCTTGATTTTAAGCTTAAGTTAGATACGTCCTCGTGAATCAGTCCTATGACGTGTTAGCATCTCAGCAAAGATATTTATAGTCATATGAAGCAATTCCCAAGTATATGACTTTGGGAAAGGGAAGACAAATTAAATGTTTATACTTAAGTTGAAAGCGTTTAGGAGTCAGGTGTTAGAGACCAAGTAATAGCGCTAAAAGCTTATTGACCTTAAGCATTTTTTAATATTTATATTGGTACACAGACCAATATTTGTTTGCCATCGCATTCCTTGGCCTGTATTTGAGATTTCATTTCCCCCCACCCCCCTCTCTCCTCTTGTTAAATGAACGGGTGTCGAGAAAACTGGTCTCCGTCATAATTTTTCTGTCCCTAGTTTATCGCAGGTAACAGGGAAAATCTTGTAAAAAATTTAAAACCAGATTACAGTTACTGTCACTGTTAGAAAAGCGTTACAGAGAGAAAATTCTTTATTGCTATTTGTGTAACTCCATAAGTTGTACGAGTCAATTTGTTTACTATATTGATATTAAAATAGCTTTACCTGAGGTATATACATGTGAAGTTTAAAAGTTGAATTCAAACACTGGGGCTAAAGTTGAACTTTATCAGCTTTTAAACCTGCTGTACAACAGTTCTGATTAAAGAAAGAATAATGAATTATTTGAGAAAGAATTGATGCAGTCTCCGCTTTATCCTAGAACTAAGAGAGCTGTGGTTAGGAGCACCACAAGGAAGTTTATAAGTAGGAACTTGATCTTCACTTGAAAAAACAATTTATTTGTAGAATTATCTAAGAATCCCCTTAACGTGCGTAATTTCCACCGCACTGAGCCCGACAGAGAAATAGTCGCCAACAAAGTTTTAAAAAACTTCTATATGTGGTCTAACATTTGTTTCATTAGAACTTGACAAAACAATATTGCTCTTTTTATACGCTTGAGCGATAAATCACAAAGAACTGATGTTCACAAGCTAGCTTAATAATAAGATGGAACAATGCTGCATCTAGATATCTCCTAGAGTCTAGATCAATAAAACTAACAAAACAGTAATATTCATTTACGTCTTTAGATTCTTGAACTAACTCATTACAAATTGTCGAAAGGAAATTAAAAGAGAAACTTAAGATTATCACTAATTCTTATTAATGTCCTTAGCCTCTCCTCGGTTAATCTAGTACCTGGATCAGTCAAACATAGTTGTTCCTTATCTGGAAATCAACCTCAAATGCAATGACCTTTGCCTTCACTAAAATTTATTGTGTCTACTTTACTTAGTTTGCTTAGACTCCCTTGATGTGAAATCGTGTTTAGCACGACTGTCGTGACGTCTGGGGCTCGAGTCTTCGTCGCAGTTGCTTGTTTAATAGAGTCTGCCATAATTTCAGATGCCCTGTCAGTAGCAGCGCCACAAAGACCTTAATAAAAGCCCTTTATTCTAGTACTTATGTCATATGCATATCGTGCAGGGTATTCGGAATACTGGCTTTTGAGAAAATGTATACAAAAAACTTCAAGTCATTTTCCATAACCAGAAGGAGGGAGGATTTTTTACTTATCCACGAGGCACTACGGCAATAAATTTTTTTTCCCCCAAACTCTTATTATGGTAGAATTTAGAGTTCTTCATTAAATAGATATGATAGCTAGATATAGATGTCTTTATGGTAATTTATGTCCCATCATGGAGGACTGAGGACCACTGAGAGAATAAATTTCAGCAGATTCTTTACTACATTTAGTAAAGGATAGAGCTTGAAATTTTTTTTACACCTAAATGGCATGAATGTATTGACGCAATTATTCTCATATGCAAAAGCAGTGAATTGCATCTGTGATGGCAAAAATTTAATTAATTGGTTCTACCTTGCGACTGAAAAGTATTGATATCACTACCTAAGGTGTACATTTCGAAAAGGTTTAAGACAGCAGGGTTAATACTTAGTTGGCAGGGAGTTACAGATTTCAAACACTTTTGAGGAAGAGGATCAAGGAAGCTTTTGGTGATTAAGAATCCAACTTTCCTTCCCTTGGAAGCCACAAGGAAACAGGGTGTCGGAAATTAGTCATTAACATTAAGTCTCGACAGAATCTCCATTTTGATTAGTATTGAGAATCAGTAATTTATGTTTGGTCTACCAAACACAGACCAACGACTCAAATGCATCAAAGTTATATACAGGATTTACTCAGCAAAGAAACATTATAAAACTGGAACAATAAAAAAAAAATAATAATAACACTATGAAGATGAGTCAAACGTAAAGAGTATCCCTCAGTCTCTAGTTAATGCGTGAAAATATAATACAACATAAATCCTTGAGATGGCTTTGTCTGTCCGTCTGGACTTTTTCTGTCCGCTCTCAGATCTTAAAAACTACTGATGCTAGAGGGCTGCAAATTGGTATGTTGATCATCCACCCTCCAATCATAAAACATACCAAATTGCAGCCCTCTGGCCTCAGTAGTTTATATTACATGTAATGTTAAGTTAGACATTATCGTACTTCTGGCGCCGCTATAGGTGCCAACTACAAAGGCCAATTGGGGCGTGGCTGAAAGTTTCATGGACTGCAGTAGAGAGTTCCATGGGCCATGGATGAGAGGAGTGTCATACAGCACTGTATGCTGTATAGAAAACTCGATTGCGACGAAGAAACTACGGCTCATTTTTTACTCATTTATTATCGTCATTAAAGACGGAATATTTACTGGGCTTTCTTTTTCTGATCCTCTGTAAAGCTGCACAAAAAGTTATTAGTAAACTTGTTTCATAGGATTTATGGTGAACTTAAAGAAATAATTTTCGTGCAGCACAGTTGACATGCAAGACATCATCGTTAAAGCTTGACAAAGAAGTTCATTGTATATGAGTGATTACCTGTGAGATGATTAATGATGTTCTTCTCGATAGTTCTAACCAAGATGTAGGGTAATATAAAATGTAAAATACCATTCTTAACCATAGTTCCTTTCGCTTTGCTCTTAGTTACAATATTACAGATAAACGTAATATGAAGCATCATTATTCTTTCATTAGTGATAAGCAAAAGATTCTAAAGCCATTCTTCATGTAATGAACAACTAAAAACCAGTTTTGTTATGGCCTGAACTAACATAACGCATGAAAGTGACATTGAGTACTTTCTGTATTCGGGGCTTCGTGTATTCACACGAGGAAATGTTGCTGCAGAGGCGTCAGCCAGTCAGGTGGTGGGAAATACAAGAGAGAGAGAGAGAGAGAGAGAGAGAGAGGAGAGAGAGAGAGAATGAAAATATTTGGCCAAATCTAATTAGCGTTATCGCAAATGGTAAACCTTGTGATGAAATATAAAGGCACATGAAGGATGATATCGAAAAAGCAAAATTAAGCGATGAACTTACAGGTAAAACACGGCGATGGATTTCCAAGCAAAATTAAACTGAGAGACAGATACCGTCTCAGGCAAATGCATCGCGACTCAGTCAAGAAGGGCGACGACTGATTGAGTGATGCCAATCACGGGATAAGCTCAACGTAATGAGTCTCCCAAGCTAATGAAGGAAAACTTGTCATTCCAAATTTGAGTTCATGATTGAGTGATAATAAAAGTGAAGGGTCATAGCTATCACGAGACAGATTTTAGCTCGGGAAAAGAGCTTCTTTAATGACGGTACATATAATTTCAAGGCAAATTACAAGAGCCATTACACGATACTGACAATGGTTATGTAAAGGGATATAATTAAAACACAGTTGCGAAATAAACTAAGATGGGGCTACAAGATTGAAAACCTTAGAGACTAGGCAGTGATTTTGATGATTATGAGTTGGTCCACTATAACAGGTTTTTAAATGAATCGTACCAGTTGTATTTTCCAAATGGCAATTCCGATTAATCCACTTGAATAATAATGGGTGTTGTAACCAGGAGATGTAATTCCTGAAATTGAATAGAAAAAAGGAAACGAATTAGGAAACTTGCCCCGGAAAGTGAACGACCCAAAGATGTGGAAACTTTAAACCGATTTCTTACTAAACAATGAATGCAAATGCATTATAAGAAATATTGGCTTATCGTTGGAATCGTACCTTACCCAAAGAAAAATTTTTGTTTTCTTTTCTGAATATGAAATGTCAATAGTTTATAGAAATACACTGAATACGTAAGAAACGTAAATTATTATATATGTAAAGATCGTAAGGAAAATATATTTATAATATAGAGGCAAGCCATCTGATCGGGTTAGCACTGAGTTTTTCTGAATTTTCATATGAAATAATTATGATATATACTCCAAATTGACGTCAATATCTAGAGTATTTTCGATTAATACTTGGAAGTGGAGCGGCCAACAACAAAAGGGTATCCATTGCCAGCTATTACATTGTCATTTTCCATGAATATTGAGTAGGGTGATCAAAAGAACGAAAAGATTTTTCAATCGTAGTACCTAATGGACTTACCGCTATGATTGTTGGATTTGCAGGTAACAGGGCAGTAATTGGAATGAATGGTGGTAAATATATTGTCGGGTAGAGGATGTTATAAAAATGAATAAATGAATAAGTAACCGGAGGTAAAAATGGCGTGATGGATCTCGGTTGTTTGAAGTATATATAGCATTGCAAATCTGGTAACCTAGATTTGGCCTGATATTAAAACCAAAATTCAATAATAACAGAATTTTTCGCAATGATTGAGAATTTATAGCCGTCCAAAATATGAAAACATTGTTACTAAAATATACGGAAAAATTTGTTTATTAGCCATGATGATTTTTTTCGGGAATCTATTATTGTTGCTCCTGAATTCCAAATAAAGTGCACGTGAGTCTTAACTCTCCTTCAATCTAAATCCTTGAAAGAAAACGGTTGAGGCATCCATGGGAGACTAAAGCAGCGGTTCTTAAACCTTTTTGACCAATGCACCACTTCACCATATGTCAGAACGTTATTCTCCCCCCCTCCCTCCCCCAACCCAACCTCCCCTATCAAACATTGTCTGCCTCACAAGGTGCATTCCAAATAATATACATAAAAATCTATCGAAAACACATAAGCTAGCTGAGTGAAAGCCTAGTGTGACCTCTCAGTAGTGCGGACCGATGCACACTATTTTGCAAAGACCCAGAGCCAGTCTGAGCCACCTAATCCGTGTTCCTAATCACCCCTCCGCCCCCTGAAACCCTGAGGTTCTTCGTATTCGTTTGCTTAATCAGCTATATCGACAGTGATGTTATCGATTCGGCTAACAATTGAGGTTAAAAGTTTATACCGATTCTGACCTTACAAATCACTGTCGAACTCGCTTATTCGTAATTAGAATCGACAGCCAAACCCCTCTACCATGTTAGCAAATTCGTACGTTTGACGAACGTAGCCATATTATGAATAATTATCACATCACAGTGATTCATATAATTTATTTGAGCTACAAATGTACTTTAATGTCTAATTCGCACCACCTCGGAATTATATATCTTCATATATGTAAACCGAAGGGGAATCTTTTAGTTGATAATTTCGTCCCCTCATAGGATCAAACCACCGTCCAGCAGACAGGGACGAAATTAAGACGACAGCGACATTATCGATTGGGCTAACAAGTTAGGTTATAAGTTTATACAGATTCTGACCTTACAGATCACTGTCGAACTCGGTTATTCGTAATTAGAATCGATATCCAACCCCCTTTAATTACGAGTTTGACGGTGATTTGTAAGGTCAAAATCGGTATAAACTTATAACCTCACTTGGTCCGCTGGCCGGTGGTTTGATCCCACGAAGGACGAAATTATTATCAACTAAAAGATTCCCCTTCGGTTTACATAAATGAAAATATATCTTTTCCGAGGTAGAGCGAATTAGATATTAAAGGAAATTTGTAGCCTCTCTCTCTCTCTCTCTCTCTCGTCTCTCTCCTCTCACCCCCCCTCTCTCTCTCTCTCTCTTCTCTCTCTGGTTCGATATTCTCTCTCCCTTTTTCTCTTGCTCGATATATATATATATATATATTTTTCTTTCGTCTTTTCATTAATAATAATTATTTTTGGGGGGGGGAAAATTTGTGTAAAATTCATGATATTAAATTGTATATGCTCCCGTGTTTTTTCAAAATGTACTGTTTTCTGGAAGAATAACTTGTTTACTGCATGTATCCTTCAAGGTGTGGCTACCCTCAGGCGGCTCCTCCTTTCTGTAGAGTGAAAACCGCCCTTATTGCTAATCTTGTAGTGTCAGTTTGGATATTAAGCCTTCTTTTGACTATGTTGTTCTCTGTAAAATCAGTTTGCCTTCAGTGGCAAAAAACCTTTATATATATATATATATAGATATATATATATATATATATATATCTATATATATATATATATAGATATATATATATATAGATATATATATATATATATATATATATATCTATATATATATATATATATATATATATATATATATATATATATATATATATCTAATATATATATATATATCTATATATATATATTCTAATATATATATATATATATAGATATATATAATATATATATTATATATATATATATATGTAGATACATATATATACATAATATATGTATCTATCTATATATATATAGATATATATATATATATATATATATATATATATATATATATATATATATAGATAGATATATATGCATATATGTATATATATATATATATAATATATATATATATATATGTATATAGATATATATATATAGATATTATATATATATATATTATATATATATATATATATATATATATATATATATATATATATATATATATATGTCCATATTCCAAAAATACGAAGTCACATGTGGGTATAAACATATAGATGGACAGTACTCTCGAACATGTCCATCCTCAGGATTAACCTTAACCTCGAAGCTTATCCTGAAAGTGTATCTCGTTTTCTTAGGATTAAATACCTCCTTCGGCAAGATGGGAAACATGTCAACGCCGCGATAGGGCAAGTTGAATCATGATTCAACTTGCCCCATTAGTAAATTTATTACATTACTTTTAATTAAAATATTCTTATGCATTCAACTCGTTTTATTAAATTCAGAAATGGTTCGGAACTACAAGAGGAAAACTGAACGTGGTTCAGCAACAACCCAATTAATGCAGGAGGCCGCTGATTTTGTTCGAAATAAGAATAAATCAGTGAGAGAGTCCGCACAACTGTTTGGTGTCCACTACTCAACCTTACAACGATTTATTCACAAAACCTCTGGTAACACTGCTAAAAACAATGCACATGTAGGATATGCCAAACCAAGACAAGTATTTACATATGAACAGGAAGAAGAATTAGTATCCTATCTGAAAACCGCAGCAGCAATTTATTTTGGTCTTTCTCCGAGAGAAGTCAAGGAACTGGCTTACAAGTGCGCCAATGAAGCAAAGATAAAAATGCCTGATAATTGGTGCAATGATAAATATGCTGGAAAAGACTGGTTTTCAGGTTTCATGAGGCGACATGGACATGTACTATATCAATTAGACAACCTGAAGCGACAAGTTTGGCCAGAGCTACAAGTTTCAACAAACATAATGTAGAGTTATTTTTCTCCAAGCTGTCTTCTCTCATGGATTAATATAAATTTGAACCTCAAGACATATGGAATGTTGATGAAAGTGGAGTAACAACTGTTCAGAAACCTCGTGCAGTGATTTTGTATTTACTTATCATTGAAATAATATTTCAAAAATTATAATTTGTTTATGATTCAACTTGCCCCTCATACTGATGCAACTTGCCCCGCAGATGGGGTAAGTTGCATCAAAAAGATTTCTAATTATATAATCAAAATTAAATATATAGAAATTATTTTTTATTAATATCTACGCATGTGAACTCGATGATGAGGTCTTGTATATTTATATATGACGACTGAATTTTAATGAAATGAATGTTACACAATTCTGTAGAAGGAAATGTAAAATTTGATGCAACTAGCCCCGCTCTCCCCTATAATAAAGTATCCAAAGAAAACTTCTCTTGACCCCCTAAAGCTTTGCATATACAAAATTATATTAATTTCGAGGTACAGCGAATTGGCAATTAAAGGACATTTGTAGCTCGCTATACACACACACATATATATATATATATATATATATATATATATATATATATATATATATATACATGTATGTATATACATGTGCATAAACACTGTAGATCTAGATATATAAGAATTGCGACTCCTTTCATTGGGCGCGTTTACCCCTAGTACTCAAATTTGTTTGCATCCTATCTGAAATTTGGTAGGGTCGCTGGGTCCCTACAACTCCAGGGTGGGAGTTGATATCTTAAACAAGAGTTTTCCCAGACATTTTTTTTTCACTGATGACTAAAGTGATTCATGGGCTCAGCATTCATGGTATCATTCCATTTTCTTTGAAGGTAACACAATGTGTGAAGAACTTGATGGGTAAATATGTATGCGGATAAAAATAACTAACAACCACTCGTAAGTGGACTAGGAGGAATCGATATTTTACAGGCCTACAAACAATGATGGTTTTGTTACCTGGTTCCTGCTCAGTTTTACAGTGATTATACTCTTGACGATGGCAATAAGAAACAACTGCTGGATGAAGGGTAGAAAATAAAACCAACAAAATTGTACCTGTGATATTTTTAATAATAATAATAATAATAATAATAATAATAATAATAATAATAATAATAATAATAATAATAATAATAATAATAATAATAAACTAAACCTCTCAAGAATAATAATAATAATTACAACAAAACTTTCACAACGAAAACAAATAACTTGAGAGAAACCCGTAGAAATAAATGAAAATCTAGCAGTTCATTGTGATTCCTGAATTTCCTGCTTCTGAAGTCCATAATACTCTCCAGAGATTCATATCTCGATTATTGCGCCCCAAAAGGAATATATTAATGTCATTTATATGTAAATATCGTGCAATTAACCTCGGCTGCCGACTACAAAGAAAACATAAGGGAGGAGCGAATTTCAGTAAAACGTAATTAATATCAGGAGTGATGAAGTCCTCCTGCTCCTCTCTCTCTCTCTCTCTCTCTCTCTCTCTCTCTCTCTCTCTCTCTCTTTCTGCACTAACTGATATTTCCTGAATGGTCCTAATCCGCAAAATGTTTTCCATTCGTGTAACTGTAACTATATTTAGTATCTAATTACAGAGGCAGGAAATTGAATACCGTTAATAATCACTCTCAAATCAACTCCATTTTTCCGAATTCATAATGAAACTGAACACTGTCTGCTGCCAATACTGTCACTAAAATAATTTTTTTTTACAATATCTTTAACGATATGAAATTTTTGTTATATGCATGCGGGAATGATCTGGCAGATGTAAGATAATGAGAGCGAAGTGGGATATCTGGAAGGCCCTTTTACTTAGGTAGTAAGAGCTAGTGAGTGATGTGTTGTTCCCAAAGCTGATGTTTTGTTGAAAGCTTTTATATGTTATTGCGTATTGCTCTCTTATGAAATAATCGTCCACTGACCTTCGAATAAGGATTCACAAATCTGAAGGATATAATGCAGTACTGATTTGTCCATCTTAACCCAAAGCAAAAAGAAGGTTTAAAAATCCAATGACTTCTTAAATTTCAAGGAAAGGGCTTTTCTGTGGTTTGATTAGAGAAGCTCATTTAGATTTTCTCGAAGAATGAGGATACCAGATTTAATTTGTTAATTATGCATGAAGGCGTAATTATTTCAGCTTTGACGAAAAATCGGAGTTAGTTTATCTCCTTTGCTTTCGTATTTTCTATTATTTTTCAACTCTTAGTCAGTTCATGGTTGGACGAGTGGTTTACGTGCTCGCCTACCGATTCGGTAGTCCAAAGTTCGATTACCTTCTCCGGCAACTTGGAATCAGAGAAATTTGTTTCTGGTGATTAGAGATTCATTTCTCGATATAATGTGGTTCGGATCCCACAAAAAGATGTAGGTCCCGTTGCTAGGTAATCAATTGGTTCCTAGCCACGTACAAATATCTAATCCTTCGGCTAGTCTTAGGAGAGTTGTTGGTCAGCTCAGTTGTCTGGTTAAACTAAGATATGCATAACTCTTAGTCAGCTAAGTGGCATTGAAAATTTTTTCAGTAATCTCTTAATTAGACGTTGATTACCAATCTACTGGGGACTTAATTAATCTTCCATTATTGACAGAAAGTTATCATCATTCTATTATCATACTGTTATCATATTATTATCATACAATTATCATACTCTCCAATAAACAGATGGCAAAAATTTTTGTTGTTGCGACGGGAATATTTTCCCTTTGAAGGTTTTGTTTGGGGAATTGTTTAGCTTTCTATCATTTTTCTTCATGTTTCATCAGAGGGACCTCCAGGTCATGCATTATTCTCTTCCAATCATTATTTTATACTACATTGTTGCTTTTGATTTATTTACAGTATATTAAAAGTACTAATTTAACAGTAACTTTGCCCAGTCTTTCAATCAGAATGTTTTTATGATGAAGCCTTGAGCTAAAGAGTACATTCTTATTACTGGTGACAGAAACGAGAAGAAAATGTGAAACATTGTCGAGAATATAAATGGAAATAGATGGAATATCATGGCACTTCAAGAAGATCATTAGTGTCATGAATCAGTAGTGTAATATTCCATCTAACTTACTTTTCAAAAGCAGAGAAAGGAAGAACATTAAAAAAAGAAGTTTACTTTGTGTTGTGAATTGTTGTTGTTTTATTAACAGGTGTTTGTTTTTCTGTTTGTCAACCTGGCCGAAGTCACTTGGCTTTGTGTGTGTGTTATCGGGTGGGGAGGGGGGAGGGCGGGGTTAAATACCTGCCTCCGTCTGCGTGTACCTGCTTTTTGGGACTTAATAAAGACACCATGTGACGGTTCGTTTTTCTTCTCACCGATCTATCATTGGCGACGAGGATGGCTACTAATATTGGCAACAATGAACCTTTTGGAGAGGGAGAAGACTTCAATGCGTGGTGTGACCGTTTTGACTGATTCCTGCACTTGGGCAAAATTATAGAAGAGACAGAGAGTGAGTGTCGAGCTGCGTTTCCGATTTTGGCTGGGAAGTCGTCTTATGACCTCATCCGTGACCTGGTTTCCCCAGAGGGGTCTACTACCAAGAGCTATCATCAATTAAAAGAAATTTTGACTAGCCAATTTGAACCTAAGAAAAACAAGTCCGCTGAGAGCTTTAAATTTCACCGGCGCTATCAGAAGGAGGGAGACAATATAGCTGCTTATGTTGCTGAACTGAAGAAAGGAGCCAAGAATTGTATATTTGGCAGCTACCTGGAAGAAGCGTTTTGTGACCAGTTTGTTGTTGTGATCTCTTCAGAGAAAATTATAGTTAAATTGTTTGCTGACAATGATTTAAATTTAAAGAGAGCAGTCGGTATTGCATGCAGTATGGAGATGTCTGAACCACACTTGAGGAATATACAGCAGGGAATTGCCGAGAATCAAAATGTATATAAAGTCAAAGCTAAGTGGTGGCGATGCAACTGAAGTTCGCACAAGCCTAATGACTGTAAGTTTCGACATTTGAAGTGCTTTTCATGTGGTCACACAAGATCAGCCTATCCCAGTTCTCCAGATGAAATTGGGTACCAAGACAGGAAGGTAAATGCTGTTTTGGATAACTTTGTCGAGGATGTTGTTCAGTCGACAGCAGCATAATGCAATCTTTGGGGTCCTACAAGTTGCTTGTATAAATAGGCTGTCTCCACCACCCATAAGATTGTCACCTGTTGTTAACAATATCAAAATCTGCATGGAGTTGGATACTGGAGCAGCAGTTTCTATTCTCTTTGCATATGAGCTAAGGAGACTTTCAGGTATCAAGATTCGGCCATGTGAGACTACCTTGACTCTATGCTGGCGGCTTTGTTGTAGTTGTTGTAGAAGTGGAAGTTCAAGTTCAGTATGGCAGCTATTGTGGTATTTTGCCAATTATTGTTACTAATTATAATAATGTATCTATGTTTGGTCGGGACTGGTTAACTGTAATCCCGATTGATAAGGCCAGTTAAACATGTTTCAAGTTCTTTCTTGTAGTTTAGAATTAGATCATATTCTAGCTAAAAATTAAGAGGTCTTTAGGTATAATCTTGGAAGTTTCCAAGGTGTGAAGGCGAAAATTAACTTGAAGGAAAATACAAGTGCAGAATGTTTTAAACCCAGAGCAGTTCCTTATGCCTTGAAGGAAAAGGTTACTGAGAAACTAAATAGCATGATAGAAAGTGGGGTGTTTAAACCAATAATGATATAATGTTATGTGCTGATTTTAAAGTTACTATTAATAGGTATATAGAGATTGACTCTTACCCATTACCAAAACTATCCGATATTTTTACTAGTTTAAATGGAGGTACTATTTTTTTCAAAATTGGATCTTTCAAGAGCTTACGAGCAATTGGAAGTAGATGAAAGTAGCATTTAGCTATTAACAATAAATACACATTTGGGATTGTAAAGTTTTAAACATCTGCCCAATAACGTAGCATCAGCTGTTGCTATTTTTCAGATGGAAATGGAAAAATGACTGACTGAATGGTATTCCAGGTATAGTGGCCTATTTGGATGATATTTTAATTTGTTGTCGCACTCCAGCTGAACATTTTGAGAGACTCAAAATGGTACGAGAGAGATTGAAGGGAAGGGACTTAAGACTGAGAAAAGATAAGTGTTCGTTTTTGAAGGAGAGTGTTAGTTATTTAGGATATATATAGTAAGCAGGGATGTATTAAAAACTTGTCCGAATAAGGTTACTAAAATTTTAAATTCAAAACAACTACAAATGTAACAGAGCTTGAATCTTTTTTGGGGATTAATAAAATTACTATGGTCGGTTTATAAAGAACCTTTCAACTATAGTAAGTCCCTTAAATAAGCTTCTTAGAGCTAATGAGACTTGGTTGTGGACAGTGGAGTGTGGTAATTCTTTTAAAAATCTTATGGCAATTGTAGCTGATGTACCCGTGTTGGCTCATTATAATATAAAAACCCCTGTGAAATTAGAATGCGATGCTTCACCTGTTGGTATAGGGGCCATTTTATCATATGTATTTCCTAATGGGGATGAGCTTCCCATGGCAGGATTAATAGAGTACAGGGTTAGACCGTCTCATCGTTACTGTGCATATTTG
Source organism: Macrobrachium nipponense (assembly GCF_015104395.2). Classification (NCBI taxonomy): domain Eukaryota; kingdom Metazoa; phylum Arthropoda; class Malacostraca; order Decapoda; family Palaemonidae; genus Macrobrachium; species Macrobrachium nipponense. Next base: position 42,406,338 of record NC_061110.1, on the reverse strand, counting down.
TGACGTCATTGGTAGGTGATCATAAAAGAAAACAAAGAAAGCAAATAATTTAAGGGTCACTATGGGAATTGTTTGCCCAGACCCATTCTCTATCTCTTTCACGACCTTGTGTGAGAGAGGTCCCCGTTAATCGCCAGGTACTGGATGATAGTTTCCTCGTTCTTCACTCTGGTGAGGTCAAATACTGACTGATGACTCTTTTTTTACCTGAACCTCGGGCAGATCAGCCATGTGACGTCATGCAAGAGATTGTCCTATTTTGGTCAGAAGCGATCTAACCCTCTACTCTATTAATCCTGTACCATAGCTTATGCAACACGACCTCTAAGTGCTTCTGAAAGTAATTATTCTCAAATAGAGAATGAGGCCTTTCTCTTGTTTATGGTGTCAAATGTTTTAACCAGTATTTGTATGGTACGAATTTTACCTTGGTTACTGATCATAAGTCTTTGTTGGCGATACTGAGTCCTAAGGTTGGGCTCCCAATTCTAGCAGCTGCTAGATTGCAACATTACATCAGTATTTTATCACCATACACTTATGTCTAGACTCTGCAATAACTCAGAGAAGTTGGATGTCAGGGATGAGTCTTCAATATTCAATATTGAGTAATTAGATAAAATCCCTTTTAACTCTCGAGACATACGCTCTGCAACGAGAACCGACCCTCTCTTATCCAATGTTTTTGAATATGTTAAGTCTGGTTGGCCTCACTTCTTGGAGGAAGAGTTGAAGCTTTTCAAGAGTAAAGAATTGGAATTAGTTGTTGAGGATGGTTGTGTACTGTGGGGTCGAAGAGTAGTGATACCCTTGGCATATCGCAAGGCAGTTTTAGGAGAATTGCATTCTGAACGTCAAGGTATTGAAAATGGCTCGATTGCATGTATAGTGGCCTGAAATAGACAACGACATTGAGAGCTTGGTGCTGGGTTGCACAGCTTGTCAGAGTGTTAGAACTAAACCTAGTCCTGCTTCTCTTCATCCATGGGAATGGCCTGGTGATCCTTGGCAAAGAATTCATCTGGATTTTGCAGGTCCCTTTTTGGGATATTTTTATCTTGTTATCATTGATGCTTATTCAAAGTGGATGGAGGTAGAGGTCATTAGTTCGACGAATAGTTTAAACACAATTGTTATTTTAAGAGAAAAGTTTGCTTCCTATGGCTTTCCTGATAAAATAGTTTCGGATAACGGAACTGCCTTTACTTCATCAGAGTTTTGCATTTTTACCAAGGCTAATGGGATACCTCATATTTTTTTCTTCGCCATACAAGCCATTAACTAATGGAGAAGCCGAGAGGGCCGTACAAACTTTAAGAAAAATCCTAGAAAGGTGAAATGGAGGGAGAATTTGAAATTAAATCTGTGTCAGCTTTTAATGTAATATCGCGTTAGACCACATGCAACAACTGGTCTTATTCCAGCCGAGCTTTTTTTAAAACACCTTATCAAAAAGAGATTGGATTTGCTTAAGCCTGATAAAGAAGCTGAAATCAATAGGAAGCATAAGACACTGATTTCGGATACTAACCGTAAATCAAGAACTCTGAAGTCTGGTCAACGGGGTCAGGCATTAAGTTTTGCTCGGGGATCACCTAAGTGGGAGAATGTGGTTATCGTCGGACAGACTGGTCCAGTTTCATGCACAGTAAGGGTTGGGGAAAAGATATGACGTCGACATATCGACCAGCATTTTGCTGTTCCTGAGTTTCAGTGTTCTGACAGTTCCATAACAAATGATCCGTGCTTAAGCTCAGAGGAAATATGAGAAGACAAATTTTCTGAGGATTGTTAAGATAAACATTCACTACTGGAAGAACTTATAACTGAGGAGTTCCGACAGTTTATCTCAGGGAGGTGGGCCATTCCATTTTACTTTGGATGATCATGTAAATTTAACTGGTAACTCAACCGTTGAGAGGCGTTACCCCTTAAGAGAACGTCGTCCGCCTGCAAGACTCATATTCTTGATGCTGTTATTTTAAGCGTGATGTGAAAAAAATTCATATTTATGTATAAGCAATAAAGTTCCCAACCCATACTTTAGATTTTTACAGAATACGAGTTCTTGAATGAAGGTGGATTTTACTTATTGTAAAATGTGTGTTGTATAGTTCTATTGTACCATGGTGTTGTAAGTTATGGAATTTTTATATGATTTTTATGTTAGCGAGAGGAATGTTGTGTAATGTTGTTTTTTTCTAAACAGCTGTTTGCTTGTTGTTTGTTGTCAACCTGGCTGAAGTTAATTGGCTTTGGGGGGCCTGGTTGTGGGGGGGGGGGGGGTTGTTAAATACCCACCTTCGTACAGTGCGTACCTCCTTTTTGAGACAATAAAGACACCATGTGACGGTTCGTTTCTCTTCTCACGACTTATCACTTTGTATCAATTCACACACTTCCACCGAGGCTGTGATTAATGGATGTATTGCTCTTAGAACCAAACCCTTTTGTTTAAAGTAAAATCAAATAAAATGTTAATGGAAAACTGATAAGTTGATGAGGCTATAAACACCCAGAGATCCTAATTGGCCCGGATGGTCTCTAATCGTCTTAGTCCCTTTGGCACTAATGAAATGAGATAATTGCTGCACTTTATAGCCTCCGAGAGTCACTCCTTTAATGAGTGAAAGACAAATATTTTCAGGATATTACAGGTTCACT
>NC_061110.1:42386174-42391174 GCF_015104395.2 Macrobrachium nipponense | reverse complement strand
GAGTTGTAAATAGCTTTTGTTCTAAGGCTAGTAAGTCCAATAACCCTTATTTGTTGTCTCTTTGCATTTTCATTGAAAATTATCATAGTTTTACTCATATTCATTTTCAGTCCTACATTTCTGCTTTCTCTATTCAAATCTTCTAACATCTTTTGTAATTCCTCCCATGATTCATTGAGTAGAAGTATGTCATCTGCAAATCTTAAGTTGTTAAGGTATTCCCTTTAATGTTAATTCCTACATTTTCCCAACCTAAGTTCTTAAAAATTTTAGGCACGCTGTGAATAATTTAGGATAAATGGGGTCTCCCTGTCAACCTCCTTTCTCAGTCGGAAATTTCTCACTGTCTTTATGTAGTTTTAGGATTGCTGTACTACCTGATTTCTTCAAGTGTTCTAACATAAGTTTCATCTATTCCTTGCCTTTGAGGGGCTTTCATTACTGCTGAAGTTTTGACAGAATCAAAAGCTTTCTCATATACGAATACTATACATAGTGGTTTGTCATGCTCTGTTGATTTTTCCTTTAGCTGCTTAATTACATGGTTATGGTCAGTTGTTGAATACCCGCTTTTAAAACCTGTCTGCGCTCTTGGTTGATTAAAGTCTAGCTGTCTTTCTATTCTGCCTAATATGATCTTTGTAAATATTTTATACATTACTGAGAGTAAATTTATTTGGCGATAATTTTTCAGGTCTTTTTTGTCTCGCTCTTTGTGAACTGATATAATGATAAAGTTTTTCCAAGCTATATATATATATATATATATAATATAATATATATATATATATATATATATATATATATATATATATATATATATATATATTTGTAAAAGGAGGAATGTACAGATTCATCATTTTTAACTTCCCTGGAGACTGAGAGTTCGGGCGACAGCTTAAGAATGCTGATGTACCTTTTTGGGTGGCGTGATGTACCTAAGCAGGTCAATGATCGTCCTGTAGTTATGTGCGTTCGAGAGAAGGTGGCTTTGAAACCAGTTGAAAGTAGTTTCTGGGCGTGGACGAAGGGCGTGAGTTTGTCTGTACGTGTGCGCCTCTTTCGTTCTTAATGGCATGTATTAGCCAGAACGATGGAGACAGTTACGGGGAGAAAAGGCAGAATGCCGGGATAGCTCTGCGAAAGTTTATCTGTTTCAGTGTGTGCTATTCCAAGCTGCAATGGGTAAGAGTTACTGTGATTTAGCCAAAGATATGGCTTGTGTCTGTTTTGATATCTTGTAAAGATGTTCTATTTCATTTAATCTTTTGACTTTGTCTTTACAATTGTGTGTACTTATTAGTATGTCCCTCCTGTCTTTTAAACAGGCGGATCTAGTGGAGGAGACCAAGTGTCCTAGTAGAGGGGACTAAGTGTCCTAGTGGAGGGGACTCAGTGTCCTAGTGAGGGGACTGTGTTTTGGAGAGGAGAATATTGGTGTGACTGATTACTGATTAAGATTATTAAAATACCGGGGGGTTGTCTGTGAGACTTGAACTATGAGTTATCATTCCATTAATTATCCTGTAAGAATCTGAGTTATTTAGTTAGTACTTTACTTTGAATAAACGTATATTTTTGTAGTTCCGACTCTGATTTGATGACCTTAGATGAAGGGGAAGATGAGAGAGAGAGAGAGAGAGAGAGAGAGAGAGAGAGAGAGAGGGGCTGTTACCGGTCTCTGAGAGAGAGAGATAGAGAAAGAGGGGGAGAATGGGTTACCAGACAAGGTATTACCAGGAAGCCTTCTGCTCTTGGCTTAACGCTAACCTATGTGAATAACAGGGCGGTGCTCGCGTTGTTAGATATATATATATATATATATATATATATATATATATATATATATATATATACATATATATATATATGTATATATATTTATATTATATATATATATATATATATATATATATATATATATTATATATATATATGTATATATGTGCATACACACATACATAGAAACATACACACACACACACACACACACACACTGAGTGTGATTCTTTTATATTAAGTCCACAATGACCTCGCAGCCTGACATCATAGACTTCTAAATTTTTCTTATGAAAAGAAAAATTCCCGAAAGTTATATCAGGAGACTGACGTAAGATCGTAAAGTACTCAAAACTTCGAAATCCTAGGAATCTTTTGTTTTAATATTATAGCAAGCGTTGGGGGAGGAAAAAAATCTGGTGACGGTGCTGCCATCCACCGATCTCATTTCCTATTAAGCTAAGCTTCAAAAGTTTCTAGCTACTGACCTTTTTCCACGAACATAACTAACTGAGTGTTTATTACCAAATCCCACCAATCTTCCCCTAAGCCCCCAAACCCTTATGGGAAACATTTAAATCTACAAATAAAAACATAAAGTGACAACATGCCTCCGTCTCCACGGAAGATGTCACGCTTCACGCACTACTGCACTTAAGACACTTGCCTGATTGTTTTTTTGGTTTACTTTTTATTAAATTTATTATTATTATATTTCTAGTAAGATTACATTTATTTCGCTGTATGTAAAAAAAAGTAATGATAAATACGTAACTGCTCCTGGTGTTTTCATATAAATATAATGTACATTTCTCTAAAAATTGAATTAAGCATCTATTGACTTTCCATGAGCGGGAGCAACGAGTCAAAGTACGAAATAATTTTATTACAGTCAGAAGTAGTCGATGATCACTTTAATTGAATTAGTATAAACAGGATTTTTACGTCGTTGTTATAAATGGTAAATTTGAAGTAAACCAGTAGGTCTACTTACAAACATTATCATTTGAGAACTAATTTTTATAGCCAAAGTTACACTCGTACGTAGGCCTAACAGCAAATAAGTACAAATTACGTCCTCGGTAGTGTTGGTATAATGCTGTATGAGCCACGGCCCATGGGATTTTAAGCACGGCCCGGTGTTGGCCTTTCCAATATCGTTGCCCCCCTAGGGGGTTAGTGCCGTCAGTGGACCTCATGCAGTGCACTGTAGGCATTACTTAAGGTTCTTTGCAGCGTGCCTTCGCCCCTTAGCTGCAACCACTTTCGTTCCTTTTACTGTGCCTCCTTTCCTATTTCCTTTCTTCATCTTAAATTCCAACCTCTCCTAACACTTCATTCATAGTGCAACTGCGAGGTTTTCTTCCTCCTGTTACACATTTCAAACCTTTTACTGTCAATTTCCATTTTAGCGCTGAATGGCCTCACAGGTCCCAATGCTTGGCCTTTGGCCTAAATTCCATATTCAACTCAACTCAATATTGTTACCAGATGCACGGATATGGCTAGATTTAAACTTAAATAAAATAAACACTACTGAGGCAAGAGAACTGCAATTTGGTATGTTTGATGATTTGGAGGGGGAATGATGAACACACCAATTTGCAGCCCTCTAGCTTCAGTGGTTCTTTAAGATCATGAGGGCGGACAAACAAAGCCGGCACAATTGTTTTTTTTTTTCGGAAAACAAAAACCGATCTTTACAATGAAGCCCCTCAAGTAAATATGAAACATTATTCCTATTACGAGTCTTCATCATTAGCATAGGGTATTAGAAGAGATTTTGATGTTAATAATGCATTTACGTCCTCTCAGGTGCTGCACTTCGGCAGCACCGAACATTAGAGCAATAAACGAAAATTTCATTTTCCAGTTCCTTGTTCATTGAACACATGACGTTTAATGTAATAAGTAAAACAAAAGAAAACAAAGTAATCTGAATTATTTTCATATTACAAAATTTATTTTATGTTATGAAAAAATAGTTATATATGTTAGCTGCTTTGTCCATTAAGTAAAACATAATCATTTTAGTGGTGTGAAATCTTGCGGCATGATCCCCTCCGGAGCTAATGAAATGATTTGTAACATTCAAATATGTTTTCTAAGAGAAATCTAAATATGCGGCAGAGGACTGATTTTCTAGTCATTTAATAGATCTCATTATAGTAAAACAAGGAAAACAATGAAAATGATTCCGTTTCCAGTTAGTAGGTTTAAATTCTAAATTCAAACTTGAAATTTTAGAAGACTTTAGAATTCGGTCCCAAAATTCTTCTGCCTCATTAAGAAGGAAAAGTGTGACACCCACAAAAGTTTTAATATAACTTTTGGAGCCTTGCAAAGCTCCCCCCTTATTTTTCAAGAAATGCAAAACGGAATCTTATTTCATCACCCAAAATTATCTCGAGCTCATAATCCAAAGATTTTGACACCTAAATCATCTCCAACCAAAATATTTGCCGAACCTGATACTAATACTCTTAACATCTCTAAGTTTCTGTAAGGGTCTGATAAATGGCCTTATTTATCAAGCACCATCGGTTTGGGCTTCTTTCCCTGTTTTAAATTTCCTTTTCTACAAAACTGTTTATCTTCCGCTTTTGCTAACATAACTACCTGTTCCGTTTTCCTTATCTCGGGATCTCTCCTCTCCCGTTTGTTTGCAAATGATTCTTGGTGGGTTTTATGTGACATCCATGTAGATAGTGACAGTATCTCCTTATGCGTGAGACAGTCGTTGGTTAATGAATAAAAATTCTTTATGATAATTTCTTTAGAAAAAAAAATTCATGTGAGTGGTAAAAATAAAACTTATTTTGGGGGTGGCTCGGTGATGGGATCTTTAGAAGAAAGTAACGTTGCATTATTTACTGTAATATTGAAACTATTAATCCAGCTCTTCCTCTGAAAAGGTCACTCCATTTTTATCATGCGTTATCAATATTAGAGGAGCTCTCGACTCATGGGAGGTCACCAGCCTTTCATGGAGATTGGCCAATCGTTAGTTCCTTAAACAGGATCACAACGACCTTTTACGAAGTCTTGTACTCATTATCTGCTACTGTCCTTATTGCTAGGTAATTTCCCTTGATTGCATGTTAACAAGTTTCGTGTCACAATAGAAATTTCATTAAAGTTAAAAATTGGAAAGATATTTAGCTTCATCGACAAATAATTTAGTGTATTCACTCCTGCTATTTTTAACTTCTAACTTCTTC
>NC_061110.1:42376174-42381174 GCF_015104395.2 Macrobrachium nipponense | reverse complement strand
ATATATATATATATATATATATATATATATATATATATATATATATATATATATATATATATATATATATATATATATATATATATATATATATATATTACAGATAACCAATAAAATTACATGAAGAAATTCGAAGAAATCAAATGATAAAATAAAAGGTACCAAATGAAAGATAAACTTACTCATTTCTCTTTGTAAAGCGAACTGCCATTTTCTTTTGCTCTATTCACTTGACTCTGGGTATTAATTAATTGAATATCGAAACTATTTATCTCATGTACATGCTTTTATTTTTACGGGTTTAAAACAAATTGTAAAATACGAAAGCAATCTGCTGCTTGGTAGCCATTAGTCTCTATGAATATTGCATAGCTTTTATTATAACTTTCAGGACTTTTCCGCCAACCCATCATACTTGCATATATATATATATATATCTGTGTGTTTTGTAAAACATAAGGCACTATAATCAGACGTCGGCAGTCGCCAAGTACCGCTGGGAAAAAGACCGCAAAACTGATTTTTTTTACATGGTCACAAACGAAACGGCCTGACTGATTGTAAAGAATGCCTTCATAACATTCGCAAACGATGTAATGACAGGCAACATAGGAAATGGAATTGAAGACAGCTTATCAAGGAAAATTATATACTCTACAAAAGAAAAGAAACTCAAAAATACGAGAAATCACATGGACCATGAACACCTAGATGGATCGACAGGCAGGGAAAGGTCTAGGTCACGTATGCAGGGCCATACAGGAGATGGAGGATAATACCGGGAATAAGGACTTGAATCGTCTCCCCCACATATATAAATACAGCTGGGCTATGCGCCCGGCCATTCCACGGATACTTGACGATGAGGACTGTTTGTCCAAGAGAGCTTGTAACTTTTTATGAATAAACATCTCTTGATACTATCCAGTTTCAATGAGGTCCTGTTAGTAATTGTAGTAATGTTACAAAACAATTGTGTAAGTTGTAAAGTGTATATATATATATATATATATTATATATATATATATATATATATATATATATAATAATATATATTTATATATATATATATATATATATATATATATATATATATATATATATATATATATATATATATATATCAAACCACAATCGTCGCTTAATATCCACTTCACCATACCTTGGGATAACTTACACCCAAGGGAAATTATAATTGGTAAGAGTTTTGTCTCCGCCAGAATTCGAACCGTTGCCTAGCTTGGAAACAACGATTGACAACTATTCCTAATGTGCACTGAACTAAATATCACACGATATGAATGAGACCATTTCTACATTAAAGGTGGTATTTAGATTTGCATATGAATTTCTTCATTCTTTTTTTTAATAGTATTGTATTAAAAAAAAGTTAAAATATTAAGAAACTTAAATTCATGTCTTTTATGTTTTAATGAGATTTGTACTTCCAGCATGATATATTCTGCCTCGGTGTGTTTATGGCTTCAAATATCCAAAAGCTGTTACATAGTTATCAAATCCAGAAATACTTCCTGAGACTCTTCTGTTCTCGTCCAATTTCATTTTAATTTTATACGAAAATCGTTCAACCAAATTTTTCCTTGACGTTTTAGGTCATTTTTGGGATTGAGTACCTCATCCCCAGTCAATAACACTCGCTCTCTTTCTGAATACACGACCTGTTTCCAAATCGAGCCTTTCACTTACAGTGTCGCAATAAATTTCACACGAGTGTTCGGTCACTGTAACAACCAGCTGACTTCCAAAGAGCGTGTTATTGAACAGCCCAATTCAGCATTTGGACTATATTAACACACTTCCTCCTTATGATTGCTATTTTTTGGTATTTGAGAGAAGTATGATTCCGTTTTATGACTTTATCAAAAGCAAAAAGGTCGGAATATCGAGCATGAAACATAAAACGTAGAACTGCAGGCCAATGGTACTTTATCACATACACTGTTGACATTGATAGAAATCAGTTTCAAGGATGTAAATAGCGTTACTAGAAGTAATAACTACGATAGAAATACTATTACATAACTATAGAACTAATGTATGCCTATACAAAAGTCTATGAAATTTATTCAGTTAATACCCATAGGTAGGATTTTTCTTAAGATCTTGATACAGAAAACTTGATGTTCAAATTTAAAGCCTAAATGAAAGATGTATACAATAAAAAAATTATCAATTATGTAGAAGCGTTAAAACCAAAGGGAGAATGGCTTGATTAACTACTTGTAGGTTATCGAGTGTCACAAATACCAGGATGAAGGACGCCTCGGTTAGAGAGAGAGAGAGAGAGAGAGAGAGAGACCTTACCTTACCTTACAGACCTTACAGTTCGTTCGGGTTTGCCCCAGGTGTCCCTCAGTGTGAGGCGCCTTCTAATGTCTACAGAGAGTTTGCTAGTACATCTTCGGTATATTTTGCATCTTCCAATCTTGGATGGTCTGGGATGCAGTTAGATATTTGTCGAGCTTATTCTTAAACACATCTACGCTCACTCCTGATATATTCCTCAGATGAGCTGGCAACGCATTGAATAGGGACGCTGCATTATCGATGCTGGTGCGTAGTGGATTAATGTCCTGTGTGCTTTCCTTATTTTTCCTGGTATAGTTTTGGGCACTATTAATCTACCTCTGCTTGCTCTTTCTGATATTTTTAGTTCCATGATATTTTCTGTTATTCCTTCTATCGTTTCCATGCCTGAATTATCATGTAGCGTTCTCTTCTCCTTTCTAGACTATATAATTTTAAGGATTGTAGTCTTTCCCAGTAGTCTAGGTCCTTAACTTCTTCTATTCTAGCTGTAAAGGACCTTTGTACACTCTCTATTTGTGCAATATCCTTTTGATAGTGTGGGTACCATATCATATTGCAATATTCAAGTGGACTACGAACATATGTTTTATAAAGCATAATCATGTGTTCAGCTTTCTTGTTTTGAAGTGCCGTAAACAACATTCCCATTTTTGCTTTACATTTTGCCAACAGAATTGCTATTTGATCATGCATAACATGTTCCTATTCATCATCACACCAAGGTCTTTAACTGCTTCCTTATTTGTGATTGCCTCATTATTAGGTCCCCTATATGCATATAGCTTTCCTTCTCTGTCTCCATAATTATGATTCAAATTTATCAGAGTTAAATACCATCCTATTACCTCTGCCCAATCATATACTTTGTTAAGGTCTCTTGTAGAGCGTTCCTATCTTCATCACAAGTAATTCTCTACTTATTCTTGTGTCATCAGCGAAACTACTCACTACCGAATCCTTAACATTACTGTCTATGTCTTCAATCATAATAAACAAACAATATTGCAGCTAGCACCGTACCTTGTGGCACACCGGATATTACCTTGGTTTCATCCGATTTCTCATCGTTTGCAATAACTATCTGTTTTCTGTTGTGTAAAAATTCTTTTAACCATCTTCCTACTTTATCTACGATATTGTGTTTTCTAATTAATTTTCTTTGCTAATATATTATGGTCTACTTTGTCAAAAGCTTTTGCAAAGTCTAGATAAACCACATCTGTTTCATTTCCGCTTTTCATATTTTTGAATATGTTCTCACGGTGGACTAACAGTTGGGTTTGTGTACTTTTTCCGGGTACGAAACCGTGTTGTTTCATTATTAAAACAAATTATTTTTTATTAAATGTTTCATATATTTTTCTTCATTACCCTTCATACACTTTCATAATATGTGATGTTAGACTCACAGGCCGTATAATTACTTGCCTCTAGTCTTGATCCACTTTTGAAAGTAGGGGTGATATATGCTAATTTGTGCTCATCATAAATCTTGCCTGTATCTACACTTTGTCTTACAATAATACTGCAAGTGGCTTTGCGATAGAATGAACTACTTTCTTTAACAAAATAGGCAGGGACCTCCATCCGGCCCTGCAGCAGCTCCATTTTAATTCATTAATTGACTGCACAATATCAGCTTCATTAATTTCTATGTCAGCTAAATATTCACTATTTTTCTTTTCTTCCCTTACTTCTATATCATTATCTTCATTATCTATTTTAGGGGTGAATTCTCTCTTACTATCGTGCTTGCCAGTATGTGCAAATTTCCTTTTTTTCAATTCGTTAATCTCCCGTCAATTCTCAGAGGGCCTATCTTCTTTATTCTTCTTTTATTCATCTTCTTCGCATATGAGTATAGTAGTTTGGGGTTTTGCTTGATATTTAATAGGGTTTTTTCTTCCAAGTCCCGTTTTTCATTTTCTTTTGATTGTATAATCTTTTGTTCTGCATTTTCTATCTTACTTTTTAGTTCTATAACTTTCCATGCATTTTTTTCTTTTGCAAGACCTTTTTTCCACTTTCTGAGGTTTTCTGGAACAAGATCCTTCTGTCTCTTGGTATGCATGAATGATGTTACTTTTCTTCTTCGTATATTTTTATTTTTCCACTATTATTTTCTCCAATATTTTATATAATATCTCCGTATTTACCCTTATGTCATCACTTACGAAAAGTTATCCCAATCTTGTTTAATTCTTCATTAATTTCTGACCATTTTATATTTTTTACTGTAGAAGTTGTATTTTCCATATCCTTCCCACTTTTTCATTTCTTGCTTATCTCTATTTTCACTTGCTTTGGAATGAACTGTTAATTCTATGACATTATGGTCTGAAATACTCGCATTATAAACTATTTATTTCTTTAACATAATTCATCTCGTTCACAAATACTAGGTCTAAAGTATTTTCCTTTCTTGTTGGCAGGTGATTTATTTGTTGAATGTTGTATCTAGTAGCATATCTAATAGCTTTTCAAATTGCCTCTTATCTTCTGCACTACTATTACTCTCTTTTTTATATGTATAAGTACAACCACAATCTCCTATTCGTTCTTTCCATTCTACGAAAGGAAAGTTGAAGTCACCAGATAGGAGAATAGTCCCAGTCCTTGTGATTTCTACATATATCATCCAGTTTTCAATTATTAAGTCAAACTCTTTA
>NC_061110.1:42316174-42371174 GCF_015104395.2 Macrobrachium nipponense | reverse complement strand
GGTTATACATTCTTCCTGCATCAGGAGTTATTAAACAAGCTGTCAAGATAACAGTCTATTTAAACAATCAGAATAGTTGTAATAACTAGTTTTAAAACCCTAATACACGATGGTTATTGCTTTCATAAATGTCAGAATCCTACTCATAGACAAAACACCGATGGTATCCTCCTTTTTAACAAAAATTATTGAAGTTCCCGGATGAGCCAGGTTTTCCCGACAAGGGATGCAAACACTGCAAGTTCAAAATCCCCAGCATAAATCATCTTGAGGATAAGAAATTCCTCACCTAACAAAAGGAATTAACGCATGACCTCTTTCACATAAATAGGCGTTTCATTACAAAAGTACACTGGCTGTCGCTTTTAATTTCAAGGATAAAGTGTTTTCCCTTGTCACCACGTTCACTGAAATAAAGGCAGGTGAATCGTATTCAGAAAATAATAGCTGACCAAAAATACGAAGTAGAAAGAACAGAGAAAAATGATGGAGTCTGAGTCTTCCATTCAGAATGTTTGTCAGGACTAGACCAGAAAATAACGTCCCGCTGGCATGACCGCCAACAATTTGCCTTATCTACAATAAATATATATTAGGTGTAAATTTGCCTAAAGGGACAGCAGATGACACAGATGAATAGTGAGTTTATTGCTAGTGGCTATTGACATGGTAGATAAGTATATATGTATATGTGCGTGTGCACGTGTACTGTCTATAAATATATATATATATATATATATATATATATATATATATATATATATATATATATATATATATATATATATATATATATATATATATATACATTTTATATATATATATATATATATGATATATATATATATATATATATATATATATATATATATATATACATATATACTATATATAATATATATATATATATATATATATATATATATATATATATATATCATATATATATATATATATATATATATATATAAGTCTACACACATACCGTGATTCATATACATATATCGAGCTACAATGTCCTTTAATATCTAATTCGCTCTACTCGGAATTAATATATTTTCATATATGGCTTAACCGAAGGGGAATTTTTTCTCGATAATAGATTTACCTGTACTTGGGCGCGAACGCATGTACATTATAAATCCAGGACCGTCAGTGGAAGCGATACCACCCAACCGCGAGAGCGGCTTAAAGGTATATGTCGTCTCTCACTCAAATACTTTCTCGCGCCGTAGTATTCGTTGGTTTGGAGACAACATCAACCCGCCTCGACTCCGGTAGTTAAGTAGCGCTTTTGACAACACGTAGCATTTTACATAAGTCATATCACATTACCGTGATTCATATACATATATCGAGCTACAATGTCTTTTAATATCTAATTCGCTCTACCTCGGAATTAATATATTTCATATATGCTTAAACCGAAGGGGAGGGAATTTTTTCTCGATAATAGATTTACTGTACTTGGGCGCGAACGCAGGTACATTATAAATCCAGGACCGTCAGTGGAAGCGATACCACCCAACCGCGAGAGGCTTAAAGGATATGTCGTCTCTCACCTCAAATACTTTCTCGCACTGAAGTATTCGTTTGGTTTGGAGACAACATCAACCCGCCTCGACTCCGGTAGTTAAGTAGCGCTTTTGACAACACGTAGCATTTTACATAAGTCATATCACATTACCGTGATTCATATACATATATCGAGCTACAATGTCCTTTAATATCTAATTCGCTCTACCTCGGAATTAATATATTTTTCATATATGCTTAACGAGGTGGGGAATTTTTCTCGATAATAGATTTACCTGTACTTGGGCGTGAACGCAGGTACATTATAAATCCAGGACCGTCAGTGGAAGCGATACCACCCAACCGCGAGAGGCTTAAAGGTATATGTCGTCTCTCACCTCAAATACTTTCTCGCGCTGAAGTATTCGTTGGTTTGGAGACAACATCAACCCGCCTCGACTCCGGTAGTTAAGTAGCGCTTTTGACAACACGTAGCATTTTACATAAGTCATATCACATTACCGTGATTCATATACATATATCGAGTTACAATGTCCTTTAATATCTAATTCGCTCTACAGAATTAATATATTTTCATATGCTTAACGAAGGGGAATTTTTTCTCGATAATAGATTTACCGTACTTGGGCGCGAACGCAGGTACATTATAAATCCAGGACCGTCAGTGGAAGCGATACCACCAACCGCGAGAGGCTTAAAGGTATATGTCGTCTCTCACCTCAAATACTTTCTCGCGCTGTAGTATTCGTTGGTTTGGAGACAACATCAACCCGCCTCGACTCCGGTAGTTAAGTAGCGCTTTTGACAACACGTAGCATTACATAAGTCATATCACCTTACCGTGATTCATATACATATAGAGCTACAATGTCCTTTAATATCTAATTCGCTCACCTCGGAATAATATATTTTCATATATGCTTAACCGAAGGGGAATTTTCTCGATAATAGATTTACCTGTACTTGGCGCGAACGCAGGTACATTATAAATCCAGGACCGTCAGTGGAAGCGATACCACCCAACCGCGAGAGGCTTAAAGGTATATGTTGTCTCTCACCTCAAATACTTTCTCGCGCTGAAGTATTCGTTGGTTTGGAGACAACATCAACCCGCCTCGACTCCGGTAGTTAAGTAGCGCTTTTGACAACACGTAGCATTTTACATAAGTCATATCAGATTACCGTGATTCATATACATATATCGAGGCTACAATGTCCTTTAATATCTAATTCGCTCTACCTCGGAATTATATATTTTCATATATGCTTAACCGAAGGGGTAAGTTTTTTCTCGATAATAGATTTACCTGTACTTGGGCGCGAACGCAGGTACATTATAAATCTCCAGGACCGTCAGTGGAAGCGATACCACCCAACCGCGAGAGGCTTAAAGGTATTATGTCGTCTCTCACCTCAAATAATTTTCTCGCGCTGAAGTATTCGTTGGTTTGGAGACAACATCAACCCGCCTCGACTCCGGTAGTTAAGTAGCGCTTTTGACAACACGTAGCATTTTACATAAGTCATATCACATTACCGTGATTCATATACATATATCGAGCTACAATGTCCTTTAATATCTAATTCGCTCTACCTCGGAATTAATATATTTTCATATATGCTTAACCGAAGGGGAATTTTTTTCTCGATAATAGATTTACCTGTACTTGGGCGCGAACGCAGGTACATTATAAATCCAGGACCGTCAGTGGAAGCGATACCACCCAACCGCGAGAGGCTTAAAGGTATATGTCGTCCTTCACCTCAAATACTTTCTCGCGCTGAAGTATTCGTTGGTTTGGAGACAACATCAACCCGCCTCGACTCCGGTAGTTAAGTAGCGCTTTTGACAACACGTAGCATTTTACATAAGTCATATCACATTACCGTGATTCATATACATATATCGAGCTACAATGTCCTTTAATATCTAATTCGCTCTACCTCGGAATTAATATATTTTCATATATGCTTAACCGAAGGGGAATTTTTTTCTCGATAATAGATTTACCTGTACTTGGGCGCGAACGCAGGTACATTATAAATCCAGGACCGTCAGTGGAAGCGATACCACCCAACCGCGAGAGGCTTAAAGTATATGTCGTCTCTCACCTCAAATACTTTCTCGCGCTGAAGTATTCGTTGGTTTGGAGACAACATCAACCCGCCTCGACTCCGGTAGTTAAGTAGCGCTTTTGACAACACTTAGCATTTTACATAAGTCATATCACATTACCGTGATTCATATACATATATCGAGCTACAATGTCCTTTAATATCTAATTCGCTCTACCTCGGAATTAATATATTTTCATATATGCTTAAAACCGAAGGGGAATTTTTTCTCGATAATAGATTTACCTGTACTTTGGGCGCGAACGCAGGTACATTATAAATCCAGGACCGTCAGTGGAAGCGATACCACCCAACGCGTAGAGGCTTCTTAAAAGGTATAATGTCGTCTCTCCACCTCAAATACTTTCTCGCCGCTGAAGTATTCGTTGTTTGGAGACAACATCAACAAGCCCGCCTCGACTCCGGTAGTTAAGTAGCGCTTTTGACAACACTTAGCATTTTACATAAGTCATATCACATTACCGTGATTCATATACATATATCGAGCTACAATGTCCTTTAATATCTAATTCGCTCTACCTCGGAATTAATATATTTCATATATGCTTAACCGAAGGGGAATTTTTTTCCTCGATAATAGATTTACCTGTACTTTGGGCGCGAACGCAGGTACATTATAAATCCAGGACCGTCAGTGGAAGACGATACCACCCCCCGAACCGCGAGAGGCTTAAAGGTATATGTCGTCTCTCACCTCAAATACTTTCTCGCGCTGAAGTATTCGTTGGTTTGGAGACAACATCAACCCGCCTCGACTCCGGTAGTTAAGTAGCGCTTTTGACAACACGTAGCATTTTACATAAGTCATATCACATTACCGTGATTCATATACATATATCGAGCTACAATGTTCCTTTAAATATCTAATTCGCTCTACCTCGGAAATTAATTAATATTTTCATATATGCTTAACCGAAGGGGAATTTTTTCTCGATAATAGATTTACCTGTACTTGGGCGCGAACGCAGGTACATTATAAATCCAGGACCGTCAGTGGAAGCGATACCACCCAACCGCGAGAGGCTTAAAGGTATATGTCGTCTCTCACCTCAAATACTTTCTCGCGCTGAAGTATTCGTTGGTTTGGAGACAAACATCAACCCGCCTCGACTCCGGTAGTTAAGTAGCGCTTTTGACAACACGTAGCATTTTACATAAGTCATATCACATTACCGTGATTTCATATACATATATCGAGCTACATGTCCTTTAATATCTAATTCGCTCTACCTCGGAATTAATTATATTTTCATATATGCTTAACCGAAGGGGAATTTTTTCTCGATAATAGATTTACCTGTACTTGGGCGTGAACGCAGGTACATTATAAATCCAGGACCGTCAGTAGAAGCGATACCACCCAACCGCGAGAGGCTTAAAGGTAGATGTCGTCTCTCACCCTCAAATACTTTCTCGCGCCGTAGTATTCGTTGGTTTGGAGACAACATCAACCCGCCTCGACTCCGGTAGTTAAGTAGCGCTTTTGACAACACGTAGCATTTTACATAAGTCATATCACATTACCGTGATTCATATACATATATCGAGGTTACAATGTCCTTTAATAATCTAATTCGCTCTACCTCGGAATTAATATATTTTCATGTATGCTTAACCGAAGGGGAAGGGGTTTTTTCTCGATAATAGATTTACCTGTAACTTGGGCGCGAACGCAGGTACATTATAAATCCAGGACCGTCAGTGGAAGCGATTACCACCCAACCGCGAGAGGCTTAAAGGTATATGTCGTTCTCTCACCTCAAATACTTTCTCGCGCTGTAGTATTCGTTGGTTTGGAGACAACATCAACCCGCCCCGACTCCGGTAGTTAAGTTAGCGCTTTTGACAACACGTAGCATTTTACATAAGTCATATCACATTACCGTGAGTTCATATACATATATCGAGCTACAATGTCCTTTAATATCTAATTCGCGTCTACCTCGGAATTAATATATTTTCATATAGCTTAACCGAAGGGGAATTTTTTTCTCGATAATAGATTTACCTGTACTTGGGCGCGAACGCAGGTACATTATAAATCCAGGACCGTCAGTGGGGAAGCGATACCACCCAACCGCGAGAGGCTTAAAGGTATATGTCGTCCTCTCACCTCAAATACTTTCTCGCGCTGTAGTATTCGTTGGTTTGAGACAACATCAACCCCGCCTCGACTCCGGTAGTTAAGTAGCGCTTTTGACAACACGTAGCATTTTACATAAGTCAATATCAGATTACCGTGATTCATATACATATATCGAGCTACAATGTCCTTTAATATCTAATTCGCTCTACCTCGGAATTAATATATTTTCATATATGCTTACCGAAGGGGAAGGGTTTTTTCTCGATAATAGATTTACCTGTTACTTGGGCGTGAACGCAGGTACATTATAAATCCAGGACCGTCAGTGGAAGCGATACCACCCAACCCGCGAGAGGCTTAAAGGTATATGTCGTCTCTCTACCTCAAATACTTTTCTCGCGCTGAAGTATTCGTTGGTTTGGAGACAACATCAACCCGCCTCGACTCCGTAGTTAAGTAGCGCTTTTGAACAACACGTAGCATTTTACATAAGTCATATTCACATTACCGTGATTCTATACATATATCGAGTTACAATGTCCTTTAATATCTAATTCGCTCTACCTCAGATTAATATATTTTCATATATGCTTAACCGAAGGGGAAATTTTTTTCTCGATAATAGATTTACCGTGTACTTGGGCGCGAACGCAGGTACATATAAATCCAGGACCGTCAGTGGAAGCGATACCACCCAACCGCGAGAGGCTTAAAGGTATATGTCGTCTCTCACCTCAAATACTTTCTCGCGCTGAAGTATTCGTTGGTTTGGAGACAACATCACCCGCCTCGACTCGTAGTTAAGTAGCGCTTTGACAACACGTACATTTTTTACATAAAGTCATATCACCTTACCGTGAATTCATATACATATACGAGCTACAATGTCCTTTAATATCTAATTCGCTCTACCTCGGAATTAATATATTTTCATATTATGCTTAACCGAAGGGGAATTTTTTCTCGATAATAGATTTACCTGTACTTGGGCGCGAACGCAGGTACATTATAAATCCAGGACCGTCAGTGAAGCGATACCACCCAACCGCGAGAGGCTTAAAGGTATATGTGTTGTCCTCTCTCACCTCAAATACTTTCTCGCGCTGTAGTATTCGTTGGTTTGGAGACAACATCAACCGCCTCGACTCCGGTAGTTAAGTAGCGCTTTTTGACAACACGTAGCATTTTACATAAGTCATATCAGATTACCGTGATTCATATACATATATCGAGCTACAATGTCCCTTTAATATCTAATTCGCTCTACCTCGGAATTAATATATTTTCATATATGCTTAACCGAAGGGGAATTTTTTCTCGATAATAGATTTACCTGTACTTGGGCGCGAACGCAGGTACATTATAAATCCAGGACCGTCAGTGGAAGCGATACCACCCAACCGCGAGAGGCTTAAAGGTAATATGTCGCTCTCTCACCTCAAATAATTTCTCGCGCTGAAGTATTCGTTGGTTTGGAGACAACATCAACCCGCCTCGACTCCGGTAGTTAAGTAGCGCTTTTGACAACACGTAGCATTTTTTTTTTTTTTTTTTTTACATAAGTCCATATCACATTACCGTGATTCTACATATATCGAGCTACAATGTCCTTTAATATCTAATTCGCTCTACCTCGGAATTAATATATTTTCATATATGCTTAACCGAAGGGGAATTTTTTCTCGATAAATAGATTTTACCTGTACTTGGGCGCGAACGCAGGTACATTATAAATTCCAGGACCGTCAGTGGAAGCGATACCACCCAACCGCGAGAGGCTTAAAGGTATATGTCGTCTCTCCCTCAAAATACTTTCTCGCGCTGAAGTATTCGTTGGTTTGGAGACAACATCAACCCGCCTCGACTCCGGTAGTTAAGTAGCGCTTTTGACAACACGTAGCATTTTACATAAGTCATATCACATTACCGTGATTCATATACATATATCGAGCTACAATGTCCTTAATATCTAATTCGCTCTACCTCGGATTAATATATTTTCTATATGCTTAACCGAAGGGGAATTTTTTCTCGATAATAGATTTACCTGTACTTGGGCGCGAACGCAGGTACATTATAAATCCAGGACCGTCAGTGGAAGCGATACATCCCAACCGCGAGAGGCTTAAAGGTATATGTCGTCTCTCACCTCAAATACTTTTCTCGCGCTGAAGTATTTCGTTGGTTTTGGAGACAACATCAACCCGCCTCGACTCCGGTAGTTAAGTAGCGCTTTTGACAACACGTAGCATTTTACATAAGTCATAATCACATTACCACCGTGATTCAATATACATATATCGAGCTACAATGTCCTTTAATATCTAATTTCGCTCTACCTCGAATTAATATATTTTCATATATGCTTAACCGAAGGGGAAGGAATTTTTTCTCGATAATAGATTTACCTGTACTTGGGCAGCGAACGCAGGTACATTATAAATCCAGGACCGTCAGTGGTAAGCGATACCACCCAACCGCGAGAGGCTTAAAGGTATATGTCGTCTCCCACCTCAAATACTTTCTCGCGCTGAAGTATTCGTTGGTTTGGAGACAACATCAACCCGCCTCGACTCCCGGTAGTTTAAGTAGGCGCTTTTGACAACAACGTAGCAGTTTTACATAAGTCATATCACATTACCGTGATTCATATACATATATCGAGCTACAATGTTCCTTTAATATCTAATTCGCGTCTACTCTGGAATTAATATATTTTCATATATGCTTAACCGAAGGGGAATTTTTTCTCGATAATAGATTTACCTGTACTTGGGCGCGAACGCAGGTACATTATAAATCCAGGACCGTCAGTGGAAGCGATAACACACCCAACCGCGAGAGGCTTAAAGGTATATGTCGTCTCTCACCTCAAATACTTTCTCCGCGGCCGTAGTATTTCGTTGGTTTTGGAGACAACATCAACCCGCCTCGACTCCGGTACTTAAGTAGCGCTTTTTGACAACACGTAGCATTTTACATAAGTCATATCACATTACCGTGATTCATATACATATATCGAGCTACAATGTCCTTTAATATCTAATTCGCTCTACCTCGGAATTAATATATTTTCATATATGCTTAACCAAGGGGAATTTGGGGAATTTTTCTCGATAATAGATTTACCTGTACTTGGGCGCGAACGCAGGTACATTAAATAAATCCATGACCGTCAGTGGAAGCGATACCACCCAACCGCGAGAGGCTTAAAAGGTATATGTCGTCTCTCACCTCAAATACTTTCTCGCGCTGAAGTATTCGTTGGTTTGGAGACAACATCAACCCGCCTCGACTCCGGTAGTTAAAGTAAGTACGCTTTTGACAACACGTAGCATTTTACATAAGTCATATCACATTACCGAGATTCATATACATATATCGAGCTACAATGTCCTTTAATATCTAATTGCTCTACCTCGAATTAATATATTTTCATATATGCTTACCGAAGGGGAATTTTTTCTCGAATAATAGATTACCTGTAACTTGGGCGTGAACGCAGGTACATTATAAAATCCAGGACCGTCAGTAGAAGCGATACCACCCAACCGCGAGAGGCTTAAAGGTATATGTCGTCTCTCACCTCAAATACTTTCTCGCGCCGTAGTATTCGTTGGTTTGGAGGGGACAACATCAACCCGCCTCGACTCCGGTAGTTAAGTAGCGCTTTGACAACACGTAGCATTTTACATAAGTCATATCACATTACCGTGATTCATATACATATATCGAGTTTACAATGTCCTTTAATATCTAATTCGCTCTACCTCGGAATTAATATATTTTCATGTATGCTTAACCGAAGGGGAATTTTGGGTTTTTTCTCGATAATAAGATTTACCTGTACTTGGGCGCGCAACGCAGGTACATTATAAATCCAGGACCGTCAGTGGAAGCGATACCACCCAACCGCGAGAGGCTTAAAGGTATATGTCTCTCTCACCTCAAATACTTTCTCGCGCTGAAGTATTCGTTGGTTTGGAGACAACATCAACCCGCCTCGACTCCGGTAGTTAAGTAGCGCTTTTGACAACACGTAGCATTTTACATAAGTCATATCACATTACCGTGATTCATATACATATATCGAGCTACAATGTCCTTTAATATCTAATTCGCTCTACCTCGGAATTAATATATTTTCATATATGCTTAACCGAAGGGGAATTTTTTTCTCGATAATAGATTTACCTGTACTTGGGCGCGAACGCAGGTACATTATAAATCCACCTGGACCGTCAGTGGAAGCGATACCACCCAACCGCGAGAGGCTTTAAAGGTATATGTCGTCTCTCACCTCAAATACTTTCTCGGCGCTGTAGTATTCGTTGGTTTGGAGACAACATCAACCCGCCTCGACTCCGGTAGTTAAGTAGCGCTTTTGACAACACGTAGCATTTTACATAAGTCATATCACATTACCGTGATTCATATACATATATCGAGCTACAATGTCCTTTATTCTAATTCGCTCTACCTCGGAATTAATAATATTTTCATATATGCTTAACCGAAGGGGAATTTTTTCTCGATAATAGATTTACCTGTACTTGGGCGCGAACGCAGGTAACATTATAAATCCAGGACCGTCAGTGGAAGCGATACACCCAACCGCGAGGAGGCTTAAGGTATATGTCGTCTCTCACCTCAAATAATTTCTCGCGCTGAAGTATTCGTTGGTTTGGAGACAACATCAACCCGCCTCGACTCCGGTAGTTAAGTAGCGCTTTTGACAACACGTAGCATTTTACATAAGTCATATCACTTTACCGTGATTCATATACATATATCGAGCTACAATGTCCTTTAATATCTAATTCGCTCTACCTCGGAATTAATATATTTTCATATATGCTTAACCGAATGGGAATTTTTTCTCGATAATAGATTTACCTGTACTTGTGCGCGAACGCAGGTACATTATAACTCCATGGACCGTCAGTGGAAGTCGATACCACCCAACCGCGAGAGGCTAAAGGTATATGTCGTCTCTCACTCAAATACTTTCTCGCGCTGAAGTATTCGTTGGTTTGGAGACAACATCAACCCGCCTCGACTCCGGTAGTTAAGTAGGCGCTTTTGACAACACGTAGCATTTTACATAAGTCATATCACTTTACCGTGATTCATATACATATATCGAGCTACAATGTCCTTTAATATCTGAATTCGCTCTACCTCGGAATTAATTATATTTTCATATATGCTTAACCGAAGGGGAATTTTTTCTCGATAATAGATTTACCTGTACTTGGGCCGAACGCAGGTACATTATAAATCCAGGACCGTCAGTGGAAGCGATACCACCCAACCGCGAGAGGCTTAAAGGTATATGTTTCGTCTCTCACTCAAATACTTTCTCGCGCTGAAGTATTCGGTGTTGGTTTGGAGACAACATCAACCCGCCTCGACTCCGGTAGTTAAGTAGCGCTTTTGACAACACGTAGCATTTTTTTACATAAGTCATATAACATTACCGTGATTCATATACATATATCGAGGCTACAATGTCCTTTAATATCTAATTCGCTCTACCTCGGAATTAATATATTTTCATATATGCTTAACCGAAGGGAATTTTTTTCTCGATAATAGATTTACCTGTACTTGGGGCGCGGAACGCAGGTACATTATAATCCAGGAACAGTCAGTGGAAGCGATACCACCCAACCGCGAGAGGCTTCATATAGTATAATGAATCACGGTAATGTGATATGACTTATGTAAAATGCTACGGTGTTTGTCAAAAGTGCTACTTAACTACTGGAGTCGAGGCGGGTTGATGTTGTCTCCAAACCAACGAATACTTCAGCGCGAGAAGTATTTGAGGTGAGAGACGACATATACCTTTAAGCCTCTCGCGGTTGGGTGGTATCGCTTCCACTGACGTCCTGGATTTATAATGTACCTGCGTTCGCGCCCAAGTACAGGTAAATCTATTATCGAGAAAAATTCCCCTTCAGTTAAGCATATATGAAAATATATTAATTCCGAGGTAGAGCGAATTAGATATTAAAGGACATTGTAGCTCGATATATATATGAATCACGGTAATCTGATATGACTTATGTAAAATGCTACGTGTTGTCAAAGCGCTACTTAACTACCGGAGTCGAGGCGGGTTGATGTTGTCTCCAAACCAACGAAATACTTAAGCGCGAGAAAGTATTTGAGGTGAGAGACGACATATACCTTTAAGCCTCTCGCGGTTGGGTGGTATCGCTTCCACTGACGGTCCTGGATTTATAATGTACCTGCGTTCGTGCCCATGTACAGGTAAATCTATTATCGAGAAAAAAATTCCCCTTCGGTCAAGCATATATGAAAATATATTAATTCCGAGGTAGAGCGAATTAGATATTAAAGGACATTGTAGCTCGATATATGTATATGAATCACGGTAATGTGATATGACTTATGTAAAATGCTACGTGTTGTCAAAAGCGCTACTTAACTACCGGAGTCGAGGCGGGTTTGATGTGTCTCCAAACCAACGAATACTTCAGCGCGAGAAAGTATTTGAGGTGAGAGACGACATATACCTTTAAGCCTCTCGCGGTTGGGTGGTATCGCTTCCACTGACGGTCCTGGATTTATAATGTACCTGCGTTCGCGCCCAAGTACAGGTAAATCTATTATGAGAAAAAATTCCCCCTTCGTTTAAGCAATTATTATGAAAATTATATTAATTCCGAGGTATAGCGAAGAAAATATTCCCCTTCGGGTTAAAGCAATATATTGAAAATATAATTATTCCGAGTTAGAGCGATAGATTTATAAAGGACCCATTGGTAGCTCGATATATGTATATGAAATTCACTGTAATGTGATATGACTTCTACGTTGTTGTCAAAAGCGCTACTTAAACTACCGGAGTCGAGGCGGGTTTGATGTTGTCTCCAAACCAACGAATACTTCAGCGCGAGAAAGTATTGAGGTGAGAGACCGACCATATACCTTTAAGCCTCTCGCGGAGGGTTGGGTGGTATCGCTTCCACTGACGGTCTGATTTATAATGTACTTCCGCGTTCGCGCCCAAGTACAGGTAAATCTATTATCGAGAAAAAATTCCCCTTCGGTTAAGCATATATGAAAATATATTTAATTCCGAGGTAGAGCGAATTAGATATTTAAAGGACATTGTAGCTCGATATATGTATATGAAAATCACGGTAATGTGATATGACTTATTGAAAAATGCTACGTGTTGTCAAAAAGCGCTACTTAACTACCGGAGTCGAGGCGGGGGGTTGATGTTGTCTCCAAACCAACGAATACTTCAGCGCAGAGAAATTTATTTGAGGTGAGAGACGACAATACCTTTAAGCCTCTCGCGGGTGGGTGGTATCGCTTCCACTGACGGTCCTGGATTTATAATGTACCTGCGTTCGCGCCCAAGTACAGGTAAATCTATTATCGAGAAAAAATTCCCCTTCGGTTAAGCATATATGAAAATATATTAATTCCGAGGTAGAGCGAATTAGATATTAAAGGACATTGTAGCTCGATATATATGATATAATATATATATATATATATATATATATATATATATATATATATATATATATATATATATATATCATATACATATATATATAATATATATATATATATATATATATATATATATATATATATATATATATATATATATAGTATATATATATACATACACATATTATATATATATATAGTGTGTGTGTGTGTGTGTGTGTGTGCTGATTAGTAAGTTACTGTTATCATCCCAAAAAGTCATATCAAATTCGAACCATGATGAGGCAGAGGACACTTCTCATGCATTAGGTATTCCCGTAGGGTGACAGGTATTATCAAGGTGTGGTGAATTGGGTATAAGAAAAAACATTGAGGTTCCCGCAAACGTGTTTCCCCTTTTGGAGTTAGTAGCCCCAGAAAGGACATGACTCCCAGTTTTTCAGCAAGTGTTAAGGTTAGGAAGTTGCTTGTCTTGTTTTCTTGACCACATCAGCTAAAGGGCCAATCATTTACAGCTTGATAGGACGGCCGGTGGGCGGTAGGGCGGAACAAGTCATACACCTATCAACCCTTACCTAAATTGTTTCACCTAGCAACGTTTATTACAACGCAAGTGTGTGTGTGTGTGTGTGTGTTTACTTTTGGGTGCTACTTTGGCTTGTTATCTACGCGTCACCTACTTCTATAAGAGCTAGTACGTAAACATGGCGGAAGCTCGTTGGGACGCTGTGTTGAGCACTAGACATCGTTTATTTATATGATTTATCGACCACGAAATATAAAAATGGGTGTATAAAACACTTTGTTCCCCGAAGGGCTAGTACTAACCACGGCGCCCCAAGGAGCTTCTGCCATGTTTAGTACTAGCACTTAGAATTTGACGCGCAGATAACAAGTCAAAATAGCACCTACTTTTGTGTATAAGTAAGACTGTTTGGTCCTGTTTGGACAAGATAAAGTTACTGTACATGTATCGGCTTGTTAGTCTGTC
Source organism: Macrobrachium nipponense (assembly GCF_015104395.2). Lineage (NCBI taxonomy): Eukaryota > Metazoa > Arthropoda > Malacostraca > Decapoda > Palaemonidae > Macrobrachium > Macrobrachium nipponense. The sequence continues at coordinate 42,356,925 of NC_061110.1, read as the reverse complement.
ATAAAATCACGTTTGATATAAACAATGGCATGTACCACTAGTGACCCCTTCGAGTAATTGTCATTGCGTAAAAATCCTACACCAAAAAAATGGTGACTAAAACTTTTTAAAACGGGTGGGTTTGTATGTCCTCGGAAAATATTCGCGGCTTGGTATTATTTGCGGATAACTCACTTCGCAAGCTGTCAGTTCGAATTAGTCTCGTATTTATACGATGCTGGCAGGTTTATGAGACAGTCCGGCCGAATTTCTACTGGCGGTTGGCCAATATGTGAATCATTTATCCTCTGGCAGCCTGTGTCAATACCTATCTCTCTGATTGACTTCATACATTTAAATTTGTTCCTCAGACGTATATGTCTCTGGTGAATTCAATTAAGACAGGCGTTTATTGCATTACAATATCACTCTCCTTATCTCAAAACATTTCTCTCAGTTCAGTGTGATACAGCAAGATAGCATACCTACTGCGCAATTAAGCACGCATTCCTGGATATATATGCTATGTTTTACGTAAACACAATTGTATGAAAACCACGGAAAAGAATGTAAAATATGGAATAATCGAAAATTACCTGTAGGGCTAACTGTAAAGTTTATTACCCTTACACAATGAAAAAATAAAAAAAAATTTGAATAGGCACTGAATTTTAGATAGTGCGATATGTATGCTTCATGTACATATGATTGTGACTGTACCTTGAAAATTGACTCACTTATGAATGAGCAAACTTTATGTATTTATGATTTTTTTTCTCTCAATTTACTCGCAATTTAATTCTAATATCTTTCCGAACATTCCACCTGACAAGCATGTCCCTGTGTTCGTTTCCACTTTACATGACGTTTCGTCATCATTCTTGTAGGAGGATTATTAGGCAGGTCTATTTCCAAACTCATGTAACGTAGCTTTAACTAGGCCGCCGATCACCATTCCAGTTAAATAGGAATGTATGCATAAATATCCGAAAACTAAATACTATGAACGTCCTTAACCGGGAGAAATCCACATTTGTAAAAACCAGAGATCCACGGACCACCAGCTGAGAGGATTATTTCCAGTCGTTTTATTCATTTAATTGTGCCGTAACAGAAGTTGATTCAAGATCGTCATCTCATTGCATGTAAACGCATCAGTTTCTGACATTAATTGAGACGCATGTGGGTGAATAAATGCACATTTAACCATAGTATTTAAAAAGCCTCACTGCAAATATTTGAGTGATACACCACATTCCTTCTTGCTGCGATAAAAATCAAGATAAAGATATCCATAGATTTCTACAGAAAAAAAGGGTGAAATCAACATTAACAATTTTACATGAATGAAACACTTTCATTAACTGTTAAACGTTTCAGTTTAGCTAAAAAGAATTGCTCTAGCAATTTCCTCCTGGAAACACCCATCTGTTTCCTTTCCCTACAATATTATCTCTTTCTCCCTCTATACACACACACACACACACACACACATATATATATATAAAATATATACAAAATAGGGTGTGTTTGTGTGTATATGTGCGCGTGCCAATGATAACAGCAGTACTTTAGTTCCTTAAAACAACGGCGGATCTGACAGATAGGAATTCAACACCAAAATAACTAAAAACTATAGCCCCACAGTATTTGCGTTATCCACTTCTTCCCTATGAGAGAGAGAGAGAGAGAGAGAGAGAGAGAGAGAGAGAGAGAGAGAGAGAGAGAGAAGGAGGGGGGGGGGGGGGGTGATGAGCTTGGCATTGGGAATATGCGTGCAGATATATGAAGAGTCAATATATTCTGAAGCAAAAATCCTGATGCTTCTAGAGACGAGGTGAGTCAATAGCAACCGGGCCGAAAATAGAATCTTAGGCCCGATTTTGGCAGTACAAATGAGGTCAATAGAAATTATGAAGAGGAGAGGATATAAGCTTCGTTACTCTCTGCGCTGATAGCATAATTATGTAGTTTAGCTTCGACCTTATACTTTTTTCTTCGCCCCCTTTGTTTATTCGGTACTAAGCTTGCTGAAGGAAGTCGATATTACGCTGCTGCCATAATGGTACGTGGGAGTGTGTCACGTAATCCCACGTCTAATTAAGTTGCAAAGTACGGCTATTAGGCACGGAAAAGCTACATTCAGTATATATGCTTGCAAGAGTCTAAGGTTCTCATTCCGTGAAAACGTTTCTCATGTAGAAATCGTGAAAAACGAGAGAGAGAGAGAGAGAGAGAGAGAGAGAGCAGAGCACAGACAGAGAGAGAGAGAGAGAGAGGTTAAAAATAGCGCTATGTTGTTTCAATAGGAATAGCCTAGTTAAAACTAGTCGATGAACCAAGGAACGACTGAAAAGTTAAAACTGTTGCTTTATTATGGATTTTGCCTTTGCAGTGATGCAAGTCTTTTGATCCCTAAGTATTGAGATATTATGATCCGATTATGATCATAAGCCTAACAAGCTGTTTATTTGGTTAGGTAAGAGCAAACATGACTCAAATATGGATTTGAATACTAAATCAACAAGTCTTCCATGTTCATATTCCATATGTTGTTCTTTAATCATAGATGTCTGCGTTTATTATCACTAGATAATATTTACGGGCATGACATGAAAAAAACGTATCATGTTTTCTGTTACACAAAGTAATGCTTTTAAAAAGGGTAAGCATAAGATTCTGAGAAAGGCCTTTAGTATAAATACAAACAGCTGTTGAAGCACAGCGGTGGTAGGGTCATTTCAAAGCAGGCTATGAAGCGTAGGACTTCGAAAATCTACCCTGAATAGCTGGAAGATAACACAAAACCAAATAATAATAATAATAATAATAATAATAATAATAATAATAATAATAATAATAATAATAATAATAATAATAATAATAATAATAATAATAATAATAATAAAATAAAATAAAAATTGAAAGTTGCATGTGGAGGGAATATGAAAAGCGTGATTTACGAAGACCAGCAAGAAATAGAAAGGAACTTATGAACGGTATCCCATAATATCTGATGAGAAATATATTTCATCACTGATGTTTTTTCTTAGAAATGGACAGACATAGCCTCCATTTTTCCTGAACTTTCTTTCATAAGAAAGACTTCGAATTCACCGTGGGCCGAGAAACATAGTTCTTTCTACCTTTTCCTATTGGTATCTGCCAGAAAATATTACTTGGAAATCTTTCTCTGAATGGTACAGTTAATCGTATAATTGGAAAAACGTTAAATAGACCATTTTTATTCAGTGAAATAAAAAAAAGATATCTACTGGTTTCAGAAGAAAAAAAAATCTAGAAACAGTGAATACCTATGGCTTTGAACTGATCCACAAACTTATCTAAAATATCAGCTTTCTTCAACAAATCATACTAACTAAGAATAATTGCCTAAATAGTACCCTTTTCTTGTAAAAGAAGTCTTGAAAATTTGACGGCAAGTAATTTGACTTAAGCAACAATATATTATTGAGTGTTTGGGTCATCATTTTAATTGAAACACAAATAATGATTAAATAATGTGAATGATCCTGAGAGATTGTCATGAACCGCATTACGATATGAAGGAAACTTGTTGTTTAATATCTAGAAACAGTAAAAAGTCTGTCTGGAATATCAGCGAGATTATCCACTTTCCGTTCATAGAATTTGTGAAGCAATTTCTAACAAAGTCTTCATCAGAGAAGAAGAGCATATTACTGTTAATCTTATATAGAACATCAGCCGCACAAAGTGTATTATTTTGCAAAGAAGACAACTTTGTTAAACAAAATTATGAACCATTTTGAAATATCCTTTCATGATCAGAAAATGGTAAAGAATTAAGTGATGTCGTAAAAGAGCACTCTAAGACATTTACATAATTTATGCGTTTCCCCACCTGCATGTTTAAATCTAGTAATAATTAAGGCAATCCCAAAAACCATTGTTAACAAAGAGAAAAGGATGTAGATATTTTGTTTATGGTGTTCTCGTCCATTCATGGCTTCATACACTGGAAGGAGCAGGCAACTTATTTTCTCATGAAATTCACGTTGGAAATGGAAATGACGAGACACATTTGTGGTTGGCAATGGACGCAGAAGATTATTCAAAGGTAGTGAGTCGCTAAGAAGTATCACTGCAAAATATATATAAAGTCCTTGGCGATGGACTCTCTCTCTCTCTCTCTCTCTCTCTCTCTCTCTCTCTCTCTCTCTCTCTCTCTCTCTCAGGTGAGTTGCTGTTTTTGTTCAATTAGAAAAATATAACATTCTGTACAGTTATAGAGTTCTAGTGCCTTCATAAAATAAGAACTCAGATGACATTCAAACCTCTCTCTCTCTCTCTCTCTCTCTCTCTCTCTAAAATAATTCTTCTTTGTGCTCACACGAAATGAACAATATGCACCTCTTACAGGTTCACACTAAATTTTCTAAACAATATTAGTTCGAAATAAATGACATTTCATGCATGAATGTCTTACAAAAAATATCAATACAGAAATTCTGTCCAGTGTCAACAATTCAGAATTCTCCCCACATACATTTTTGAAAAACCCTTCCTGAGAGTGAGGTAGGGGCCTAAAAGATAGAATCTACAAGATGGAACGAGGATATATGACTTTTTGCATTCTTTCTTACCCTCTCCTTATCCTGCCTCCCTTATTCCTCTTTCTTCCCCTCATCTCATGTAACATCAATATCCATTCCTTGTTCTCGTCCCCTTCACCTCTGCCTAAGACGGGAACATCCCAACCCTACCTCCTGCCTCCTTTAACAGCTCTTGCCAACAATTCTGCATACAGTAGATCTCGGGAAGGTTTCCAGGTACCTAAAACAATTATTTGAGTATTTTCTCTTCTTTATGGGATGAATTAAGAAACCATGGGCATTTGGGATTTTCACTATAATTTGGAATGGCTTGGAATTTGAACATGGCTCTTCCTGTCACAAGAAAGTCGACTATGCCTTTGATTAAAATCTTTATGCTGTCATAGTCATTGTTGAGTGATAATTGACAGCGTCAATTAACAACAAAATTCAGACTTTTACTAGTTAGTATTTGGCATTTTTTTTAATTGTCAAAAATTCATTACCGTAACTAGCGTAATTGCTCTTTCGTCGGTAACAAACATTGATCTGCTATGGTTAGGATGCAGAACAAAAACATATCCTTGTTTATTCTGTTGTTGAAATGCCAATGGTACGACTAAGTATGCGGTGCATACTATCACAACTATTATGTCCATATGTCTCTTCTAGTCATTTTAAATTTTAGCAATTTTATCAGATTTACGCAGTTCATTTTCACGTATACTCTCTATTCACTATGAAATAATGTTTAATGTCATTTGTGATTTTCTGGTTGGTGAAGCCTTTGTTTTCATCCTAGGTATCCTGATACTACCACTGAAGCCAAAATCCTTTGGATATGAAAGCAGATTTTCCTTGCTTAAACGTCATTTTAATCTTAGGCTTTTCATCGCTTCGCTTATTCTTCAACTTCTTCGAGAAGCAAGGCTTATCTAATATTTCTTACACACCCTTTTACTTCTTTTTGTCCCTTTGGTAGAAAACATTTGCTCTATTTTTTGTTCAATATGTAGGGGAAACTACTTTCCCAGAGTAAGAGGAAAAATGTTTAAAAATTTTGCCAGCAGATATGTCCGTTGTTTAATTCTAATTTGTTTCCTTTCCCATCATGATGAATCTTATGCTTATTCATTTTCAATGATGCGAATGTCTTTGATTTCTTGTTTCTCTTGTTATCTTCCGTCTAATTGTAATATTCTTACTCCCCCTGTTTGCCATCTACTCTTAGGTCGTTTCATAACATTCTCTGCGTGAACAATTAGCGCATTTTTGAGGATCTGGAGACTAGAAGGCCCATATTAGCTGAATGAAAAAATCTGCATATGCTCTGGATATTTAACCCTAATGCCTTTAATTGGTAACAGGTAAATTACGCGCATCAACTATCACTCCAAAATCATTTGCTAAGGGATATTAAATTTCCAACTCAAAATTCCTTATACCAAGCACAATGCATTAATATATCCTCTTAAGGATTGCTAGTATGGTTTCTATAAGGCAATATCTAATTCGATTCTTCTTTCTTTGTTTAATGATATTACAAGATCTTGGTAGAAAATAACTTAATCACAGTCATAATTTTTTTTCCAAAGTCCTGCATCGCACCCCGTACTTTCTTGAGTTGCTCATACATCCAATTATGTCCCGTTATATTATTTCTCACATGCTAACACTTGTTTAATTTAGAGTGATACTCTTCATATTTCTGTGAATATGGCTACAAGTTATTATAATCGATAATTTGCAAGCTGGGTACATAAACGAACCCAAAAAGAACGATTCATGCTATGATAATTCAAATTATTACACGTATAGGAAAGATGGAAAGTACTGAAAGTCTAATATTAGTGATTAGGAACTAGTATTCCATCTAGTTGAATATTATTTTCACTCATCTTTTTGGTAGACTAAACAGAAGAAACTTAACTGCCCAGGGCACTGGATTTCTGGCTGGGGATATATGGTTTTCTCGTGAACTTAAAACTTTAATAAACTGTGTTAAGAGGATATAATTACAAACGAAGCATAAGAACACATACACAAGTAAATATATTATATAATAGATAATATATATATATATATATATATATATATATATATATATATATATATATGTGTGTGTGTGTGTGTGTGTGTGTGTGTGTGTATATATGTATACACACACTCACACACATACACACACACACACACACACATATATATATATATATATATATATATATATATATATATATATATATATTATATATATATATATATATATATATATATATTATATATATATATATATATATATCTATATATATATCATATATATTATATTTATATTATATTTATATATATATATATATATATATATATATATATATATAATTATATATATAGATATATATGAAACGAAGTTGTAACCCAACTCAGCTTTCTTGTACTGGAAAAAAGCAATGGCGAGAAAACTAAAACTAAAAAAAAAAAAAAAAAAGAAAGAAAGAGGGAGCATCAATGATATACAAATACAGGGAGGGGAAATATTTTGGACGTCAAAGATGGATTGAAGCATTTGCACCGTCCGCAGTGATGATAAACGGCACATTTCTTTTGATCAGTTTCAACTGAATATTTAGGATGAGCCCTTTTGAACATTTAATTCATCCTCTATTGGTCTAATAAATTATCCACAGCCCGAAATGGAATCTTGTAAATAATGTTGATAACTTTCTAAGGACGATTTCTCATAAGCATGTTTATACTTTGCTGTTTTATGAAAATATATTCCATTTACATCGAGACAGGTTCAACACTATCATGAAGTTTTCAAAATAGGTAACTTACTTTATTATAGGTAATTCTTTCATTCTGTCACTCTTAACATAAAATTGATTCGTTTCTAATTGTAAAAGCTATACAAAATATAAGCTAGATAACACAAAGGCAAAGATCTTGCACTCCATAGTTTCAGCTTCGATAAAATGTCTATAATCAGCTTCTGGTTCTAAACTCCTGATTAGGAGTTTCTCATACACACACAGAATTATCAAATTATATTTATATTTAAATTTATATTTATATAATAATTATATTATATTATATAATATATTTATATATATACTTAGTTATATTTTATTTATATTTATTTAATCTATATATAAATATATATATATATATAGATATATAATATATATTATAGTAGTTAGTTATATATTTATAATATTTATGTATTATATTTATAAATACTATATATGTATATATCTATATATATATTCGTATATTTTAATATAATATTCTATATATATAAATATAGATATTATATATAATTTATTTATATTAAATTATTATATATAATAGTATATCTATATATACATAAACACAGAATGAGAGAGAAATTAAATGCTGGGTGTGGCGTTTCCTGAATAGAGTAAAGGGTAGCTTGTTCAGAGTAGTTGCAACAATAGTTCTCCTCGGAAAGGGTTTGTTATGTTTCCCTCAATGATTGGTGAATGGGAGAGGGAGCAGCTGTTGTTTGAGGATGATATAGTCTTGACGGATGTAGATTAAGAGGAGCCAGAGAGATTTGTGAAAATTGAAGACATTTCGAAGACATCCTGTTGAAAATAGTAGGGTTTCATTAACATAGGTGAGGTTGTTATTGAGATGAATATTTAATAAGAGCCTGATGGCATGCGCCACACTGCGCTGGAATCCGTCGCTGCTCGTCATATCACTCCTACCCTCCTGATCTCTTACCTACCCCGCACCTATCCGGACGGATAAACAGATTTGCAGGAGGAGGGTGGACACATCAAGTCTCCCCTACCCTACCGAATCCCCTGTCTACCCGCCTCAGCCGGGGCAGAAAAACAAAAAGGAACAACTCGGATAGATAAATGAATATTAGCAGAATCCAAATGGCTGATTGACGTTGTAAGCAATGAATGTGGCAGATGATGGCAGAAGATTAACAGTGGATTATAAAAATGGGATCTAGACATATGAAAGAAATTCGGGAGAACACACTGAAAAGAAGCGTCATTGGAATCCAAGCCAATAATCTCCAGAGGGACTGCTCGTACCCTCTTCCTTGCAGAAGTGAACCAGAACACTGGGTATAACTGGGAAGAAAACTTGTAGCCTGGAATGTTGAAATTTCTGCAAAGCAGATTCATTTCATTTGTCGTATGGAAATCATTCGAAAAGTACAACTAAGTTACATGGAAAATTTCCTGGTAGGCAAAAATATAGCCCTAGGTGTGAGTTTCCTGCACTTGCTGAGTAAATATAAAAGGGTGTACAAAAATGGTAAAAATCGAAATGTGAAATTAGGAGGAAAAAATTATGAAGGACTATAGGGCGAGTTAATGGTTCTCTAATAGTTTCAGTGTTCTCCCAGAGGTTGTGCAAAGTCCATGTCCATTTCGTCATTATCTCATTTCCTTACGGTATCTTATGTAGTATTCCTAAATTTATCATGAAATTGGTGCTCATGGAGCAATAAATGTAAAATGTTGTATTCACATGACAGTATCATTAGTATTTCCCAAACACCTAATGACTATATTCTTTCTATTTCAGAATCATTACTACGAAGTAGCTTGTTTCATTGCTAAACAACCTGACCTTTGCCACAGTATTGTTCTCCACTTCCAAAAATAAATAAAATAAAATCATTTCTTAGCTCTTATCTCCATCAGAATTAGGTACTGGTATTCGTTCTTAGCACTTGAATGGTCTGTATGATTTGTTTTATTTTAAATTTTATGGAAGTTAACCTTTAAATAACATTCTACAGGCGTGATAATGAGAAGTAATGTTCTGAAAGTTTGGACAATAAGCACTACATTTTCCCCAAATCGAAACTCGATAGCAAAACTTCATTCTAAAAACCAATTGGTCTTTTGTTTCAATAAATTGAAAATGAACAGTAAAACCAAAGATAAACAGGATATTTCAAGAATGCTGATTTCAAAATGGTCCATCTATTCACCAATGTCTGCCGTGGCCATTAAAAAGTACCATCGCTGCACAAATCTAGAAACCCAACAGATAACTGAAAATCGTGTTTGAATTTCTTCCAGCCTCTTTTTCTACGTTTCGCTCATTCTTAAGTTGTATGGCGTTATTTTCTGCACATTCTGAAATAATTTAACGCATTATTTTTTACAGTACTCAAAACTGCTTTGTCTGTATCACAGCATCAACGTTAAATAAGGTACTAAAACAAAGGCCCTAACCTTACCATTAGCAAATGTTGGATTAAAACCAGGCATAATCAAACGTTTATCTACAGTTTTTTATATGCTTACTGCTGGAATTTTTTTTTATTTGTATTGCTAGTAAGAATGACCGTGTTCAGAATTTTGATCATTTTAACTTCAGCATATATATCTTGCCTTCCAAAGACAATTTTTCTCATGAATCTATGAGCAACACTGATCGTCGAGTAAACTCGCAATTCTAATTTTCGTCTAATCTACAACAAAGTACTGGAGATTAAGCAAATGGAGAGGAAATTAGGTACGACTGGACTATGCGGCGCTAAAAAATGTGGTTATCGACCTTTGACTTTAAAAGATACAGCATCTTGTTTGGTGTAGAATAGACTGTTCGTTTGTTCGTCTCACTGTCTTTCAAAAAATGAATCCCCAACTGTATTAGGTACTATCAGCATTTTGTATATACAATATCAGTTAAAGCGCAGACAATTCAAGAAAAATTTCCGTTTTAAAATCAAAAGACACCCTCTATGATATGTAACTATCGAAAGCAATGTAAAGTCAGAAAGATCTTTGCTATTATAATTATGTTTTGTAAAATATAAATTTCCTTTCAAAGAGAGCGTAACTGTTTCAGCACATGAAAAATTACCAATTAATAAAAGAGCAGTGTATCAAATAAATGTTGTCACATTTGTTTTTTTCAAAACATTTTACACTTAATTGTTTTTTAGTAATAAGTTCCATAAAATAAAATATGGCTGGTCTTTTCTCATATTACTAGTAATAATTGTAATAGAAAATAATTATGATATGTCGAAATACGATACATGTTTTTATAGACTAACACTTGACATTTTGTAAAAAGAATTTATTTAAATCTTTAAGTACCTTAATTAAGCTAATTGTATTTAAATCTTTAAGTACCTTAATTAAGCTAATAGTATTTAAATATTTAAGTAACTTAATTAAGCGAATAGATTTTCATACCAACAGAAAATTAAGTGAAGAGAGAGAGAGAGAGAGAGAGAGAGAGAGAGAGAGAGAGAGAGAGATAGAAGAGAATGACATGTCTGTGAAGAGAAAGACAATTTTTCTTCTTTTGGACAAAAAGCTAGCCAGGCCAGTGCTGCCGATGTGAAACTTGTAATTGTCAGGAAAAGAAAGTTGGGAGTAATAAAAAAATGATTTCTCGAAGATCTGGCCGTGAGGAAGCTGGTGCCCGGAGCAGAAAACTTAATACTTAATACACAGTCTGGTTATCTTTCGATGAAGATTTTTCTTAAGCAGCTCCAAAGGAACGAAGGTTCTCAGTATGAGCAAAACGGAGCAGGACAGAATAAAGAATTAAATATCTAAATAATCAAATGAAAAGAGTCTTCAAAACTGAAAAGGAAAATGCACAAGAGTGAGAATTGCACAGGGAAGAGGAAGCCGAGGTGGAATGAAAGATTAAATGATTAAAAGCACAGTATTTCCATTAAGTAAAAAAAAAAATGAATGAGAGAATGAAGAGACAGGCTCGATCTGGAGAATGAGAAAAATTATCATGAAAAAATGGACAGGGAAAGGGGATTTACTTCCAGAAATTAGTAAAAATGAAAAGAACAGTAAGTTTGCCAGTCTCTAATAAGTGTCGGTAAGGAAACAAGATGGCAAGCTATTTACATACTCGTTAGAGTAAAATCTGATCGTAAACCGACGTTCAAACATATTTGCCGTTGAAAAAGATACTAGATATCGTAACTTGGGTACCAAATGGAGGCGAAATGACTCAACAAAAGAGAATATATATATATATATATATATATATATATATATATATATATATATATATATATATATATATATTTGTGTGTTGTTGTTGTGTGTGTGTGTGCTTCTGTGTGCGTGTATTGCCGCTCGTACATACATATACATCTCGAACTCAGATTTATTTATTAAAGCTGAAATAGACCCATCTTCACCATCGTAACCAAGTGGGCGATACCTTTTATTGCGTTTTAGGCCGAATATCCGATATATATATATATATATATATATATATATATATATATATATATATGTATATATATATATATATATATATATTATATATATATATATATATAATATACATATATATTATATATATATATATATATATATAATATATAATATATATATATATATATACTATATATTATCATTTTGGTGTGGAAGGGAAGGACAATTTTTCATTCCTTTCAAAGTACTTTATTTAGCTGCTGACGTTTCAAGACGTTTAGTCCCACTTTCAAAACTATATAATGAAAGAAACAGACATTAAAAAACAGACTCGGAATAAAATAAAAGAATAAAAAGTATTTTTTACATACAACATAAAATCATCAGTACAATAAAAAGGAAGAGAGTTTACCAAATGGTGCTGAGGGCACAGACCGAGTGACAGTTCGGGCCAGGTTCAGCTTCGACTTAAACTTACTGAAGAGGGTTAATAGAGCGGTATGTTGAGGTGGTCTGAGTATTTAGTTGGGGGACAAGCTGTTTAATAAAAAGCGATTCTAAAATTGCTAGTTGTTGGTCGTTAGGAGTTCGGCCTATGATTTTAAAATCTTTGTAATTGACATCGAATTTACATTTCTTTGCATGTTCACGTATGCAAGAGGACTCTGGGTTTGATCATTTAACACCAGTTTTGTAACTCACGCCTCGATGAGAATCCAATCTCACTTTTAACAACCTGCGGGTGGATCCGATATATTTCCCCAGGTTACATCTGGGGCAATTAAATAGGTAAATGACTCCCGAGGTCATCAGAGGGTGAAGAGTCTCTTTGTATTTGAATAATGATCTTATGGTCATTGGGTTACAAGGTATTAGCTTTAGGTCCATTGCTGGTAAAAAAAACTATCTATTATCAGCCGTAATTCTCTATAGAAATTTTTATCATGAATGAGCGGGATGCTTGCATATAGTCGTAATTTAGGTACTGTGGGTATTTCACATTTTGGATGGAAAACATTATTCAGAAATTTGTAAAGATTTTTGTGAAACAATCTAAAAATCGTGTCTAAAAACCATTACATCTAGGAAAGTAAGTTTGTTTTCCTTTTCATACTCAATCAGAAACTTAATATTAGTGTGCTTTTTATTGGCATATTCGAGAAACTTATCAGCTTGATCTTTATTCCTAAACAGTAAAAAGGTGTCATTAACATATCTATAATAGAAAAGGGGATGGTAAGCCAATGGGCATTCGTCCAGTAGGCGCTCTTCCAGGGAGCACATGAAAATGTTGGCGAGGGTAGGACCCAAAGGGGATCCCATCGCCATACCGTCTTTCTGTATGTACGCTTTACCATTAAAAATGAAAGCTGTGTCCAGCACAGCAAACTCTAACAGTTTTTTAAAATCCGTGATATTAAAATTGTTCAAAAAGGTATGTGGGTTGGTAAAAATCCGGTTCAGAATAATCTCAATTGTTTCTTCAACAGATTATTCTGAGTAAGATTTTTACCAACCCAGATACCATTTTCAACAATTTTAATGTCACGGATTTTAAAAAACTGTTAGAGTTTGCTGTGCTGGACACAGCTTTCATCTTTAACGGTAAAGCGTACATACAGGAAGGCGGTATGGCGATGGGATCCTACCTTCGTCTACATTTTCATGTGCTCCCTGAGGAGCCGCCTACTGGATGAATGCCCATTGGCTTACCATCCCGTTTACATATATATAATATATATATATATATATATATATATATATATATATATATATATATATATATATATATGTATACACACACAGACTTATATACATACTAATTATAAGTCAAGACACTAGTTACTGCGATACTAATACTCAATCGCCACCTCAGCGTTATTATATATCACGATATAACTATATATATCATACTATTAATATATAACATTTCCACTTACTTACCACTATCGTAATACTTATATTCATATATATATACGATATATATATATCATACATACGTAATCATATATATTATGCATATAGTTACTATAAACATATAATATATAATACAATATATAAACATATATATATATAGCATATATAAATACTAATTATATATACCCTATATACCTCATCATATACTATATAATATATTATAATATACTATATACTATATATGTGTGTGTGTGTGTGTGTGTGTGTGTGTGTATGTGTGTGTGTGTGTGTATTCTATTTAACTGGGTAATTTCGCCTCCATCATCGTCTCTTCCTTCCCCTGCTTCGTTTGCAATCTCTAGGGACCTATTCTTTTATTCTTTCTGTGTCAATCTATTATCTGCCAAGCCCGTTTCTTTTTCTTACTTGTTGTTGGATTATCCTCTTCTTCATTTTGCCCTCGTATCCATGTTGCTCTTTTTCTGCTTTTTCTGTTTCATAGTGTTATTCCTATCATTATTCTTTTCATAGCTCTTTGAGTTGTAACTAGGTTATGTTCTAAGGCTTTAGTAAGGCTCCAAGTTTCTGATGCATAAGTTAATACTGGTAGGACAATCTGATTAAATACTTTTCTTTTTTGAGAAAGTGGCATTTTACTTTTCATAGCCTCATTTTGTTTACCAAATGCTCTCCATCCCATGTTTTAATTTCGAACTTATGTCCTGGGGAAACACTTACTGTTTGTCCTAAATACGTATATTCATCAACCATCTCTAAATGGTTCGTCCATAACCCTAATTTGTCTCTCTGCATTTTCATTAAACGTTATATTCGTTTTACTCATATTCATTTTCAGTCCTACATTTCTGCTTTATCTATTAAAATCTTTCATCTCTTGCAATTCCTCACCTGATTCACTGAATAGAACTATGTCACCTGCAAATGATAAGTTGTTAGGGTATTCCCCATTAATGTTAATTCCTATATTTTCCTAATCTAAATGCTTACAAACTTTTTCTAGGCATGCTGTGAATAATTTAGGAGAGGTGGGGTCTCCCTGTCTAACTCCTTTCTTAATCGGAAGTTTCTCACTAACTTTATATGTGTGTGCGCGCGCGTGTCCATACATACACACACCCACACACCCACACACACACACACACACACACATATATATATACCTACATACATATATATATTTAGTATATTATATATATATATATATATATATATACCCCGATATATAATATTTATTTATATAAATAGATATATATATATAAAGAATATTATACATATATATATATATATATATATATATATATATATATATATATATATATGTATATCCACAATATATATATATAATATATATATATATACATATATAGATATATATATATATATTATATATGTATACTTACATATGATATATACATATATATATATAGATATATATATATATATATATATATATCATATATATAATATATATATTTTATATATATATATATATGTATATATAGATGTGACATACAATATATATATATAATATATACTATATATATATGTCATCTATATATATATATATATATATATATGTATACACATATATATATGCCGATATATATATATATATGATATATAATATATATAATATAATATTATAATATATATATATAATATATACATATAGATATACATATAAATGTGTGGTAATATATATATACTATAATAATAATATATATATATTATATATATAATATATATTATATATTATATACATATAATTTGTGAGTGAAGATGATTTAAATATGCTTGTTCTTTGACGTAAGCTTTTAAATTACGTGGCTGTATGTTATCAAAAGTTGAAATGTTTAGAAAAAGCTGTCATTGGCATTATCTTATAAAACTTGCACATACCCATTCTGAGCAAGGATTCATTCTGTCAGCTAATTCACGTTTAATGAACTGATGAAGAAATAGAAGTTGGCACATATGATTCAACTTATTATGAGTAGCAATGCTGGAACTTATGCATAATTTTTTTCAAGTTAATGGTTATATAAAAACATATTTTTATAATTTTTTTGTTAAAAATATTACAATTCGCCATTTTACAGATAAAAGAGGCAAAGGTCCACCTGCCCTTAATTGTCCTGGGTGAAAAATAGCTTATATATATATATATATATATATATATATATATATATATATACTATATATATACATATATACATATATATATATATATATATATATATATATATATATAAATTATTAATAAAATATTCTTGTTATTTGTTTATCAACTCCACCTGATATACTGATATACATGATGTATATACATACACACTCACACACACACACACACACACACACACACACATATATATATATATATATATATATATATATATATATATATATATATATATATATATGTGTGTGTGTGTGTGTGTGTGTGTGTGTGTGTGTGTGTGTGTGTATGTATATAATTCCAAGTCATTAGAGCCGAACTTAAACCTTTTCAGAAAAAAATATTTTATACATAGAAGTAACGAATAATTTAACCTATGTCTATTGGGATCCGCTGGCGTTTCGTGTTTTCATTCCAGAAATCTAAGACAACAACGTCCAGAAAGTATGCAGGGAATTTCATTACCCGGCTCTCTTGTTCCATAATTGTTTCACTAAGCATGGTAGTAATTTAATAATGAAAGTGAGAGTCTGAAAGAATTACCTTAAAGTGGCCCACGTCTCTCTGACTTCATCGGGTTTGAAAGTATCAAGTTAATTTCAGAAAAAATCGCCTGGATATATGATTATTTTTTCCGCATATATTCAGACCTTACCTGTTGAAGATTATTATAATAATCATCAACAGCACAGCAACATGCTGTATGAAATCCACCTATGAATTGTGGTCCATTTCTGGGTAGTTGAGCAAATACTAGTTATTTGAATCGAAAATAAATATGACCAAAAAATAGTTCTCTTTTCACACATAATGTGAAACATCACTAGGGACGGCATGTTCCCTCAGCAGAACAAAGCCAAGATATAACACTGTAACTGTCTTTTGGAATCCACCACAATATACTTAACAAAAGAGAATATTTCTTTCTCAAGACATTCAAATTCATCTAATCCCATGGACATGTTCATAGGAGAGACATCGGGAAAAATATAGGCTGTCATCAATAATTCCAGCTAGAATTTTTGTGCCTTCCTAGATTAATCTAGGACACCTACTCCATACCTGAGACCTACAATCATCATAATAATATTCAATATCTAGTGGCCATTATTAGAAGTTTTTCCTTTTCTGTCTGAGGGACTCGACCGTCAGTCGATCAGACCGAAAGGTGAATTCGGCACTGCACTACATATTCCTTTCGAATTCCGAGTTTGTACTTACAGCTGTGTCCTTTCTCAAAATGGTTCGTTAATGTATTATGTCAAACACACGATTACATCGTTAAAATCTAACATTCAAATTGAACGTTCGTTTGTTGCGCAGTGGTAATGGATAATGGGCAGCTGTAGGTGCAATGAAATATTACCATTCCATTTTTTTAAGGATACTTTTCTCGAGGAATTTAATATAAGTTTTTTAAGCTGATATTCCTTTCATTTACTAATACATGAGAACATCTCATGCATATGGTGCGTACTCTGGTTAAATGAATTATAGTACTTTCCATTCCTAATAATATTGTATTTCTAGCACAATAAAAACTTTCACTGCGATATCTAAGATGAAATATTGATTTGTTTTTCTGACCTCTTTGAACATATTTATCTAGAATGTTCATTTTGCATAGAATAAATATGCTAATTGAATTTCTGGTAATTATATTTTTTTTTTCTCTCCATAAAACGCAATTGGTTTAACCGTTTTTTCACGACATACTTTTATCATGTATTTCAGTCTTCTGCATTTTATTCAAGTTTTCCCGTCCAAATTCTATTTTCAACATTCTTTTTCAAGAAAGGTTGTCGATTTTTGTGAAATAGAACAGCCCTTATCTCAGCACGCTGAACTTATCTGGCTGTCACCTTTATAGCTGACACAAAGATAAATTTGGAAGTATTTTAACCTATAATTGGTTTGATATCGCTGATTCCTATGAACATTTTTTCGGCTTTCGTATGGGGGACTTTTCCTCGTCTGTTATTTAGAAATGATTTTGTGTTGCCGGGACAGAGAATTTCTTATAAAGAATTTCTGAATCAGCAGCATCTGCTGTTTGTTGGCCTGTCGGTTAGTTCAAGAGATCCCTGCAGAGTAGTTGATGAATTGCAATTAGTTTAAATAGATGGGTTGTGCTGAAGAAGAGTTGATCTTTTTTTTAAAGAAAAGATGTATACTTATATCGGAATATCTAAAGATATTTTTACTCTTTTGTCTCTACCCTAAGAAGTTTAGATACTACCCAACCTTTTCGTTATATCTGTGGTTGACAGGCAAAATTCTCTGCTTAACCCAATAAGGAGAAATAAATAGAAGCTAATGTGCTGAGACGCTCGTTAGGATTTTCTAGCATTATTTTACATTGAGGAAAAGGAATTCTGCAGATTTAATGGTTACACGCGATTATACTTTGATTGCAAAATAGATTCCGATTTAGCTACTCGTATTCAATTCTTTAAATCGTTTTCCGTCGCTGTCTGAGATCATTTAACCTGGCGTTATGACAGCACGGAGTGTTGCTAATGGAGCAGCCCATAATGCTTTTCTGGAATAGTCAGTTATCTAAGAAACCGTATTGCTATACTCTTTGGATTCTTGGGACGTTTCCACAGATGCACATAAAAGCGATAGTTTCTGCTCTGGCGTGTTAATTATCTACGCGTCACCTCCGAGTACCTACTAAACATGGCGGAAGATCCATTTGACGCCGTGTTTAGTACTAGCCCATCTGGGATCAAAGTATTATATACAACCTTTCTATATTATGTGGTCGACAAACTAAAATGGTGAACGATATCTTCGTGCGGCCGTCTACTTTATATTTACCATACGGTGGTTTAAAATTTGTACGGTGTAAATATTTTTTCCTTGTAGATAGCAAGCCAAACTCGCATCAGAGTAATATTCTTAAAAAACCAATAACATCCTAATGATTTCCGTAAATAAAATTGAATTAAGATCTAGGATCCAATCTCTCAAAGGGAGTCAGTAAACTGTAAACGTTGGGAAGAAAGTAGACAGTAATTATTGGTTTTCGTAAAGCAAAATTCACTTCTACCGGTAGGATTCTAATCCCGTTTGGGACGTCAGTAAACACTTCATGTTAGGGAAGAGAAAAGAGGCAATTAAGGTTGAAGCCTTTATATATGGTTGTTTAGTGCAAAGAGTTTGTCAATTTGTCTAGGCTCCTAAAGATTATCGCTCTCGTTACGGAGTCGTGCTAAGGCGCCGGTTAAATGGCAGTACTCTATAATAATGATGCTTCCCTCTAGTCGCTGTCTCATTGTAATGCCGACTTCATTGCCATTTTGCTCTTAATCGAATGGTGGTCCTTCCCAACGACAATTAAGGCGGTGAATAAGAGCCTCATTGGGAACCCAAAGGAAGGCAAATCTGTTATTCCGAAATGGCGATGAGCCGGTAGCTAAATGGCAGAAGATCTAGGCAAAATGAACACTTACCCAGGCTTCATTGCTGAGGAAATCACTGCCCAATTCATACACGTAACTCGTTTGGCACCATTCGGTCACGGTGAGCTTGTTTTATTTGCATTACAAGTTGCGACAGGATGTCAACAACTGCTCTCAAGCTAGAGGCAAAGTGATGGTCTTCATTTGCATATGTTTTATTAGGTTTCCTTTCCTGAAAGGTTTTAGTTCGTTTACAATTAACAAGAATAGAATAAAATCTAAGATGTTAAAAAAAAAGAACATTAACGCAAAATATTTTCAAAGTCCTATTGCAAAAAATTATAAACACTTTTTAAATTGAATTATAAGCTGCATTTATTGAATAAATACAATTAAATATAGATTTGAATGAATGCGTTTGTTTAGGCTAATGAGATTCGACAACGCGGAAGACAGATCAACAAGACGTTTTTAAGGTTCATCAACAAAAATCACATTTGTTTGTTCCAGACAAATGGAAGTTTCTCAAGTATCTGAAGATCAAACAGTTCCAGCTGGATGTTTATGGTGCGCGCTCTCTTCTAACTAAAAAGTAACTAAAAGAATGAGAATACGTCCCAAGTGAAAGGGAGGATCGCAAACTAACCTGACATTCCATTAACTATCTTCCAAGTCTTCCCAAGAAAGGTACAGGTTGGAGTAAATGCCGCCTCATCTAATTGATCCCGAATGTGAGCCGAAATACATACTAATCTACGGAATGATTTGGATAACTTTTCCTAATATCTCATTTATGTATTTTTGATAAAGTTGTGCAGTCAGGTATTCCGACTTCAATATTTTTACTCGATAAGCATAAAGTCTCATCCAATCCATCTGTGTAAAGCATTCAATACCTTTTTACTGGTTACCGCCGACGTTGTTAATTAGGCTCTAGATTTTACAAAACAAACAAAATACATATCATAAGTATGGAAATTATGTAAAAATAACATAAATAAGAGGTTTCAAAGGTGACATAGACGGTAATCAAATTTTGCTAATGAAGTTAAAAAGCCAGCGATCAAAGTTAACTGATAATGAAAGAACAGAAGTGAAAATAAATCTTCCATTGGCTTCATTGGCAGAGGTCAATTAGCGAAGATCAGATCCAGAGAAGATGAGATTTGCAGGTCGTCAGTGGATTCACCTGAGAAAAAAATGATCTAATTAATCATTCATGAGCCGATAATGTTATAGGTACAGACGTAATTATCCAGACGAAATATGGGGAAGTCTTTGAAATAAACAAAACTGACTTTAATTTTTCCGGCAAAGAATTGGTCTTATTCTCACTAGATAATGAATTCATCAATAAGTAAATGTCCCCGAAATAAAACCTACACCGTAAACTGCACTAATGTAATGAATATGCCAGAATCAGACCCATGTCTATTCTGCTTTGTTTCTTAAAGCCGTTTCTTATCCCAATAAACCATCTTTATTGAAGTCGTCAGATTTGAAGAAGGAAGTATTAAGTAACAACATAATGGAGACTCCAAGTGTCTGACAATAAAATGTAATGGGATATATTAAAAAGGCGATAAAGGTAAGCGAATATTTGATCAAAAGATAAAGATGAAGCAGTGTTAATTAACGAGAGAAACGGCACGAAGATCGTGAAAGATATCGCTATGGCGACGAAGAGGAAAAATGGGAAAGATAAATGTGTGACTTGGAACAAAGAACAGGAGGGGACACGTGTAAAAATGTAATGGATGAAAGAGACTTGTGTTTGTGTGCGCGTGTGTACGTGTACTACCGTGTAAGAAAGAGAGAGAAATGGATGTAACCCTTGATTAGTCATTATTGGATGCAAACAATGCCCATCAATCTGCTTTCGATGTTTTCCGTTCGTATTTGATCCATTTTTCTTATCAAACGTGATTTTCTTTTTATAAAAAGAAAAAATCAATATTAAATCAAAAGAAGAATAAAGCCAAGGGCGAAATCAAAAGATACTCTATTCATTTCCAGTTCTTTCGACCCTGCATTTGAGAA
Source organism: Macrobrachium nipponense (assembly GCF_015104395.2). Lineage (NCBI taxonomy): Eukaryota > Metazoa > Arthropoda > Malacostraca > Decapoda > Palaemonidae > Macrobrachium > Macrobrachium nipponense. The sequence goes on along the minus strand of NC_061110.1, from coordinate 42,335,615 downwards.
TTGGCGAGAACTAAGGTGCTTCCACACTGAAGTTAAATGTCATAAACACATGTCGGCAACTTATCGCAAACTGCATATCACAAACAGGGTGAAAACAAAACAACGGCCGCAAGTGGAGGTCGAATCTTTTGGTATTTTTCTGTTTTAGACACTTTTATAAAGTTTTCCCTCTCTACTGCGCGTAGTTTTCCTTTATCCTTTCGGTCCGCCGAAATTTTGTACTCTGAAATAACGATTAAGCTTGTGTACTTGCCTAAATTCTTCCGGTTATGTCGGCTAATGGGAAGATCTTATTTAATCGGGGAAGCGGGAAAGGGGAGGCACAATGTGTCAAACCAAGATATTTTAAAATACATGCTATAACGATGCCACATCTCAAGCGCTTTGACAGCCAAGGTGCGAAAAAGTTTTCTTAATTAGAAAATGGCGTTTCCCTGGTGGAGCAAAATATTTTCAGCGACAAAATAACGATTTTCAAGACGAGTTTCTTTTTAAGAGTATTCTCAGAAACAACGCTATTTCGTGGCCGGCACAACAGTCTTTGTGATAATTCAATACATTATCTGCAGTTTTGCAAGATGCCTCATTTTCTAATATCGATTTAACTCTGCAAGGAAATACAACTTCTTAAAATCAAAGATGAGCTATTTATTTCTTGATATGTTCAAGTACTGCACTTAAGGACCCAGTGAAGACTGAATCACTATATCTCCATTATTTATGATCATACTCCATGATTCGTCAGGCTTCAATACAAACTGGAGAAGTTATTCAATCCCTAAAACATTAAAGCATCATGAATACAAATACTGAGCTAGAAAATGAACCTTTAGAAGAAGATTTTCTTTCCTTTCGTATTTTAATAAGTATCTAAAAATACCCCCATTTTCTTAAACGCTCCAAAAACTTTTCTTAAACGTAAGAGAAATCGTCTCGTGACAAAACGAGAGAACCGTAAAAGCTACAGAGCCTGAAAATTGAAGCGAAAAGTTGTCATGAACTCTGGTCTCCAGTGGGACGGTCAAGAATGGCGGCGATTTTCCGACGTTTAAACATGAATTCGCAAGTTGTAAGACTCTCGGTGCTGTATGAGTTTTAGAGAAAGTAGCTTTAGCATACACACGGGCACGCACACACATGTAAATATATATATATATATATATATATATATATATATATTATATATATATATATATATATATATATATCATGTATATATATACTATTATATATAATATATATATATATATTATTCACATATATATCTATATATATATATATATATATATATATATCACACGTATATATATATATATATATATATATACATATATAAATATATATATATATATATATATTATATATATATATATATATATATATATATATATATATATATATATATATATATATGAATATATATATATGCAATTCCTACTGAAATGAAATATAGTTTTTTTTTTCTTTTTGGCAAGCTTCTCAGGAATAAGGGAAAATGATTCAAGTTCCTTTCTATTTACCTATTCTAGTCGACAGACCGTTTCCTCTCTCATCGGCGACGTCTTCAGGGCTAAATAACAAATTTACTTACAAGAACACTTTGCAGCTACGCCTAAAATTTTAAGCATGATATCATCGGGATGCCGAATTCTTCCAGCTGGCAGGTCTCTTTGTCGTTATACCTGGTGCTCCATTGGGCACAGTATATGACGAAGCTTGTAGCAAAGGGCATGAACAAGGGTATGATTCCCTCTGGCTGAAAATCTTTCTTTGAGGTCGTTGTTGTCTATGTAGTGTTGAAATATTGCCTTTTGTTTGTGATGGGTTTGCAACAATACTCTGGCCCATAGTCTCTGATAATTATAAACAGTTTCATAGACTACGAGCCACAGTATTGGCAGATGATGGTAGATTAGGTACTGGCCCTAAGGAAAAGGCCTGAACTATTTTTTTTTTTTTTTTTTTTTTGAAGCTAAGCAATCAGTTGAGAATTTCCCTCTCCCTTGTACTTGTCATCATAAACATATTCTTAGAAAATTTGCATTTCACTCTGGGGATATGAAGAAAATTCTTGATAATCTTGATAGCAGAGTGGAGAAGATCCTGATGTTTCTTCCCTTAGTTTTTTTAAAAGGTTTCTATTGTGTTGTCTCCAAAGATTAGTAGATTCTATAGATTTTTAGGTCAACTCATTATCCTTGCAAATGAGTGCAAGGTTGCGATACAGTGCCTGTTCCAAAGACTGGCATATCAGCTGACTGCAGTAACGACAGACCAATTTCTATTCTTCTTCTGGTCTCCAAAGTTGTAGAAAAGAACCTTATTTTTAAGCCACTATATAAGTATGTGGAACCTAAATGGTTCTTTTATTTATGTTACAAACTGCTATCTATATGATAAATAATAATGGCCTTATGAGGAAATAGGTTTTCCTAGGTTATATCTAAAGAATAAGTTTTTTTTTTTTAATGGAAACTCCTGGAAGAGTGTTGCTGAATGTCTCTGAGTGAGAGTGCCAACAAATTCCCTCGGTGACATCGCCGTATTTTTAATGAAACCATTCCCTTCCCATATATGATGGAATTCCCTTCCCTCAAATATTTCTGGAATTTGATGGGAAAGTTCGCCCCGACCCTTCGCTGACCCCATGTAGATTGTTTATATAGTTTTTTTTTTTTTTTTTTTTTTTTTTTGCGAGACGGACGCATTCAAAAGTAATAAGGAAACTGTATTTTAATAATTTTAACTTAATTAAGTCTTTTTGTAGTTCCATGTTTTGAAATGTTTTATTTATTTATTTATTATTATTTTTTTTTCAATGCTATGTCGTACACAGCGGGAGTTTTGACCGCCACAAAACAATCGTATGCCTGACAATAGTTACGTCAGTGTTATTGGAATTTCTGTTTTCATAGGAACATAAAATTTTTGGAATTTGCACCCCTCACCCCCCAAAAAATTACAACTAGCTGAATTTTTTAAAACAATTATCAGAGTACTAATTATTTCATCTTTATTCCAGGATGGCTCACTAGACTTTGACATAAATTTTAACTTCCTATGTGCATTAGAGGCGTTTTTATCCCAACACAAAAATATTTCTCTGATGTTGAAGGAAATGATTAAGGAGCATCCGTGGAAAAGGTGCTTTGCAGGACAAGTAACATTCATTGGTACCTTTATGGCACAAATCTCTGATTATTCCAAGCTTTGTGTCGCTAGTCATCCGGCTGTATGTAGGCTGAGGTCTCAAAAAGTGACAGTAGCATAGAAGAGCCTCGATCGTCTTAATGCATAAGTGGGCGTTGTTCTTCTGAGAGAGAGGTCTGTTGAAACTTCCAACTTCGCTGTGTTCAACCTCACTATGGAAATGAAGCTGATCAAACGAGAAAGACAGTTTATAACTAATAATGTAAAAGTACTGTTAAATGTTATAATAAATACTTTGTTTAAATTAGTTAATGGCGATTAAAACATCCAAAGTAGATAAAGAATTATTGTAAGCATGTTATATAGTAAGATATATATTAACCAACTTAAGAAATGATTCAACAACATTTCTTCGATAATGTATGAAAGTTTACGTCACATAGCGTTGGTAATGTGCAGGCTGTATCGCAGGCGAATATTTACAAGAGAGAAGTCCCTCCATGCGAGACATAACAATTCTGCTTGCAACAGGACAGAAAAGGAGATGTCCTGTAGATCCCATCGATCTTTTAAAATAAATTTGATATTGAAAGAAGAAGAAAATACTTATCAGGACGTAAAAGATAAAACTTTATCTGAAATAATTTATATGAAAGGTAAATTAGTAGCAAAATATCAAACTTCAACGTCGACAGTTCAAGAGTCTTAAAGGTTTCCTCTCCAAAGGTTGTTACGCCATCGCTATTTATCACTGACAATGTATGTAAGTACGTGTGAACTATCTGCGTGGTGCAGTGGTGTCTGGAATTTCTTAGTCCAGTTATGAGCCAGACCTAGAGATACATATTCCACTAACAGAATGAACAATGCCCGGAAAAAAACTAAAGGAGCAACAAACAAATGCAGGAAAGGTAATATTGTTATTGATATCTACTCCCTAAGATATTCGTAGGGATAGAATGTCCGATAGAAAATATTCTTTTATTAAATATTTCTCTAAGAATCTTGGATCGTATATTGTTTGAGTGGCCTGGGGTTATTGGATGTGTTTTTTTTAAAGGATCTTGTTCTGGGGGACATGAAATGTATGAATGGAAGCAATAACATGAGGTTTATTTCTCCCACAATTGTGTGTTATGTCTATTGCTGATTTTAGAAGTAGGTACTTCCTGTTTTATATGATTCTGGGTGTTATTAATTTTATTTTAGCTTTGCTTATTTATTCCTTCTCTCTTAAGAAAATAAAAGAATTTGTGATATACAGCAACATGATGGATTGACCGATATTACGAAATCCAGGCTATCAAACAATTAGCGTTCAAAAAAGTGAAAAGGAGTTGGATTGGTTGAACAGTAAGATAAAAAGATAAAGAGAACAATGGAAATGGAGTAAAATTATCTAAAGGTGAAACTAGGTAAAACCCACTAAGAAGTGTGATTGTTGGAGAAGTTGGATAGTGAGACCGAAGAAAGGGAGTAGGAATGGTGGTAAGGTAAAGCGCTATAAAGAAGAGGCAGATAAAAGCCTACAGAGCACTACGTAAGGTGCACTGACGGTAGTACCCCTCCACGAGATTTATAACATGGAAATAATAAATCTCTTCTCCTACTTTCCACACATCAACAGAGACATACAAACTAGGTGGGTGGGTGGGGTCGGGGGATTATTCAAGCCGTTTTTCGGAAGACAACATTTTGTAAGTAGTAAATAGTAATGATCGTCGTTCTATTGTGCTCTTTATATGACGGAACTTAGGCCTAGGCCTACTTTTAAAATAAGATTGAATACTTCGCTTTCATATCATGTGAAAGGAAAAGGGAACGATGATGTCTAATAACAAATATAAGGAATAATAACAGCGCTCTATTCACCAAACAACTGGTTCGACATCAAAATAGCAATGAGATTTCTGTTTTCAAGTGAAAATCGTCTTCCCAAAATTGGAATACAGAATCGTTGGTAAACGTAAACAAAGAGGACATTGCAATAACAGGAATTTGTGCTGGCGTATTTTGATGCTTCTGCATTTAGACTACACATTGAGATAACAATTAACTTCACAAAGTGTTTATGAAAACAGTCTGAAACCGATGTCATCTATTAGTTCCATTACCATCTAATTTGTATTCCTGGCATGGAAGAAAAAAAAAAGCCTTAGGAAATCTGACCTGAGTTACATTCTGCAATCATTCCTCTTACAGCCTCTAAATTCAGGAAATGATACTGTTGATGAGTTTCCGTTAAGGTCATTACATTTTAGTTAAACAAGGGATTTAATTATGATACAATCATATGTAGTATATGTAAACATATATATATATATATATATATATATATATATATATATATATATATATATATATATATGTATGTATGTATGTATATGTATATGTATAATTTCACACACAAACGAGCTGCCAGTTAGATTTTTTGTTGCCTTTAGATTAGGGGTTTTCAACCTGGGGTACGCCAAGGGTCTGTCAGGGGGTTTGCGCTCCCCATGGCACTCGAATGAATGTTAGATGTCGACCTTCAATGTGTTTTAGCAAAAACTGTTCTTCGGCCAACTAGGATAGCCAGTGATAAACAGTTTCAGCTATTTTATTGACTCCCTTTGCAGCTGATGTAATAATAACATATTTTTTTTTTTTAGCTCAGTACTATAACCTTGAAAATTCACTACATAACCAGAAGTAAATGATTATATAAAGTTGTATATTTTTTTTATGGAATTCTTTGTTTACAATTTATTGGTTATGTCAGGAGAGTTATAAACCTAATTCCCTTCTGTGCAGTACTTCCAAATATACAGAATGGAATATTTTTCTGAGTTGGCTTTGCATTCCACGTTATACAAAATGGCAGGGGTACATAATTAACATAACAAATGCCGAAACGGTAAGGGGGAGAAATAGGTTGAAAACCCCTGCTTTAGATTATTGTAAAACCTAAGTACCAACAATTTAAAGGAAACATTTTTCTTAGTCCAGTAATAAAATTAGTTCAGATACCAAAATAAGGATATTTTTACTCATTGTATGAATCGAAATATTGGGTTAGAGAAACAGCGGGTAAGGACTAGAGTTAGTGGATATGGTGAGAAAAGTAGGTCATGGTAATGGTCACACAAGAGGGACACTTACCGGCCAGGAGAGGACATGCAGTATCTTCATGATTTTGGGAGCTCTCCAATTATCCCGTGGGCACTTTAGTGTTGGCAATGCGAATAATTCCTCGTACTGAAGACTACACTGTTTTTTTTCTATCTCTACACCAGCCTGTGGTCCTCGCGCATGGCAATACTGCGTCCCTAGCTTTAAATGGTTACGCTATGTTTAAGTTTTAGGTAAATAAAAGGACATCTGGGTGTACATTTGCACCTGAAAAGTGTTTTAATAATTTGCTGTATGCGAATTACACCATTAATATTCGAAATAGGATAATGTTATTATTGTTAAATATAAGCTGCCTTTTCAGGGTGGCGAATGGAACAGCCAGACGCAAATTCCATTAAACAGATGCTAAACCAAGTTACGTCATATCGTATCTGGCTAAAACTCACTTTTTAAAAATTAAAAGTATATAATGATATACTCACGTGTAATGAAGTAACACGTAGCTTAGTATCAGAGCAGGTGAGTTCCTATAAAGTTGACATCTCACAGTAGTGAACAGAGGGAGAAGTAATTTTCCCGCCACTGCGTCTGGCTGTTCTATTCGCCACCCCGAAAAGGCAGCTTACATTTAACAATAATAACAATATCCTATTTCGAATATTCACGGTGTAATTCGCATACAGTGAATTACTAAAACACTTTTCAGGTGTAAATGTACACCTAGATATCCTTTTATTTACCTAAAACTTACACATTGCGTAACTATTTAAAGCCAGGTACGCAGTGTTGTCATGCCCTAGGACCTCAGGCGGGTGGCCAGATGGAAAAAACGAGTAGAGTAGCCAGCTCCTAAATGGCACCTACCTAAGGGTAGCATGTTGGTGCCCTCAATAATGAAAACAATTCATCTTAGTGTATAGAATTCTGTGAGGCCTACATTTATCATTTTGACACGTATATTTGTATACTATCATGGTCCTCCAGAGCTCCTTTTACCTAGTTACTAGGTAAAATGCAGTCTGCCTAGCAATTGATCATTATAGTTGCAAAGTGGTAGTATAAGGATATTTACATGCAATCCATCCGATTAATGTAGTTTTTTTTTTTCAAGAAGATAGTTGACGTTTTTTTTCTGATCCGTTGCATGATACTGTTTTCATTGTCGCGCGGTCAAGAGATTGATCTTTGGTGGTTTAAAGAAAATCTTTCATTTTAGCTCTTCTCCATAGGTCGTCGTTATGTGGGTGCTTTTTTTTTTTTTTTTTTTGGTTAGTTAGTCGTTATCACTATTATTATAAACCTTCCATGTACACATTTGTCCTACCAACTGTTTGTTATTATTTCATTGCCCCTCAACATATAAATACATGGAAATCTTTTTCAGCAAATTAGACCAACCAACTTAGAACTCAAAAGAGCAGCCCAACTGCTTTTGAACAACGAGCACTGCCTTTTCTCAGTAGGGCCTACAGCGACATGGATCAACTGTTTCTAGTCATATACTATATATGTATGTGTATATATACATATAAATATATATGTATAAAGACATAGAGATATAACACACCCCTTAAACCAGTGATTCATCATCTCGTGTAATCTGACACCCCAAGCACTCCATCTCTATCGATTCTATCATTTGTTTTTTTTAGATCCATTTTATACCAAATACAGCTTTTCATGTTCCTATAAAACATATTACATAGCCGTTTCCTAACATGAACTTTATCACCATATTCTCTCCTTTTCTAAACATTCACGAGTCATCACCTCAATCTACTTACGTAGCCCATTTTAATATTTCAATGAAAATCCATCCATATGCCTTCCCTTATAGAAAACAACGTTAAGTCCTTTAATTTATTGAGTCACCTTTGTCGCTTTTATCTTTATGCAGAGGTACAGTTATTCATCTGAGACGTTCCTTCACAACCTTTCCCTAATCAAGACTTAGCTAATAAACTGATCAGGTGTCACCAACATACTACACCAGCTCTCTAGCTACCCATCAACTTTTAGTATCTCTCTCGAATCTTACATGAATCAGCTCTAACCCTAGTCTATCTTCTACATTATTATTATTATTATTATTATTATTATTATTATTATTATTATTATTATATTATTATTATTATTATTATTATTATTTCAGCATAGATGAAGCCTATTCACATGGAACAAGCACATAGGGGCCATTGACTTGAAATTCAAGCTTCCAAATAATGTCGGTTTCAATCTCCCACCGCAGACCCAACACTGCAGCAGTAACTGATCATGATACAGAGCCATTATACCAGCAGAGCAGCAACAAGGAAATTTAAATTGCCACTCCAAGATTTTGTTTACCTCGGACAGACTCTCGCAGTTTCTACAGTTTAATCTGAATTCCAGGGTATTATTTAATTTTTTCTTTGTCAAAAATCTTTCACTATTTTTAAAGGCCATTAATCTTCTTCTCCTTGTTTTGTTTATTTTTATCTGCCTCCTGTTCTTTCTCACTTTTAACTGCCTATACATATGCAACTGCACCAGACATGACTATATTGCCTAATACCACCAATTATATGTAATATATATTATACTATATACATATATATATATATATATATATATATATATATATATATATATATGGTATATATATATATATATATATATATATATATCTAATATATATTATATACTATATATATATATATATATATATATATAATATATATATATAGGTATATATATATATATATATATATATATATATATATATATATTATATTATAAATATATTAAGTGTGTGTGTGTGAGTGTGAATGTGTGTGTATATGTTTACATGTGCGTAGTATGTCTGAACGCATATTAGAAAAGTTCTTAGAATCAAACTTTAAAATTCATAGTTTAGAAACAGTATCCGAAACACTGTCAGAAGGTAAATATGAATCTCGTGAGATATCACCGACGATATACTTCTGAAGAGCAAAGGATAAGAATTTCCTCAAATTTTTACTTGCTTCTGTAATACCTCCCTCTGGTCTTTTCGTGCTCTCAAAGAGCTGAAGCGTGTTTATCTTACTTGTTTGGATAATATATTTTAGATTCTGAAATTACGGAAACCTTAAAAGCCTTTGGCTTAACAGCTTTCAAGCAGTATTTGTATATGTCTTTACGGACTTCCGATTTAATTATCAAGCCTTTTCACGGCTCTTTTGAAGGTTCCCGCGTTTGTTATTTACTAAATTGTATTTATTTTTCGTCATGTCTTCCTTGTATATCTTGTCTAATACATATTTTGGATATCTATATTTTCTTTTCTAGCACTATGTGACCCCTATAATTTGTTTTACATATATTTTCTTTAAGTTCTTCGAGGAACCAATTACATTCGTCACAATCTTTGCAGTAACTATATCAAGCATGTATTGCGCTCGTCGTTTTCTCATTATATGTTGTGATTTCATTTATTCACTCGTGTCATTTGATGTTACCAATGACCTTTGTTTTCTATCTTTATTTACATTCCTCTCGGTTTATTTTCTTAATACAAATGTTGTCTGTGATAAATGTGTTCATACCCGAATTACCTGCGATGTCTCCAGTCCCGCTTCGTTCCATAGTGATTTTCTCTCTTAAACTTCCCCAACTCGATTTCTCTCATTTGGTCTCGCCTCTGGCGATTTATCCTCTTTATCGCAATAATAATAATAATAATAATAATAATAATAATAATAATAATAATAATAATAATAATAATAATAATAATATTCTTATTATGATAATATATGTGGTTGGGCGTTCGTCAACTTTCCTTATCTCTTATTTTCCTTTTCCTGTTCCTGGGATGCTATTATTCATAGGTTAATATTATTACAATAGCAACTCATAACAAGTATAAAATAGACAGGCATCAATATGAAATTATAGGAAACTCAGGGTAAAAACACTTATAGAGTACCTACTACCATCGTTGCAAAAAAACATATTAGTTTGTGTTTCATCGATCTGAAACAGTAAATGCCGTGAATAAATGTAATACGATCTGGGAGGATAAACCTCTTCCAGTAAGGTTTGCTTAGTTTTTAATTATTAAATGCGATTACCAAAATCTACAACGATGTTACAGCGTGCACTACTGTATAATTCAAGAGGTTCAACATTATTATTATTATTATTATTATTATTATTATTATTATTATTATTATTATATCACAGTCATCCTACTCGACTGGTTGATTTCTATAGTGTGGGATTCCGATTTGCATCCTGCCTCCTTAGGAGTCCATCACTTTCCTTGATATGTGCGCTGTGTCCAGGAACACACTCTTCTGCATGAGTCCTGGAGTTACTTCAGCCTCTAGTTTTTCCAGGTCCTTTTTCAGGAACGGGATTATACCCCTGTGATTATGGGTACAATTTCCGCTGGTATATCCCATATCCTTCTTATTTCTGTTTTCAAATCTTGATACTTATCAATCAATTATACTTATTATTATTGTTATTATTATTATTATTATTTATTTATTTATTTATGATTTTTTTTTGCTCTATCACAGTCCTTCAATTCGACTGGATAGTATTTATAGTGTGGGGTTCCGCGTTGCATCCTGCCTCCTTAGGAATCCATCACTTTTCTTACTATGTGCGCCGTTTCTAGGATCACACTCTTCTGCATGAGTCCTGGAGCTACTTCAGCCTCTATTTTTTCAAGATTCCTTTTCAGGGATCTTAGGATCGTGCCTAGTGCTCCTATGATTATGGTTACAATTTCCACTGGCATTTCCCATATCCTTCTTATTTCTATTTAAGATCTTGATACTTAGCCATTTTTTCCCTCTCTTTCTCTACAACTCTGGTGTCCCATGGTATTGCGACATCAATGAGTGATACTATCTTCCTGACTTTGTCAATCAACGTCATGTCTGGTCTATTTGCACGTATCACCCTATCTGTTCTGATATCATAGTCCCAGAGGATCTTTGCCTGATCGTTTTCTATCACTCCCTCAGGTTGGTGCTCGTACCACTTATTACTGCAAGGTAGCTGATGTTTCTTGCACAGGCTCCAGTGCAGGGCTTTTGCCACTGAATCATGCCTCTTTTTGTGCTAGTTCTGTGCAAGTGCCGGGCATTCGGTTGCTATGTGGTCTATGGTTTCATTTTTCGTATTGCACTTCCTATATATGGGAGAGATGTTATTTCCGTCTATCGTTCTTTGAACATATCTGTGCTCAGTAGCAAATTTGTATACTTTCACCTTCTCTACACAGACTTCTCAGCACCTTAAAAACTTCAAATGCCATAGCTCTACAGCCTGATCTTGTGCCGCTGTTATCATTCCTTCAGTTTCCTTCTTGAACTCTCCCCTCTGTAGCCATTGCCATGTGTCATCGCTGACTAGTTCTTTAGTCTGTCTTATGTATTGTCAGTGCATTGGTTTATTGTGCCAGTCCTCTGTTCTGTTTGTCATTCTCCTGTCTCTGTATATTTCTGGGTCTTCGTCTACTTTTATTAGTCCTTCTTCCCATGCTCTTTAGCCACTCGTCTCCACTGATTTTCAGATATTGCCCAAGTGCTCTGTTCTCGATGTTGACGCAGTCCTCTATACTTAGTAGTCCTCTCCCTCCTTCCTTTCGTGTTATGTATAGTCTGTCCGTATTTGCTCTTGGGTGTAGTGCATTCTGTATTGTCATATGTTTCCTGGTTTTCTGATCTATGCTGCGGAGTTCTGCCTTCGTCCATTCCACTATTCCTGCGGTGTATCTGATTACTGGCACTGCCCATGTGTTTATGGCTTTTATTGTATTTCCGGCATTGAGTTTTGACTTGAGTATCGCCTTGAGTCTCTGCATATATTCTTTCCTGATAGTGTCCTTCATCTCTTGGTGTTTTATATCCCCTCCTTCCATTATTCCTAAGTATTTGTATCCAATCTCATCTATGTGTTTGATGTTGCTCCCATCTGGTAGCTTTATCCTTTCAGTTCTCATTACTTTGCCTTTTTGTATGTTGAATAAGGCGCATTTTTCTATTCTAAACTCCATCCTGATGTCCCCAGATACAATCCTTACAGTCTGGATTAGGGTATCTATTTCCTTGATGCTCTTACCATACAGCTTTCTGCTAGTCTTATTCCAGAGCTTGTAAGTATTGTATTCCAGTTGCGCATTGTATTTTTGAGGAGGCTGATGGTGTTTTCCTCTGCCCCATATATTTTCAGGCATTCTATTAGCCATGTGTGTGGTATCATGTCGAAGGCTTTCTTATAGGTCTATCCATGCCATGCTTAGGATTGGTTTTCCTTCTTCCTACTGTTCATTACAATTACTATTATTATTTATTATTATTATTATTATTATTATTATTATTATTATTATTATTATTATTATTATTATTATTATTATTATTATTATTATTATTATTATTATCATCATCATTCAGAAGATGAAACCTATTCATATGGACCAAGCCCATAGGAACCATTGACTGGAAATTTAAGCTTCCAAAGAATATGGTTTTCATTAAGAAGTAAGGCGAGGTAAAAATAAGTACAGATAAAAAAAAAGAATTAACAAATAAATAAAAATGTATTAAAATACAGGGAGAATAGGGCAGTAATGTACTGCATCTTCGCTTGAACTTCTGAAGTTCCACTTGCAGAGCATTGCATTCAACTATATTTATTTGTAAGAAGATGAATTACTTATCTTACAAGTTGGTGATGCTATTCTGACCTCTTCACTCACTAAGGTTTAAAAAAACACCAGTAGTCTTGTATTTAGTGTCCTACGAGAAAATAATTTAGTCAGCAAAACGATTAGACATGTTTGTTAATATCTTAATATCTAGTGATTCTCAGAACTTCCTGGCAATTTTGTTAAAACCAAATTGAACTTGTTGGCAGGATTTCCTGCCACTGGGTATTAATGGATTAGACCTGAGCAATCCAGCCACTACAGGTTCCATTTCTCTGAAAGTTGCATTATTATTCTTCCCAAAAATAACATCGTTACAAGATGATTAGACAAATAAGGCAATGATCACAAAGTCCTGAATTGCGATTCCATTATTCATGAAAGTGGAGTTCTCGAAATCCCTCTAACTCAAAACTGGATGACATCCTTGGCAACAGAATTCCAGTGATCATAATGTGCACACATTCTGAAAAGAATATCACTGTTCAGTTTAAGAGGCTCGTGTCAAATATTGACGAAAAAATTTTAAAAACCGCCGCAAAAAAAAAAAAAAAAAAAAAATGAACTCTCTAATACACCCAAATTTTTATCCAGATATTGTTGACCTACCCTTTAGCTACCAAATGAGACGTAGTTCAGCTCTTTTTATTTTTAATAATTTTAAAGCAGTAGCCGTTTTTACGGGAGCATACTACAGTACATTTTTTTTTTTTTTTGTTTCAGATTTTGCCTTCAGCAGTATAGAGCAGAATTTTGGTGGAAATAGCGTTCATTAACAGTTTCACTTAGTTAAATGCCTTTTCATAACCTAAGTCAAATACGAGTGCAAAACGAAACGAAAGTAAAGAGAGGAAGAAAATAACACAAGGCCATGTGACCGAATATAAGTGAACGGCTAAACAAGTAGAATGGTAATCAATAAGGTTCAAAAAGCATCTTCTCGGAATCAGTGCCGCGCGCCATTGAAATGTTAAAGGATATGATTAACCTCAGACACTGATTAGTGCACTGTGAATTTCAAGCCGGATCTTGTGGAATTCAAAGTCGATTAAGGTTTCGTCTATCACGTGGCTGTAATATTGTTGTTACTGGACACCGCAGACCCTGATCTTTCTCAACAAATACCACTGAACATTTCACCCAGTCACTAACGTCCTTTGATGCTGAATACACTTGTAACTAATCAAGATTACATTTCACGGGTAACATTATACTGCCCCTTGTCTGTTCTCAATTAATGGAGTAACTTACCAAAAAGTGTTCGTACCACTCAAGCTTACAAACACAATATTGAAAGCGTAGCAACTCATGTACTTTTCACAGAATCGCTCTCAAGTTCAAATTATGGAGGGTGTACATGGACAGCTATGCAACCAAACACATCGAAATAAAAGATATATGTATATATATATATATATATATATATATATATATATATATTATATATATATATATATATATATATATTCTAGTATTAGGATTCTTTAGGCAGGCGTATAATGATCTTTAATTTACCTACATTTTTATGTTTCAATGACTTCAAGTTTTTTCTTACAAACGAATAGAATTTCCATATATTTGCAATATGTTCTACGCAGCAATGAACAAATAATACTAGGAATGCGGCACTGTTTAGAAGTCACAGAGACAGATTCCCAAACAATCCGTATAACATCCCTTTAAGTCGTAATAATGAAGCTAAACTAACCTATTATAATTTAGTTCTTTTGTTTCTAAAGTCTTAATGTTTAGAGTAAGGGGCTCAACAGGATACCACCAACTTGTTATTCAAGTTCTTCACTTGTACAACAGAGGAAAAAAGGACCTAATTGTTTTCACGAGGCTACGATCACCTAGTTTTCTGTTTAAGCTGCAGATGTATCTATCGGTCTCGGCGTTGGGAGTTCGTCTTGACTTGGGACTTCGACGAACTTCCACGGGTGCACTGAGTAATTATGAAAGTTTCACAATGAATCATAGAGTGAGTCCCTTTTCGAAAGTCTCCGGGAGCACAGATACAACCAAACATGCTCGGAACTATGCACTCGAATATTTCAAAATCTGACAAAACATGACCCCATCGGAGAGGAGGCTGTCGCGAACATCTGTATTTTATCCGTGAGTGGTCTGAAATCTCCAACTTGATCTATGACTGGTGGTGATAGGTCAGATATCGATGATTTTGGACAAGGTGCCACAAGCCTGATGTGTCTATCAGTTGTTCCTCTACCTAAATTAACATATGCAATTGTACTATGTTTCCCGAGAGGAAGAAACGATGGTATGCATCTTGCCTTCGGGCATTTGGTGTGAGATGATTAAAACGGCAACTCTGGCCGGTAATATTGTTTTGTAAATTTATAGGCAACGTAAAATTTTCAAAAAATTTATAGATAATATGATCCAGTGCTAATCTATTACACTTATGAAATCAGACAAAAAGGTATTTAATGACAAAATCATTTATTTTATTTTTTTATTTATTATTATGTATGGAAGTGGGAACGAATTTGGACTATTTCCTTCTAATGTATACTGTATTGTTTGGAAGATTGAATTTCAAATTAATGGCTCACTGTGGGCTTGTTCCATATGAACGGGGATCATCTTGCGAATGTGTGGCTGCGATGCCGATGAGGAGAAATCTATTGAAGCTGATTTGTTTAAGTAGAGGAAGCTGAATGTTTTGGCCATGAATACTAAAAAGGTGACAGATTAATGCGTGCAGCAACTGGAAGGACTAATGATAATTGTTTTTGGAATGGTCGAAAGCTGTAGAGCTATGGCAGTTGAAGTTTTTAAGGTGCTAAGAAGTCTGTGTAGAGAAGGTGAAAGTATACAATTTGCTACTGAGCACAGTAAGACTGAGCACAGAGTGAAAAAAAGCTGTGGCAATGAGTATATACTCGTCAGGATTATAAATCAATGAAAGGAAAAGTGATCACGATTTAAAAGTCTGAATCTTTGACATGCTAGGTTTGTAAGGAACACGAAAGAATGGTTGGGTGATCGAAATTCAAAGATAGGTTACAGAAAGAAATGGCTATATAGGGGTTGATATGGAGTTCCTGGAGTAGATGAGAATAGAGAGTGTGAATTGTGAAGGTAGAAGAAAGAAAAATGGAAGTTACAGTGATAAAATATTTCCCGAGTAGTTGTGTTCTATGGAAAACTAAAAAAAGTGAGGAAATTTGGAAGTACGTAGAAAGAAAGGGTGAGAAGTTAAATCAGAAAATTTGGAGTTGGTCCGGTGATGCAGAAATGGTGGGGGATAAATGGCTGGAAGTTATGAAAGTAAGGAGAGGATAGATGGTGAGTAGGAAGGGTTTGAAGTAGTTAGTATTATGATTTTTTTTTCAGACTGCCTCTGCAACTATGAAACAGATTGCACAAGAATGTGGTACCCACTGCTGTCTTTTCTTCGTTTTGTATCCAGGTCCTGTAATTTGTAACAGCCAAATAAATTGAAAAGTAACACGCTTAATGAAATCATATTGTGTCTGATCCCAAGGGAAGGTGGTTGGCAAACTTCTACTCTTCTTTCCTCATTCGAGATGTTGGTCGTGGTCTTCCTTTCATCTTTTCCCCAGAGCTTAACGTGAAGGTAACTTCCTCCTCTTGCAGGGCATCCTGCACCAAAAACCATTTTCTGAAAAGGCAAAAATCCTCACTAGTCAACACAGAAAAATAGTAGAGTGTTTGGTAAGCACTCCCTCTAGAAATTGTCAAACTCGCTCACGAGAAACGACAGTTGAGTTGAACAGCTTTCCAGGCAAGTTTCCCCAAGACGATGACTACGTAAGACGGGTTGGGATAGCATATTGGGAAAGTTCTTACAGAAATTCTTTTAATATTTTGAAATTATGTGAATAATAGTCTTTTAGAAAAATATGTCGAGCGCTCTAGATTGGGTAACGACATTAACCGCAAAGTTATTACCCAGTAACTTGGCTGACAAAGTGAATTTGTTTCTATTATCGGAATTTAGCGTGTCCATTATGAGCATACTGTCTGTGAAACTTTTTAGAAAAATGTATCTCTTATTTGTAAATAGCTTCTTTCTATTTTTTTTAAGGAACACTGCTAAAATCAATTTCCCACATTTATCATCTAAATAGAGAGAGAGAGAGAGAGAGAGAGAGAGAGAGAGAGAGAGAGACTCAAATACGGCATCACTGATCTTGTTGACTATGATGTTAAGCTTCCCCTAATCCTAATACTTATCTGTCATTGATGTTAGCTTTTCATTCTCTTTCTATCCGGATGGAACTCTGGTAAAGCCTCTCATATTTAATGTTTTTCTTAATCCTGTTCCCGGTGGTAAATGATATTCATTTCAATATGATTTTGACCCAAGATATTTTACATATTAATTAATAATGGGTAGAGTGCAGGATCATTAGATTCAGCTGAAAAAACGTTAATGAGCATTGATGACTTAATGGATATGCATCAAAGGACTTCAGAAATACAAAACATTCTTTATTCTTCATCTACATTGTTTCTTACATTGCTTCAAAAGTCAGCCGCTGCGACCCGAAACTTGGACTCTAGTTCACCCATACACGTGCAGTTTGCTTCTTAGTTCTAGAGAACTGCGGGCCAGATCTAAGAAAGCACTTAATTCCGTCAGTCCTGAAGGCGTTCAAATTATCAGATTACATTACCCTTATTAGATAACTGTCAAGCCACGATGCAGTTTAAATGAGTGGGTATGGCGCCTTTGGAGGGACAAGGAAACATACGGAGGAATGAATTGACTTACAATAACCGCTGGCAGTTTACCTCTCCATCGGTTCCAAGATAAAAAAAAACAAATAGTTAAATACATAGAAATGATTTTACCAAAATTTTCATTCTTCTGCTCCTTTTCCAAGATGTCTATGAAAGCAAAAATGGTAAACAAACATTTTATTTTAATCGCCAAAATAAAAGACAATACTCAGTTCTAGAAAATCATGCATCGATATTAATGATATTTGAACTAGTAATAATGATGCTGTTAAAAGGCATACATAATTGTCAGGAAGGATATTGGCTGGAAAAAAAATATAATAAATAGTTATTTGTTCCTTTATTTTCAGAGTATGCAGACTTACCTGGATAGTTTTCACATATGGTCATGGGAAGAGTTTTTACATTTCATAATATCATTCCATCTTTAATTGTAGTTCACACGTCGTTATTCTTTTTTTTAGTTACAACTCTTAATATTCTACAACTAAATTGTAAACACATGGTATGTGGTCAATAGAATCACAGCATACATCGTTCATATTCTGTTCCTTCTGAATCTTGTAAGACTCTTTTCGATAATTTTCACATTTTTCCCGTCTTTCAATTAATATTTTCAAGTATCCTTTTCCTGTTTGTAAGAGTTAGATGCATGAATTATAATTAATGTTTTCAAGCAAAAAAAAAAAAAAAAAAATGGACGGTTTTGGTGTATAGAAATGAAAGAGGGAGAACCGAAGTGTAATATATTTTTCTTTTTCTTTTTCAGAGTGTTTTATGGAAACCATTTTGCTCGGCGCATTTTCTGTTTGCTGATCCGAGATTGACGTGGTAAGTTTAAAAGAAAATCTTTATGATCAATACTTTTGATTATTTTTTACAATTTGCATTATAAAAGCTTCAGTTGTTGTTGAATTGTTGCAGGTATACATCCATACCTATTGCTGTATTCAACACACCTGCAAACCAATTATTCAACATATGGAAATGAGGGTCATTTTAACTCAGTCTCAAGTTGACTCATTATTTATGCTTAATAAGAGTACAAATCAAATTTGAAGAAACATATGCATACAGATTTACACACACACACACACACACACACACACACACACACACACACAACACACATATATATAATATATATATATATATATATATATATATATATATATATAATATATATATATATATATATATATATGTGTGTTGTGGTGTGTGTGTGTGATTTTTTAGGACAGTCTCTCGCTCCATTCACACGAGTGTCTTTTTCCCACGCGAAAAAATTTGCTCGCCTCCAATACTGAAATCTTGATTTGTAAATACCGGTCAGTTCACGTCAAAACAGAAAGTTAATTATGTGTTCTTAATGAACAGGGTGTTTTATAGATATACATTATATATATATATATATATATATCTATATATATATATATATATATTTATATATATATATATATATAATATATATATATATATAAGTCATATCACATTACCATGATTCATATACATACATCGAGCTACAAATGTCCTTTAATATCTAATTCACTCTACCTAGGAATTAATATATTTTCATATATCTTAACCGAAGGGGAATTTTATTAGGCGATAATAGAATTGTCGGCGCCCAGCCGCAATCCCAGGACACCATACAAATCCAGGAACGTCAGTGAAGCTTTTACCCACTCCAACACCGCAAGAGGGTATAATTAATGCCGTCTCTCACCCTCAAATACCTTTCGCGCTCAGGTATTCGCT
>NC_061110.1:42303674-42313674 GCF_015104395.2 Macrobrachium nipponense | reverse complement strand
CATTTTTTCAGATTCCTAGATAGCTTAGAGATAGGATGTTTTAAATGTGTGTTCAGATTTTGCATAACATAATATAAAAAGAATATAACAAAGAATGTAGAAATAGAGAGAATATCTTTGCCCGTTCAAAGCTAGATTTGTTTTTTCAAAATCTGTCAACAAGTTTGATAAGCGAGCTCGAATCTTCAATGAGTTTTGGGATTCTGTCATCACGTAAGATAAGGGGCTTCTGCTTTGGTCAATCAAGTCGAGTACATGTCTTTTTTTTTTTTTTTTTTTTACAGATTGGTCTCATAAGTGTATGTCTTTGAACAAAGCCACGTGCAGATTACACATTTTGTATGTAAAGTTGCGTAAGATTTCGAAGCTTCTAGAAGAATTATTGCCCAAAAACGTTTTGTGCCAGATCCACTGTCCAGCTTCCGTAAGGAAGAGAATTTCATTAGATCTTAGATACTCGAGGCGTTCAGGTCTCTCTCTCTCTCTCTCTCTCTCTCTCTCTCTCTCCTCGTCTCTCTGCTCCTACACTCTCCTCTCTCTCTCTCTCTCTCTCCATCGATTAGCAATTTGATTTGAAGTAACGTAACGATTTCGTACTTATTGGAATGGTCACTCGTAATTTGTAAATTTCATATTTGATATTTCTTAGAGTTTGTTTAGTGTTAAATAGTGTTTTTTGTGGAATCTGAACAAACATTGTTTCGTAACGGCACCTGGTTTTGTGAAAGTGTAAAGCGAGCTGCAGCAAGAAAGAAAAAAATTGGTATACCAAAAAGGTAACGTGTGTTATATTTTTATTAGTTGCAACCAATAACTGATAGGAACAGTGGTTAGGTAACAACTAATAACTAATAACAGATGGTTACAGTGGTTTGAGAGAAATTATTTACGTTTTTACACATTGCAAATTTTTGTGTTTTGTGTTTGTTTCATTTGTGTGCATTTGTTCATTTTCTTATTGAAGTGTGCCTTTTTATTTTATATTCTGTGTGATTAATACTTTTTGATACTTTAGATACTGTCCACATTTTTCTGTATTTTCATTTACATTCACAATTTAATTTTCTTAGTATTTTCATTGCTTAATCATTGCACATTTAATTAAATTTAACACTTGTGAATTAATTTGCATTTACTTAGAATTATTTTCAAGTTTTATTATTGTTTAGCACTTGTGAATTAATTTCCAAATTTTCAATTATTGCCTAACACTTTTGAATTTTGATTGAATTAATTTTCTTGAATTTTGTGATAAATCAATTTTGATTTAATTTTACTTAATTTGATTCAAGAATTAAAACTTTACTTTGTTTTCAAGTAACAGAAATTTTCCCTGATATTGTGAATTTCACTTATGAATTTTGAGTTTAATAATAAATTTTTGTATTCAAAATTTTCATAAGTGATTTCATTTTTATACCAGTATATTTGCATTTGATTATATTGATGTTTGGTAGAAAAATAGAGTGGTAATTAACTTGAAGTAACTTAGAACCAGGGAAGTACTTAGACTTCTGAAATCAGGGAAATACTTAGACTTTTAAAGTTGTTGATGGAGTGATGCTCTTTGATTAATTTAATTACTTACAAGATTACCTCACACCTGTTTTGAAGAACTTAGTATGATCTTCTGCAATACTGGTAAGTTGTTAAGGGATCACTGTTGCCTTTAGAGTATTCAGTCGCTTAGTACCTGTGATGAGGGTTCAGGTGTCTGGTTTTTGTGAGGTATAAATTAAAGAATGGTAAGTGTAGTAACCAGATACTTGTCACGGGCACTTTCGATGATATATAAATATATATATATATATATATATATATATCAATATATATAAATATATATATATATATATATATATATATATATATATATATATATATATATTATATATATGTGTGTGTGTCTGTGTGTGTGTGTGTGCACGTGCGTGGGTGTGTGTACACACATAAACACACACACACAAACACACCCAATATATATATATATATTATATATATATATATTATTATATATATATATATATATATATATATATATATATATATATGATTACGGTTACCTATGTATAAAACTTACATATCCTTATATTCTTCCTTGATAATGATTTTCTTCTCTTCGTAATCTATAGATTCGCGAGGTTATTGGTCCGATTGAAATAGCATATCGAAATCAGGAGTATTACATCACATATGGATTCATTAAAGTTATGAAAAATATGATTAAGTAGAACAGAAGCGGAGAGAAAAGGTGGTTCAATATAAAGATATTAGAAAACCATTACACATTTCAGTTATTAAGAGTATTTTACGACCAGAAATACAATCATTTCTGTGTACGTGTCGGCCCCATAATCCGCCCCCCCCCCCTCCCCTTGCCCCCCTTTGAGAAGACTATGCACTAATTTCCGGCCTTTGTTTAAAGAAATGTGATAAATATAAAAGAATTCAATTTAAGAAGAGGTGTACTTCGATGTAACTCCCAATGCACAAACAGATGAATGCTGAACGTGAAAAAAATTTCATAATATAAAAAAGAATAATCCAATTGGAGAATCCTCCCTCTAATCCGAAGACAAAGGTTGATGACTCTTTAAGTCGAAAATTGTTTTTTCTGTCGGCTCAGCCCGTCATTAACCGCATCCTTGAATGATTTCCAATAGATCCAGTGACACAGAGTAAAGGCGAGGACCCCCATGAATCTCAATAGGCCAATATCCTAGCGCCAATCGACATCCAATCAGAACTCACAGCCAATCAACTAACCCATCAAAAACATTCCCCCGTGACAAAACTTTAGAGAAGATTCCGACTTTTCCTTCGCTAAAAGAAGGGGGAAGAAAATTAAAGGCGAACTCCTCTTTTTATGACCTTCGTTCCGTTCACGAACTTTCCTCTTATTCCACACCTTCACGAACGCTGCATATAATCTGGCAAACGCAACACTTCAAGTCCTAGTCATGTTGGATAAGATTGTATTATGAAAACTGCAACTGCATTTTACCAATGTTATTTTATCGTCATCCTAAATAAGGAGATGGATAAGGAATGTATATATGCACCTCACAAACACCTTCCTTTTTCTAGTGCATTATTACTTTTCAGTCTCTTTTCCACTATTTTCTCAAACACAGAGCCTGAACAGCATTTCCAATGAAATTATTTTTTCAGGAAATATATTAAAAAATATTATTTCTAGAGGCAAAGTTATGATTCAGATAACAACACGATACTATATGGATGACATTAGAGCCGTTTCATAACGTTAAGATTAAAAGGCAAATACCCATTATTATTAGAAGACTATTATAGGCCACTCAATTTACTTCACTTCAAACGCACATGAGCCGAGTACCATCCTTAATTTACTTACCTACGGCATTATACAACTTACATATGATATTGGGTAACTCTGTTGAATATATATATATATATATATATATATATATATATATATATATATATAGTATATATATATATATATATATAATATGTTAGGTATGTATTTATATGGAATGACATTTTGGGTGAATTTTCTTCTCTTTAACTGGTTATATTGTGCTTAAGAGAGTAAGCCTATTGCTCCTATAAGCGAAAGTTTGATCGGCATAATTTACAACAAACCTCTGGGTTGTTTAACCAATATAAGAATGATTCCATAACGTCTTATGTGGAAACCAGGACGTTTATCATTTTTACGAAAAGGAATTCATCTTAATTTACATGACATAATTATACCCAATGAAGAACTGATGAATAGTGAGTTAATTTTTCAGCTAAAATACCAACTCTTGTACAACTGTGAAACAAAACGGTGGGGTACTCTTAAATCTGCACTTTTCGGTCTAGATTCACCGGTGTCGTCTTTGTTTGAATTAGATGGCACTCTCTGTTGCTCTCCAAAGGAAAATGCAACAACTTTGGTTGATGTGCTTACTGCTTACAGCAAACAAAGTAGTAAGAAAGATATTATGCCTTAATAATGTTTTCCTGAAGGTAAATGGACAAGCTAAGCTCTTCAGTCTGGCAAAGGAAGAACCTTTTAATTGACGATTATGATTTTGGCAAGTTAATGTTAAATTTTACTAATACATTCTTTTGTGTATGAAACATGCTTATTACTTAGCCCCAAGTTTTGTGCTATTTTTAGTTTAAAGGGATTTTTTGGTACATGTTAGAGGATTTAAGTTAGATGCTATTTTATGTTGAAAGGGATACTTTGTATATATTAGAAGACTTTAAACATTTATAATATTTTATGTTTTAAGGGGATTCTTTAAGTAAGTGTAAGAGTATTTAAATCTTATGTGATTTCATATTTAAAGAAATTCCTTTTGCACATGTTAGAGGACTTATATTTTATGCTTTTTCATTTTCAAAGGGACTCTTGTCAGAGGACTGGAAATGTGGGCCCATTAGGTAAGACTAAGAATGGTAAATCTTGCACTTTAATTTACCTCCCATTTTCCATAACCCGTATCATTTAACATTTTCAATGTTCGTTAGTCAAATATGTAACCATCTAGGCTGGAAGTATCTATTTAGTCTTCAGTTTGGCCTTTTGATTGAACATTGTTTTTAACCTACAAGCAACGTAGTTGTGCGCAAACGCATCATTCGAGCGGAACATAGTAGAGAATTGAGATAGTGGTTTTACTCTACATACTAGTAATGCACATCTTTCAATTTCGTGCTGTATAAAGATCACTACATTTTTGACATGAAGTTTTTATGACTAATATAGGGAAACTTTTTTCAAACAAAGGCAAATAGCATTTCGTTGATCATTCCTCTGTAATATTACATTTGTAACCAACCAGTAGCAAAGAGTAGTTGCTGGTAGGTTTTTCAGTTACTAAAGAATTGTGTCGCTTATACGGATGAGGCTACTCCATTTGCCTTAATCAGATCTGAGTAAAGGCTTGTGATTGCTAATTTCCTTAGAGAAGTTAATCCAAAATCTGCGTATCATGTACATTATTGTTTTTTAATGTGGCATGCCTTAATCAAATTCTTATTAGACACAAATCAGGGGACATTATGTATAATTATACGATAGTCAAGTAAATAGTTACTCTGCTAAATAAGTAGTAATAACATACCTGAGACCCTCGACGCCACTGTGTCACGTGACTCTCGTCACTGTCTTGGTGGTCTGACCCCTTTCCTGGCATAATTTACTTGGATCAGGGAGATGGCTATGCGGTGATGGTCATTTGAAATTAGGTACATTTTTTGGAACTGAATAAAATACTCTACTATACGATGGTGGATTCCAGTAACCTTTGACTTCGAATGTGAAATATAGAATAGAGGCAGGTTTCACTGACAAAAGAGTGAAAAGAGTTAGTGTAAGTTGGGTACTACTAGAGTAAGTGAATGTTAAAAAATCATGGTTCATGAATGGGAAAACACTAGTGGATAATGCAATTACTCATGTGATGTTGCTGCACGGCAGAGATTGTGTGATCGAGTGGTTAACCAATGTCTGTAGGTATGTCTGTCTGAGGGAAATAGTAGTTCTATTAATTAATGATAAAGATGACAAAGGCAACTATTAAGATGAAAATAATGAAGCATTATCTAGTAACCAGGTACGGTTGCATTAAGAGCAAGCAATATAGCAAAAGTATTGATAATGGTTGAACGGTTTGCATTTAGACAAGATAAAGGTGCATTGGATCAAGGGATTATTAAGAGATAGTAATGTGAGAAGTGTGAGCGTACAGGAAAATCCTTCATGTAACATTAATGTCCTAAATAAAAGTTTATGATAGAATCAGAGAAGCCAATTTTACAATGTACGATATATTTAACACATGCAATAAAAGATTTTTACCACGGCACTGAAGATTATGTAAGAATTCGTAGATGTACTATAAGTGACTGGTCCAGTGTATAAGTGAGATTTGGCAAGCGTGTATAATGTATCTTTGGCGTTTCAATGTCTATATGAAAGGGGTAATGGAAATCATGACTCAAAGGACAGTATATGTACAACGGAAATTTGTAAAAAAAAAAAAATATATGGTTTAATGTGTCATGCTTATAGATGACAGAATACTGGGTGGAAATATTGGATAGAAGCTGCATAGTCACTTTGAGGAATTTGCAAATTTTTCCATAAATCAGAAAATTGAGAGTCAGTGTGAACGCGAATAAACATGGAAGAATCAATGTTAAAAGTGACTGAGAAAGAATGGGAGCAGTAGGTTCAAATATATAACTACTCATGAGTTAATATACTGTATGTAAGAAATAAATCTATTAAAACATAAAGCAAGGAAGGAAGCTTGCTATGTACAAAGAATTTTGGGAGAGGGGGGGTTAGATTGGAGTTGCCATGGGTACCAAGGTAGAATATAGTAAGGAACTATTGCGTCTAAGTCAGTGGATTAGTAAGTTATTATATTATTTATTCATATGGAAGAACAGAGTGTGATAGAAAGGTGAAAAGACTGTACACGTTTGAAACTGTAGGGAGGACGCAAAATGAAAGGTTGAAACAATTGGATAGATAGTTTAAAAGATGCGCCTGAAAGGGGGAACCTCAACATCCGAGTAGAATAATGTATCTCGCAAGATGTTATTAAATGGCTTATGTAAGGAAGTTGGGCAGTTTACCAATGAGCTTTCTATATATGGGTAAAAAGTAGTAAATATCATGTTTACGCACGGTGAAAGTATGGCACTATAAGAATCTTGTCCTTTCTTGTATCCAAGAAGAGGAAGATACAAACACAACTATCTATATATATAATTTTTATCAATATTATATTATAATATATATATATATATATAATTATATATAATAATATATATATTATATATATATATATATATATTTTTTTTTTTTTTTTTTTTTTTTTTTTTTTTTTTTTTTTTTTTTTTTTTTTTATGTGCGGGTCATTTTAGATGAGGGTGTATGAATAAAATTTAAGCCTTGCTGCAAAGATCCGCCACAACCCACACACCTAAGGATATAGAGTAATAACAAAGCACTTTTGACTTACCTTGCATTAGAAAACTGTTTATTTAGCTAAGGTCCCCATGGAAACCACCCATTTAGATCTAAATTAAGTTTATTTACACGAAATTGAACAGCCTGAGACAAACGGAACGGCAGATAGGCCATGTGGAGAGGGCACAGAATACTGTCTTAAATTATTCCATTATTCACAATAACATGAGAGAATGGCCAAATTCACAATCTATGCAAGGCTGGTTGCCAAATATAAACATATTTTTGTAGTTCCAACTCTGATTTGATGACCTAATGAAATGGAGTGGAGGTTAGAGAGAGAGAGAGAGAGAGAGAGAGAGAGAGAGAGAGAGAGGAAGTCTATTGCCAGAGTTGGGTATCAGGAGAGAGAGAGAGGGGGGAGGAGAATGGGTTACCAGACCTAGTTTGCCTTTCGCTTTGGCTTAACGCTTACCAAATGTGATACGAGACTCTTGTCTCGTAAGAGTGGTGGCAGCGGATGTGAACCATAGTTATGCCTTTTGTTAGATTAATAACATGCTGTATATGGAGAGACTGATTGTTAAAGGGGTTAGGATGTCGTTAATAAGAATTATGGAGACATGGTACTGAGCGAAAGAAATTGTACTAGAGTCATCAAATTTGCCCATGGTGATACCTTGCGGGAGTTGGGCAGTCAGTTAGAACTGAGATCTTGTGAGTGCGGTCCCCGAGACGTTCGTGTGTGTGTGAGTTGGCATGTTTTTTTTTTCTCTCGCGCTCGGTTTTGCGGTCAGGTTTTCTCTCATGTGAAGGGGTATGTGTTACGATGTGTTTTTTTTTGAGGCCTGGGGTTTTTTTGACTTTGTGTATGAATCATTTTGTGAGTTATGGGATTGGTTTAGAATACCACATTTTTTTCCCAATGGGAGCAGAAAGTGATAAGTTTTATCTTAGCGCATGTTTAGAACACGCATTCGTCTTTGTTTTAAGGCATACGTTTGTATATGAATGGTTTTTATACATGCAACACTGTGTTTTTGCCTCCTGGAGATAGAGCGGCCGTTCATGCATACGCAGTCAGCGCAATTCCTGCTGACCGACCGAGGGGTATTGCAAGGGGAGGGCGAGTAGTGGTCTTCGACGGGGTGGGGGTAGGGCGGGTGTACTCTTTCGCTCAGAGGAGGGTGAAGCTCTTTTTTTTTTTTTTAGTAGGGGTGAACTATTTCAATTTTTTTCTTTGTGTCAGGGCAATAGAGGTGAGTCTGGCCTTGAATAAGGAAATTTCAATGCCAAGGAATCAGCTGATAACGATTGGTTGATGATGTGAGATGCCCGTAGGGTTTTTTTTAGAAAGATTTTTTCTTTCTCTTGAATGGAGAGAAAATGGAAATGAAGTTCGTATGGATGTGTGCAAGTTTCCTTATGCTTTGGAGAATGCTTTTACGGAATATTGGAGGGCATAATTATAATTGGGGAGTAGGAGATTGTTTTTTTTAATGGAGATTTGATTGGTGTTGTCAATTGGTGATGATTGGTGATGATTGCTGAGTGGTGTTGTATCTGGTGTTGTATCTGATGATTTCGGAGAGTGATGATTGGTGTTGATTTTGGTGTGGCAATTATGATGAATACTGGGGAAATAGCAATATTAATGCCTTTACTTGAGATATTTGCAGGAGAATTATTACTATGAAGAATTATTATTATTATTATCATTACTGGAGATATTTTACGGAGAGGTACTTAAGTAGAATTATCATTACTTGAGATATTTATGGGGATTCTGTCAGAATTCATGGTGTTAATAATTTTTGGGAGATGTGCTAATGATTTTATGGGTGATGATACCAATTTTTGGTAGATTTTGGTGATTTTGATGATAGCAATTTTGGTGATACTAGCAATTACTGATAGTTGATAATTCTGATACTTAATACTTGTGAATGGCTAAGTGCTAATATTGAGCGAGTACTGATATTTGGTGATACTTCTGATACTGATAGTTCTAATATTGGGGTTATTTTTTTTTATATACTAACATGGGTGTTGTAATGATACTAAGGGTAGTGATTGTTTTTTTTTTTTTTTGTGGATATGGGAAGAAATAATGACACATTTTTTTTCTCTCTCTCTTTTTATGAGTTCAGCAGAAAATTGTTTGACATCTACGTGAGTCACAGGGATAGTTAACAGTGCCGTTGATTTTTCTTTTTTCCTTTTTTAGTCGTTAGCAATTGCTGACAAGTTTTTTTTTATCATGGGCGAATTTGAATTTATTTTTCTCTCCAGTTTGTGAGAATTTTTTAATACATCAGTTCGTGACTTAGAGTCATTGTTTGGGAATGTGTTTATAACTTCAGCTCTTTGATGCTGCAGAGAGATTTATGGGAGAATTTTTGCATTTTTTGCATTTATGTATAGAGGCACTACATCTTTTTTTTTCCTGGATATTTGTGTTCTAGAAGTTGTGAGTCTTTTGCACAATTGTTTGTTGCAATTTTGCCAGAGATAGGAGACTTGGTTAAATTTCTAGTGGCCTATGTAGTACTGCATATGGAGAAGTCTTTGCTTAGACACTGAATTTGGAGTTCTGTTGTAATGAGTTGTGGCACATTGGTGATGTTTTCTAGAATTACCTAGGCAATTTTATTTGCCGAGTTTTTTGCCCTTTCTCAGCAGTTATTCTAAACAGAGAGTTTATAGTTTTTTACTATTACATTGAGTTATTTTCCTGGAGAATTGGAGATATAATATATTGGAGATATAATATATTGGAGATATAATATTTTGGAGACATAATATTTTTTATTGTGTTGGAGATATAATTTCCACAGTTTAGGCCTATGGTGGTGAGAGCTATGTTTAGTTCAATTATTTTGCAGCCATTTTTGTTGCAAATAGAAACCTTTATGAGGAGATATGGGGCAATACTTTCGAGTGTATCAGCTAGATGCTTTGAGTACATTTTTTTTGGAGAAGGAGTTTCATTTTTTATTATCCTGCTTGGAGTGTAATAATCTTTTTTGGAGACTTGTTTTA
>NC_061110.1:42288674-42298674 GCF_015104395.2 Macrobrachium nipponense | reverse complement strand
CTTCCTCATTTGATATTTGTCTATATTTTATACCGAAAGCTGGGGCAGAATACGCTAAACGTAAAGTGAAATACGCCATTTAATATCAGTAAGTGTTGCCTGAAAGGACAACTCATTTCCTTGGGACTCTAATGATTATGTTTTGTTAAAAAATATCGCTATACTGCTCTAGTTGATGATAGCAGTTATGTTTTGTCTGTAATAATTTCCGTAACATTTTACCATTGAATTCTATATTCTAAGAACTTTGATCCTTCTTTTTTACTGTTATTTCTTCCTTTCTCTGTACTATTGTACCTCCCACTTTCCAATCTCCTTGTGAACATATAATGTAATAAAATATACTTAAGTCTCATAACATATTGGGACGAAGGCGTGAGTGAGTAAGAGGCAGTGTCTACAAACTTACGAATATATTCAGACAACAAACAGAGAGCGGAAATATAGTGCCTGACACTAGGCGAACAAAAACAAAAGTCAGAACACGATCATTTGTGTTTGTTGACAGAACGAAATATGCATATAAATTGATACACAAGATACGACGGAAGCTATGGTACATAAAGGTGAAATGCTGATATTGTAATGCGTTGGGTGATGACGTGTGTATGGTGTGTGTGTGTGTGTGTGTGTGTGTGTGTGTGTGTGCGCGCGTGCGTTTCTGGGACTGTTGCGAGATCTATTTTTTCTATGATAACACTAAAGTTCCCTGTAGGTGTAACGTAATTATTCTCGTTCACTAAAACTTTCTATCCGCCCAGCTAACCATTATCTAATGGGCTGCTCATCCCGTGCCATCTCACTTGAGCAAATATTTTCTCATTTTGTTTTCTCTCATGTTTTGTAACTGTAACCTACTTCACTTTGCCATTGAGAATCTATTAGTTGGGGGAGTCCCCAGAAACTCCTCAATTATCAAATGAAAAATTTAATCCTAACTAACCCATAAACATCCCCTTTGTTGAAAAATAATATTCACCAAAATAAAATCCAGAAATAATGAGTTTTAAAGATAAAATCTATCTGCATAGAATCTCTAGAGGCTTCAATGGTTAAGTAATAAAATATAATTAGAGATGATTTAACCCCTTTTCATCATGGTTATTTTTATACTGGTTCGCTTTTCTTTCATTATATAATATCTCTGTCGTTTTCACTCATATCTCTCGCAATTTATCGTAGATTTCTTCGTTCGGTTTTAATTTCCTATCCTCAATAAATGGCTTTGTAATGGTAAACTATTTGATAATATTTTGATGCTTCTGTTATTTGCATTACGTTTATTTTGCATAACATTTATAGCTTCAGCATAATCAGTTATGTTTTGCGTGTCCCACACCTGTTCTTTTTGTATACATTTATTGTATCGTACTCTCCACAAGATAAGAGGAATCAGTAATGAACAAAACCTCTATGTACCGATAAAAACGTTTGACTCCTGTTATTTTGCTAATGCGGCAAATGTTGTTAGTTAATTAACGTTCAAACAAAGCCTCGTCCACATAATGCCGCAGATGTATCCGGATATTTCAAAATCAGTGATAATTATCATATTTTTCCTTTTGCTGGATACCTTCCAGGCAACACCATGAAGTGGGACTAATAGTAGAGGAAGAATACTGCTTTGTTTTGTTCTAGATACTTAGTAGAAAAAGTGCTCCTAAAATTTAACTATACGAAGGTGCCTTACCTGCGATGCATATTGTGTGAGCAAAATAGCACACGAATAAAAAAAAATCTATTCAAATCAAAGAACCAATTTGGAAGGCTGGCTCTGGCGTTTAAAAATTGGAAAGGGTTATGACTTAATATTTAACTTTGCCCCACGAACTTTGGTGATAGGTGGTGATGATGTCTTCCATTAGAAGACGGAAGATTTCAGGATGGGAGAAATTATATCCCGGGTCGTAGTTGTCTTTATTCCATGCAGCAAAAAGCTAAATATTTACAGAGGGCCTGCAGGACGTGCGGTTCGCGCCAAGAGAAGCAGGAAGAGTACTCATGCGCATGTGCAGAGTGCAGACAGCGCCACACATGCGGATGCGTTTACAACAGATAATAATTACTAAATCCATGGAAAGTATATGCATGTAAAATATACATTAATCCACAATATCCATCAAAAAGTGTATCTATACTAGCCAGTGACTGCAGAAAATTTACTTGAATTACGACATTAAACGAAACCTGAAAATATTATTATTGCAAGCTAAGCAGCAACCGTATTTAAAGAAAAAAAATTATATTACATTCCAATAAAGAACGCAGCCCTGTAATGAAAAGATATCCAGAAGCAATTACTGGAGTGGAAATGCGTCGTAGTATAATTATTTCGCATTCAGCATAAACGTTTGCAGAACGTATGCTTAATGACAGAGACAGTACATCTTATTTCGAAAATCTTATGCTCTGGAGTTTCGACATTTTAGATATGTCTGGCTGAATAAAACCTACCGGAAGAGCATCATTCTATTTCAAATAATTATGCTTTTGAGTCAGTTTAATCTTTCCTCGGGCACGTTATCTATCAACAAGGCGTGATACGACCTCTAGCTTACTCGGGACGCGTGCAAAGTTTTCCACTGACGCATAAGTTGCAAACATTATATTCCTAACTTAACGTGAAGTGGTCTACATAATTAATGCTCATAATCATTACTACTCATACTAACAACAAAGATCAAATTAAAAGGACACATAGACACATGAAACACGTTCATTTATTCTCCTTTATAAATGCAAACGGAAAATAATTAAACAAAAATATATCCTCTAAATTCAGTATGTCAAATTAATGAAAACGTGCTAAAATCTACTGACAGACAGCAACGACAGCCCGTTGTTTCACCAACAAAAAAGAAAAACATACGATATATTTTATTAGAAATCATTTTTCTGTACAATTTCATATGCACATTATTCATTTTTTTCACTTTCAATTTAATAAATAAATCATAAATATCCAATCCTAAAATTCCTCCATCTTTAACTCAAAGTGAAACACCTTTTTCAGACATTTCTAGACCTTTCCTAAACCCACCCGCTCAACAACAACAAATTATTGTGTAGGTTTAGTCCCCGAGTAAGCGAAAATGATGACGAGTAAAGCGATTACGAAGAATTGTATTGACATGTCTATTTAAATAATAATATTCAGTAGATAATTCCTTCTAGATTGAAGTCCGACCCTAGGGAACCCACTATCACCTTTATTCAGTAATCTGTAAATGGACTTTCGTGAGAGCAGAATATTAAGCAATGCTCTGCCACGAAATGTAACGTGGTCTGCGGTGCTTGTTTGGTACGTTAGAGGAAATGTAAATGGATTGGTACCGTCATTTATATTTACAATGGGGAAGGAAAGAGGCAGTAACCTCCTCTATTTGAAATACCGCCTACTTGCAGGTAACAATAGGTTCCGTTTTACACAACATATGTTTCAGCATATCTAGGTACAAGCTTTCAAGGACAACCTGTCCTCATGAAAGCTTGTATCTTTTTTGAATAAATAACTCTACTAGATACCATACAGTTATAATAAGATCCTTCTATTAATTGTATCATTGCACTGAACAATATATATATATATATATATATATATATATATATATATATATATATACATATATATATATACACATATACATATATATATATATATATATATATATTATATATATATATATATATATATACATATACACACACACGCGCACGCACACACACACACACACACACACACACACACACACACATATATATATATATATATATATATATATATATATATATATATATATATATATATATATATATATATAGGTATATATAGGCATATAGGGATGTCAGTAAGATATTCCGATATTCAGAATGAGAAAATCATGGTAATAACAAAATACAACTTAGTCTAAATTTAGCAACTGAGAACTATAAGATTTTAAAAAAATTGCCTATGTAGATATAACCTATACATAGGTGAATATCGATAGTAAGTATGTAATATAAAAAAAATTTTATGTCTCTCATATTGGAAATTTTTGCGGAAGCGAGTTGGACAGCATAATTTGTATACACTTTTGTATGTAAATGTACTGTTTAGCTGAAATGCCATTTTTAAGCTTTCAGTTAGTATATATTTTAATGGCTTTACCTCCGTAAAAATGTGTGCACTTTGAAAAATTGTTTTGTGTTCATTTTCATTTTCCTCTTAAACCTGAAGACATGCATTTCAGAGGGCGAGAAACTTGGTGGCTTTCCAGCAGCATGTATATATCTAAAAAGTATTTCCTGTATCTTTATAGGACATTACATCCCGAAAGGGTGGAGAATCATTTTCACGACCGACCAAATGCTCCCAGGGGAATTTACGCGCAAGGCTTCTTCAGAAACGGCAAGCTCTGGAATAGCTGCAATATATGTATCTTGAAAATAGTTCTTCTTCTGCTCTGCTTTCATCCTTTTCCCAAAATATTCAAGACCCATCTCACTTTCAGTCCTTTGATGTAAGTTTTATTTACATTCTCTCTCTCTCTCTCTCTCTCTCTCTCTCTCTCTCTCTCTCTCTCTCTCTCTCTCTCTCTCTCTCTCTCTCTCTCTCTGTCTAACATCCTTTTACAGCTGATTCTGGCAGCGGGAAACTTTTCATCTCTTGACCCATTTTCCTCTTACACTGCGACACAGTCCTCTTTTATCACAGATAAGTTGCGAAAAAGATGGGTGAAAATGTTGTTTTCCAGCCAAGCAATATGAATAGGTTGAATGGAGTCTCGTATTACGTGCTCTTGTGCTTTGAAACTACGATAACAAAAGCAATACCTGGAGCCTGAGTAACTATATTGAAATCACTGGGAAAACAAGCCTATTTGAATCATGATAAAGGTAAAACCTTGAAGCTTTTGGATATGTGGTGTGAGACAGGTATTAGCAATAGTGTTGTTATATAGGATATGGTACGTGAATGTGTGCAAGATACTCGTAGATGTGAATTATGCAGTGAATAAGAGGAGGAAGGGATGGTGGTGGCTAGGACATGCTGCTCATAAGCATTCTATGAAGGTTCATGAAGCCTGTATTCTCTTGGAATTTTTCTCAACCGCAGATTTATCCACGCTGGAGTATAGATATGGCAGTAATTAATCTCTTTCTTTTTTTTGCATAGCAACCTGGAGATTTTTCCTCTAACAGCGAGTGGCTCCGAGGGCAAGAAAACAAAATGTCACTTAGACTTTCATAATCAACAGTGCGGAACTGTGAACGAACCAGCTGTTCAGATAACTTCCGCAACATTAGACACTCCATGCACCAACACAGAAGGTTCATAAGGAACACGCCAACCACCCACACACACACAGACGCTAAACTCCATTTCAACATAGGACTCTTTCTCCCCAATGTCTCTTGAACTCCATCTATCTAATCCTTTTAATTTTTCCCCTCTCCTTCTGAGTTCCTCGTTGGACGAATGGTTGCGTGCTCGCCTACCGATTTGGTAGTCCAAGTTTGCGCCACGCTCTGCCAACGTAGAATCAGAGAAGTTTATTTTTGGTGATTAGAAATTCATATCTCGATATAATGTGGTCGGATCCCACAATAAGATATGTAACCATTGCTACGTAACCAATTGTTCCTAGCCACGTAAAAATATCCAATCCTCCTTGGAGAGCTCTCCTTCCGGTTCCTAACATTCTGAATCATACAACCTACCAACTTGCCATACCCATTATGTCTACATGAAAAGACCACACATAACAAAGTACTGATCCATTGTTCCAGGTGAGCTAACCGTGTAAACCGTGACAGCTCTATATCTTCATATTTCCCTGTCATTCACTTCATTCTTCTGCCACTAACGTCTGTCCCGTTCTTTCATTTGTACAATCTCCACTCGTTCATCCCCAGCTCCTCATAATTCTCATCCAAGTATGCCTGGTGCCCTTAAGAGCCCGGTGGGTGGACGCTATCACGTACTAGTCTACCATATCGATCTCCTGGCCTACCCAACCTACCTTTCCCCTTCACTATCTCATCTACAAATGGAACTTCTGTAACATTCCCCTAAGGTATCAGTTCTACCGCTATTCTGCTATCTAAATCATACCGTTCTTCCAAAAGTTTTTTTTCTTAAATCGAAATTTCATAGGCATAAAGTTCACGTACCAGACTAAATGTGTTATTTTTCTTCCCATGCAGCTTCAGTCTGTTCGATTTCGGAATATTACTCTACCTTCTCATTGTTTAATTTGCCTTATTTTAAGTCTTTCGGGAACCGCGAGCCGAAGAAAACCTATACTGAATACCATTCATCCTTAGGATTTGAAAGACTCATTCTCTTTGATCCTTGTCTCTCGCTTTTCTCAACCACCGGCTAATTTTCTCTCCTGTATCTTTGTTTTAGCTAGATGTCTCTTAAGCCCCTTATTTCCAGGTAAGTGACTTGCTCTGTCAAGCAGCTTATAAAACTTAAGGTGTTTTGCTGATCATACTTCATCTTCATCACATTTTATGTCACCCAAATTATTTTCGTTATTCGGGTAAAAATTTTACAATCCATAAGAAGAGTTGGCAGCATAGGGGATAGAATTTTCACTTATACTTGCATTCATTTACTGTTAAGTTACTCACCGAGACTTCATTAACACCAACTTTTTTCTTTCCCCGTTTTTATGGATACTTTCAATTACTTTAATAAATTGGTGGGATATCATTAGTATATTTAGGTGTTTTTTTTTTCTTTGCTTCTGGGGGTTCTTCCAAATGTTATATATATATAGTATATATATATATATATATATATATATATATATATATATATATATATATATATATGTGTATATATATATATATATATATATATATATATATATATATATATATATATATATATATATATATACATATATGTGTATATATATATATATATATATATATATATATATATATGTATATATGTATATATATGATATATATATGTATTATATATATATATATATATATATATATATATATATATATATATATATATATATATATATATATATATATATATAACATTTGGAAGAAGCCCCAGAAGCAAAGAAAAAAAAACCAGGCAACACCTAAAATATACTATTGTTAGCCCACCAAATTAGTCAATAATTGAAAGTATCCATAAACAAGGAACGAAAAAAAGATAGTGTTAATGAAGTCTCATCGAGTAACTTTAGCAGTAAGTGAATGCACGTATGAGTGAAAATTCTATCCCCTATGATGCCAGCTCCTCTTATTGGATAAAATTTTTACCCGAATAACGAAAATAATTTGGGTGACATAAAATGTGATGAAGGTGAAGTTTGATATATATAATATATATATATATATATATATATATATATATATATATATATATATATATATATATATATATATATATGGTAGGGAAATAATTGAAGAGCACGTCGGATGTAAAGCTGAGAGGACTGGGACAGCCTGTTGGGAAGCACAAGAATCTGATAAAATTTCACTGTATGCCAAAAGATAATGTTAACTGGAAATTGTGAGGAGAAACGGCACTGAAAGCATTTTTATTTTTATCAGAGAGGAAAAACATAGTCAATGGACGTTTATAGAAGTACAGATATGAGGATTGGCTGAAGTGTTGAAGTAAAAGTAATTTTAGATAACAGAATAAAAAGTAAATAATAACTGAAAAAATATGCCGAAGTTTCTTCGACACATTCGAGTTTTATGTACAGCATATAAAGCTGTATGAAGTTCAGCCAAGGCCCATGAAACTTTCAGCCCCTGTCCGGTGGTGAACCATGTTGTTGGCACCTGCAGCGGTGCCAGACGCACGGCCATGGCTAACCTTTAACCTTGAATAAAATGAAAATTCCTGAGACCAGAGGGGCTGCAATTTGGTATGTTTGTTGATCAACATACCACTTTGCGGCCCTCTAGCCTCAGCAGTTTTTAAGACATGAGGGCGGACTAAAAACAGGTTGACCAAAGAAGCCAGCAAAGTGTCTTTTGAAGTCTGAATTTGAAAACCTACCTCTCCATCTTAGAAGAGAAGAGTGAATATTGAATCGAAGTGAAAGAAAATATGTTGAAGCTGTTAAGGATTTTTAAAATTTGTGTGTGCAGTTAAAAGAAAAGGAAACTTTGAAGATGTGGAGATTGGCACATGTATACTGTCAGCGTCAGTAACCAGATAAATACGAATGATATTATACTGAGCTGTTTAGTATACTGAGAATATAATTCTAAAAAACTGGGAGTTGGATGGAGATGAAAATTGAGATAATGCTGCATAAAAATTCATAGAAGGTTACATACAAGATGGACATAAATGGCAATGCGTAGTATGAGTGATCCTCAGATTCTGCATCTGATTTATTGGTATAGAAAATGCCTAATGACGTGAAACTTTTTTACCTTGCGTTAATCATTCCCTTAGCATTTGCAATACGAATGTGACAGTAACGGAAAAGCAATTCCCTCGTCTAACAGAAATGTGTGAGTTTTAATTCTTAGAACGGGTAGACCCGTAATAACATATTCTGTCGAACGCCATTTTAGCCCCGTTGACTCGTCCGGGTAATTACCTACAGCTCTGTGTTTCGGCTCGGGAGGTATAATCCCAAAATATTAGCAGTGAATAGGAAAGGTACATTAGTAGCAGCCATTTTATCTAGGAATCAAGAGCACACACATATAGACATACATATTCACACGGATAAACGCACACACACACACACACAAATATATATATATATATATATATATATATATATATATATATATATATATATATATATGTGTATATATATATTATATTATATATATATATATATATATATATATATATATATATATATATATACAAATTTGTGTCTGTGTACGTGTATTTATCTCTTTGTGACAGTATTAAATTTCAATTGCAACCTAGAAAAGAACATTTCAGTTTTTGACGGGTAACTGATAGTTAATCATTATACTCTATGTAATAAAACTTAAGATATATATTCTACGATTAAATAAATGGATGGAAAATTGAAGTTCAATCATTTTTCATAAAAATGTTCAGTCAATTTTGACTTATGCATTGTCTTGAAAATCTGTCGAGTCGAAGGGACGAAAAAATAGAGAGAAAGAAAAGCATCGAATTATATCATCCATTTTTTTTTTTTTTGTCTCACTGTACTTTTACTCGCAGTGAATATCACTGTGGCACGGATATAACGCCAATCCAGAAAATTTAATCCCTCGCCGGTTTCCCCAAATGAAATGAGTCTAGATTATGACTCGGCCTGTAATGCTGAAAGAAATTTCCAGGCAAAAAGATGAGGTGGAAAGACATGGTTTCCACTGGTGCAGCAATTCTTCTCAGTCCTCTGAACATGTTTATTCTATGTGTTTTAGCGAATTCATTTCGTGCTTGCCAGTGGTTCACAACTCTAATCTCTACAGTGGAAGCGAGCTTCACCAGCTGTAATTAACGTTACATGCGTTCAGTGATCAAAAGAACAATTTTACTATAAAGTCAGGAAACTGAACATGTTAACAAATATCATTTTCCATCATTCAACTAAATTATATTTAAGGAAAGCTTCCACTAAATGTAATTCCTCATATGGAAGTCTCAACCCAATTAACTATCCCTTTTTCTAGTGTTATTTTATCCCTTGAATCCTGTTTTGTCCTATTTGTTCCTCTTTTACTTAGATTTCTCCTTATCCCGTAACTCTAGATATCAGAGGAATTCTGTTAAACACTTACCTAATCTTAAAGCGTTGATCCAATCAGAATAGTATTACTTGTGGATTCTAAGCCTACCAATTTTTTATTGTTACTCCATTTTCATTGCAATATCACAAAAAAAAAAAAAAAAAATAGCACAGGTGATGTAACATTCCGGTAAAGCCCCCGACTATTAATTGTAATTTCATTTAACCATTTTCCACCAACATTCATTTTGCATGTAGTTCGTTCGCGGATAATTTGCATTAAGCTTTGCGTCATT
>NC_061110.1:42278674-42283674 GCF_015104395.2 Macrobrachium nipponense | reverse complement strand
CGGTCAGTCTATCGGCGCATATAGATTGCCTCATACAAATGTTTGATTTCTTGATATAAGGTGTTATTTAATGCCAGCAGTTCCCTAAATCTATCCTCGCCCATCCACAAATACTTATAACAGTCACTTGGATGACATTTGAGTACATTTATGAGGAATGCATGGGAAAACTTTTATTTTTTTTTAAGCAGCCAGTCTTTTGTCCAATATCTCTATATTTTTAGCACGGTTCTTCAATTTGACGCAGATTATAGCACAAATTGCCATAGCTTCCAGTTCGCTGTTGCAGAGTACCTCAGTCATCACTCTACCACGTCCAAGAAGCAATTGATCAATTGACGCAACCGGGTCGTAGCGTCAGTGGCCGTGTCATTTCCTTCGACGGTCCTCCCCTTATGACGTCTGGAGTGATTTATCAATACGATCGTCATCGATGTTCTCGAGGAAACTTACGTGGGCTGCCCCCAAAGACTCCTCAAGATACGGGCCGACTCTCACAGAGGCTTTAGCTTTCGAACGGCCAATAAATTGAGTAATCCCTATTTTTCGAAAATAAGAGAGCATACCAAAAAATGTAGTAGTAACATTGAATACAATCTATTTAAAATCATAATAAGGGCCTCTTCCGAGCTAGCACTATGTATTCTGGAATCACTAAACTATCAAACAGACAGTACCTACCACTGTTGAATGCCCAAAACTCCTCCACCCCTCTCTACCTGTCGTGGCCGGTTTCTCTGCTTTTCACCCTGTCTCATTCCAGTCGCCCTTCTCCTTTCTATATAGGTTGGTACCTCCTGCAATGATGAATCTATCCTATGTAAATTTAGTTTTAAAGAGATTACTGTATAATTTATTGGTTTTTTTTTTATAATCTACAATATTCATTTCTTTTAGTACAGCCTTGAAAATGAAGATTGTTGTCTTGAAACGTCGGCACTAATAAAGATATTTTGATGTACCAG
Source organism: Macrobrachium nipponense (assembly GCF_015104395.2). Lineage (NCBI taxonomy): Eukaryota > Metazoa > Arthropoda > Malacostraca > Decapoda > Palaemonidae > Macrobrachium > Macrobrachium nipponense. The sequence continues at coordinate 42,282,709 of NC_061110.1, read as the reverse complement.
TCTTTTTCCACTGCCCTCTGATCTTTATATATACATATATAAACTTATATACATATATAGTATATATTATTACATACACAATTGCATGTGCAATGGTTCGATTACAAGAATGACCTCATTAAAACTGGATCGTATCTAGCGGAGTTATCTATTCACAAAAGTTACAAGCTCTCAAGGACAACCAGTCCTCTTTAGCCATTATCCATGAACTGACCGAAGATATTGTTGTTGTTTTATAAAGCTGGCCTTCTGCCAGCACGGGCTCTTGCTCATAGAGCAGCCCGTAGCGGCCGAAGAGGTAGGCCAGCTGTTTTTATGAGTGTACTGCCTTCTTCATGTTTTAATTACCCTGCTTCTCCTGTTTGGCGCTGCCTTCGTGACCTTGACCGTTCTCTGCCCAGGGCCCGTTGTTCTAGGTGTTCGTGTGTTGTGTATGTGCTTTTCTTTTCTCATCTGTTATGGCGTATATGATTTTCATTGATATGCTGTCTACGAATCCATACGAATCGAGTTTTGCCTGCCATTTCATTGTTAGCTCATGTTATAAAGGTCTTCGGTCATTTCATGGGCACTGAATTAAACTCTGAACTACAAAAATAACTTTATGTCTCTAAAGGAAAAGCAAAATTCTAACTATCGCCAGACAGCTAGAAAGATAATCAAATGAAAGACTGAAATCGTTAATTAAAACTCGACACAGAAAACGGACTGTCTAAAATAAGATCCCGGGAAACTGAACCATTCTCACATGTGAAACCAAAAAGATAAAAGGGACACTTCTCGCAATACTCATATTAATTCCACAAAATTGAATAGTCATGCAGTATGTCAATTAGTCTCTTCACCACGTTAAACACCATGTGAATCATCAATATTAGGTAATAATGCGGGTCACAGAGGCCAGCAAAGTAACAATTCAAAAGTGTTCCTGTCAGAAAAAAACATATTTCTTGCTAAAATAACAACAAATCTCGTAAAGATGACAGTGATACATTTCACCATCAAGTGCACAAAAACGGAATGATGATAATTTATCACGAATCTCTCATGAGAAAGAAAGAGATTTCTGTCACTTCACACGTCATGCTGAAAAGGAATTCATTAATGAAAATTCCAACAACTCTCGCCTCTGATGTCCATGATAATAGTTTCGTGTCGGTGTCACGCGCCCTCCATCTTCAAAGGAAAGCTGGGCGAATAATGCCCCAAAACTCATATGATACAGGGGAAGTAAAACGTGACGGACAAACGAACGAACATACTCGTAAAACCCCTCCCGATCTACTGCGTCATGGAGTGTAACGAGTTAGTTGTGCAAAACCGATTGTGTAATAACACATTATTTATTTCACAATTCCTGATCTACACACAATAGAGTTTTCGACATTTTATGTTCTCCTTGTTAGGAAGGTAATCTATTTTAAATAACACTTATCACTCACTGGTTCCGCCCACAGAAACAAAAGCACATGCAAACTCAGGTTTTGTCAATGTGACCTCTGAGACAGTAGATTCTTCTTAACAAACAACATTGACTTTTGTTTCTGCGAGAACTAATGCTGATATCTATTATTTCAAAGAATGTCATTGTTCACCACATCTGTCTATCAACTATAGGTCAGCAAAAAGTGTAATTTAAATATAACACACACACACACACACACACACACACACACACACACACACACACATATATATATATAATATATATATATATATATATATAATATATATATATATAGATATATATATATATATATTATATATATATATATGTATGTATATGAGATGAGAACGCGTGTGTATAACATCCCTACGTCTCGAGATATAATCACTTGCAGTTATCTCAAGTTGGTAAAAACTCCACTAACTTTCGGCGTAATCCTGCTAACAAGCAGGTAAGCGAACCGAGCATAAACCATAAACCCTTTCGCAGAGGTAAAAGCAGAGAAACAAAAACTGAGCATCTTGCTACCTTTCTCAAGACAATGAAACCACTGAAAAGAACTATAGGGAGTTTCCTAATCTCGAAGTTTCTGCCTGAAGTCTTCGTAATGCAAAAAAAATTTCAAACCTGTTAAACTAAAGTTATAATTCTGATGATATGCGTCTCAAAACCTTGATGACATAATTCTGGCCTAAAGTCTTGGCGCAAGGAATGACAATAAATGATTAGGTGAATACTACATGCAGTTCACAGACATATATGTGACCTCATTCATGTGATGAATAGGTAAAAACTATTTGCAGTTCACAGACATATATGTGACCTCATTTATGTGATGAATAGGTAAAAACTATTTGCAGTTCACAGACATATAAGAAACTTCGTTCATGCGATGAATAGGTAAAAACTATTTGCAGTTCACATACATAAAAAAAGCTCCATTTTCATATTGGATGATTAGGTAGGCAAAAACTATTTGCAGTTCACAAACATATAAGTGTCTCCATTCATGTGATGATTAGGTAAAAACTATTTGCAGTTCACAAACATATAAGTGTCTCCATTCACGTGATGATTAGGTAAAAACTATTTGCAGTTCACAAACATATAAAAAGCCTCATTCATATGATGATTAGGTAAAAACTATTTGCAGTTCAGTGACATATAAGTGTCTCCATTCATGTGATGATTAGGTAAAAACTATTTGCAGTTCACAGATATATAAGTGGCCTCATTTATATGATGATTAGGTAAAAACTATTTGTAGTTCACAGACATATAAGTTTCCCATTCATGTGATAATTAGGTGAATACTACTTGCAGTTCACAGACATATAAGTTTCCCCATTCATGTGATGATTAGGTAAAAACTATTTGCAGTTCACAGACATATAAGAAGCTGCATACATGTGATACTTAGGTAAAAACTATTTTCAATTTACAGACATATAAATGGCCTCATTCATGATTTGATCACAGCCGTGAGAAAAAGAACAAAGGTGACAAAAAAGAAAGTTGCTCTGCCTTCCACGAAATTTTACCATCTATTTTCATGACATCTTCATTCTTTTGTGGAGCAAGTAGTCATTCCTAATATACACTGTCATCCCCACTACCCTCGAAATGGAACCGCGTTTACGAAATTGGGCCTCATTTGAGGGAGCGAAGTTTCTGTACCTAAAAACATAATTATCACAATGTGTGGAAACAATACCTAATTTAATAATAACGACTCTGACAGTTTTTTTATGAATTGTTTCCTATTGCTTGGATGATAAAAATTCTTTTTTATATTTCCATATTATTTCCATCATTTTTTCTCATCATTTTATATGTTAGGCAACGATGAATTTTGTTTCCTTCCTGAGAGATATTTAGAATTTTATATTAATAACACCTTTTCATTTCTCTCTCTCTCTCTCTCTCTCTCTCTCTCTCTCTCTCTCCGTCACAACACTATAGTTACATATATTCGTTGTTTTTGAAGCCTGTGTTCAGGTTTTACATAATCGCCTTACGATACTTTTATCCTCTTTGTTCACTATCGCTATCTTGATTTTAATCTCCTGGTTTTCTGATAAAATATTCCTTTACATTTATTCCGTTTCTGTGTCATCGTTCCCTTTATCACTTATTTTCAAGGATGACATTTTTCAATTCTGCATTCCACAATTTTATCCACTTCCGAATACGGTGTTCTTGAATATTTTTTTGCTTGGTTTGTTTTTGGTATTGCTTAATATTTACCCTTCTTGATCCCTTCTATTAATATTCGGCCACATCCGCACTTTCTGCACGTTCGCTTGGATTTTTCTTTTCTGGTTCCATTTTTCTGAACTTTGCCTTCAACATTTGCCTTGCACACATGGGTTCTCTTTGTGATTCCATTTTTAAAGTACATCGCTGCGCTTTATTTATTTTTACGTCGTTTTGCGAACCTTTCGAACATCAGCCATAACTTGGTGTTTCTGGAGAGGAATCAACTTCCTGGAATTCTTAGTCTTTCTGAAGTTTGTATAGAGCTCGGAAGATCGATGTCGATTGGGACCATGCTATCTGTTTCTTGCCGACAAATGAATCTAAATTAC
>NC_061110.1:42261174-42266174 GCF_015104395.2 Macrobrachium nipponense | reverse complement strand
TACATGATATTTAAAAGTAACTACACACGCGCGCGCAAAAAAAAAAAAAGAAAAAAAAATGCACACATCGTACCCTTAAGACAATAGATACGACAATGATGGCGTTTGTCAAAAACAATTTAATTTGGAAAGTATTAGTCTGAGCAGTCCGAGGTTTAACATGAAATTTTTTTTCATCGTTTGCACGGGTGATACATGATTCAATTATTTCACCCTTCGCAGTATTTTTACGCGAGGGAATTTAAAACCGTTTCATATAGCTGAACGTTGATTTAAATTCGTACATTTCCAATTACGCGAAAGGAAATGCTCCGTAGAATAATATTTTTCATATCAGGAGATATATCAGACTGAAATATTTTGAAAAACAGTTCTAAAATTTGATGATGTCTTTTCAAGCGCGAAATGAAATAATAATAAAACTGTTCATGACCGAATAATCTTCCATGCTCTCAAAATTTATGGAATATAGTCTTATGTGCCTTTCCTGCTAATGGCCATGACACTCCAGATGAATTTAATTAATACCTGGATAATCATGAAAAGAACTGGTATTTTTAGGAGAGAATTGAAGGAATTATTATTATCACAAAATGATATTCTGCGGTGCTCATTCCGAAAGAGTCGTCGCGCATTGCATGACAAGCAGTAATAAACAGCACTGCTGTGACTTTATTCGTGTTGTTTATGCAGATGTTAGATCCCCTTTATGAAACTGTGCCATAAGTTACGATGGCACACAAGCACAGACGTAGCTTAACGACTCGTAAAAAATCAACTGAGGAAATATATGTCCTAGCGCAACATATATGATTACAGAAGACCTATGAGGTTTATATATGTGTGTGTGTGTGTGCGCGCGCGCGCGTGTGTACAAGTATGTGTGGCTGTGTCTATGATTTAAAAAGATGATGAAGTGATCATGGCAGATTTTGGCAAGTCTAAAAAGCAGATACAGTCACTTTAGCATCCTATTTCTGGGTTTAGTCTCCAAGGGTGTTTAACACGATTGTAGATGGCCATATCAAAATGTAGATAAGATCTTAGTGGCGCCCAAGTAAACACAAACAAATAAGTAAATGGATAAGTAAATAGTGAGTGGTAAGGTAACTTGCCCACTTACCGTATTAACGTGAGTCTTGCTGTGTAAACCAATATGCCTATTGTACATAAGTGCTTATGTGTGTAAAATAAACTTACAGAGGCAACCCATTGGAAGCTGAGCTACGTAGCCCATTCATTGATTTCATGATAAATCCCCTTCTTGATAAAAATCCAATGTGAATATGCCTGTCAACAAAACTAAATTAAACGAAAATTCCTTAACATGAAGCCAATAAGATGTTTAGTGAAATGTAAAGAAAGCAAATCGGCTAGTTTTTCAACGAGCAACTGTTTAGTTACACTAATGTTTACCATATAATAAATAAAAACACGATAGATTATCATATTTACACGATGTATTCCGGTTGGATGGCGCAGTCTTCTTTTGTGCTATTAGAATTCTGATATTCTTAATTAAGCACATGCATGGGAAAAATCTTGCAAATGTGTGACGGAATCTTTAAATCAGCATAGTACATAGGTCACTTTCACGCCACCTCCACAGATTTTAAACTAAACCGAATTGGGATCTGTCCTAGATAATGACCCTCAGTGGTTTTCCGGGGTCGTTATCTAGGACCGATATTTTTGGGAGGTCAGTATCTCTATCATATTTGCAATCTTTCATTTATGTTCTACGGTAATCCCCAACGGGCTAGTACTATGCGTGCCAAGATACAGACCGGGGTCACTATCCGGGAAAGACCTCTGAATTCATATGCAAGTGAATTCCGATGTTACCTATGATGCAGATAAATTTTGATAACTCTCAGTAAAATTCTAATATGCAGCAAGTTACCGAACCAAAATGACTTGCGCAGTGAAAGAGAAACATCTATTCTCTAGCCTTTGTAACAATGTCAGCCTCACCCCCTGATTGGAGGGCTTCACGAAGCCTTTGTTGTTGTTTCTCCAATCATCTCTGGATATCATATTGTATACAGGAAAGATACGACTCAGTTAAGGGTGCTCATTCAGATCATTATCTTCACAGAAAGTTAATTTTTGCCACAACTCATTTTTGTTGACCTTGTAAACTAAAACCGAGACTGTAATGGGAAAGGATATATTTGTGTGTGATGTTCGGCTAGTACTATTATTCATATTTCAGAGGCGTAAGTACATTCTCCATATATAAACTGAAAAGAGAGCAAATAAATAAATAAAATACATAAGTCGCAAAACATACAAATGTTTAAATGTATAAATGGCAATTCATTTAAGAAAGTATTGAGCGAGAATTGAATAGTGCAAATATAATGACACGCCATGCCTTGAAACTTTAGGCCTTTTAAAGCGACATAACTGTATATCATTATCACCTCTTGTGAGTGAGTAAACCTATATTTACTCGGTGGCCGCTGGCCGGTAATAAAGTCGCAGAAAAAAAAAATCAACAATTTTAGCTAGGAAAACATCACGGGAAAAAAGTCACATTAATTTATGGTAGACGGTAATCAAGTCACAAGAAAAAAAATCATAATATATCTTGGGGGTCATTATCTTTATGATATTTAGAATTTTTTTTACTTATTATTTTTTTAAGGTAATCCCCAACAGGTTTGTTCAAAACATGCTGCAAAGGTGGAGGATACATACTAGATTAAAACGAAAATATCCCCAGGGTTTGTACTAAACACCCAGCAAGGGTGGAGGGTACATGCCGGGATAACACGAAAATAACCCCAACGGGCTTGTACTGAACACACCGCAGAGTTGGAGGATATATACCGGGTTAAAACCCTTGGGTGTCACTGTCTAGGAAAGATTAATGTGACTTTTTTTCCCTGTGGTTCAGGTTCCGAACGAACATTTGTGAAAATGTAAGTAAAGACAAAAATAAAATGAAGGAGTCCAAACTATTTTTTTAGGTGCTGCAGTGTTCAGCACTTTAAATGGTTAGTGATTAAATAAAAATAAGATAATCGTTATAAAATGTAAATTACAGACTTTAGGCAGCAAATCTTATATTTTCAGGTGCAAAGACTTAAAGTTCTGAGGACACGAAAGTCTCAGATGACTGTATAATTGGCTGAATTATTTTGCGGCGAAAAACTTTGTGTCATATGAGTACATATGGTATTTATTTAACGAAGACAGAAATTCCTTTTAAAATACACTCATATGTCTAATTGATCTGAAAATCATTATTCTTCGTTTACCACATTATCCTCAGATGCTTCGAATGAAATGCTACAGAATAAAAGTCCTACTTGAAACTAGTCTTTAATCTGACTCATTTCAAGCGACAAGTCTGTTCTATGAATAAGTGATAAGGAGATCACTTTTCACCCTCGAAGAAGAGCCTCGGAATTCTAAATTTTATCTGGAAGAGCAACAGGACTCAATCAGAGAAAGTGGAAAAGTCTGTAGCCCCTAATGGAAAATTCATCAAAAATTTTGAAATACATGGAAATTGAATTCAGCCTTTAGCAAAATCAATGAAAATTATATTACATCGCGCTGTAATGTCAAATTTTCACTCGAATCTTGGAGTGAAGAATATGCTCATGTTCCAGGATCTTGAAGAGATAATTAACAAAACATCTCGATGACATTAAAAACACATCGATACTGATCAAATAAAAACCTTTATCCAGTCAAAAAAACATACACGATTTGACAATTGTCGATTAAGTGGCTGTTATTATTATTTTATTATTATTATTATTATTATTATTATTATTATTATTATTATTAGTGCTGATGTTCAGCGAATCTGGTCGCAGATAAAGCGGATCAGGGCTCAATTGTGAATATGAAAGATCCCTATTAAAATACAACTTATGATAAAGTGACAAATAGAGACCATCCGTCGATGTCCTAGTCATAACTACTGCTATTAGGGAACAGAAACCACAGACCACTCTATTTAAAAGGAATAGATCTCTGGCAGAAACAGACATCCACACCGGAGAACGGTATTCTAGTAGAGGGTGTACAAATGGCCTAAAACAGGTTGCACTGATTTTATCATTGTGATAAATATATGAGGCCTTACTGACTATGCCGAACTTTCGAACGTCCTAACTTTGTTCTGTTGGTAAAGGCATTTGTAACTCTTAACATTACAAAAACAAAATAATGTTTCTAAACAACGATGGTGTTTATTTTCATTGAAAGTTTCTTAAAGAAAATTCCTTACATCAATTAATTCATAATTCAGTCCAATTTTTTCATGGAAGAGTCAAGGCTGTCTTTTGCAGCAATGAATATTTTTCTGGTAACAAAATTCTCGTTTAAATTTGATGACTACATCAATAATTCTTTCGCCTCCTTTTTTCTTTCCATAATGATGTGTTTTACCACAAAAATATTTTCATCCGGGACCAAGACAACGCAACTCATGAGGGGAGAAGAAGCAGTTTTTCCTTTAATTGCAATCTTTTGCGTGAGGTTATTATAGTAATATGGTTACAAATTATTTCTAGAAGGTACATTTTCTCAAATTTTTAAAATTTTCACAAATTATCGTCGCCCTATTTCTAACAATATGAAGATTACGAATACAGTATTTCGGAATGACTACAATCGTATCATATGCATTAGTAAAAAAATGTTAGATAATAATAATAAAAAATATTTGACCTGCGGAGAGTAAAGAAATGTAACGTAAAAGGTGTTTTTGCATTACAGAATGAAGTACAGGTCAATTAGCTTGTGAAAAGAATGTTACCGCAGTTACTAACTGATTTTGAAATTATAAGCCCCGTAATAGAGTAGTGCCGTCAGTGCACCTCACGGAGTACACTGTAGGCATTACTAAAGGTTCTTTGCAGTGTCCCTTCGGCACCTACCTGAAACCCCTTTCATTCTTTTTACTGTACCTCCACTCATATTATCTTTCTTCCATCGTGTTATACACCCTCTGCTGACATTTATTTCAAAGTGCAAAA
>NC_061110.1:42243674-42258674 GCF_015104395.2 Macrobrachium nipponense | reverse complement strand
CCCCCTAATAAATTCAAGCAAAGAAATAGTTCTCTTTGTGTAAATTCCCAGTCATTTAATTTCCCTATGAGTGGCCTGTAAACTTTTGATTGAAAGAAAGTAGTGTGTAACGTTCGCCCTCGTGTGCCACCCCCACCCCCGCCTTATGCCAGTGTCCTATCTATTTGCAGACAAACACCGTGCCTGATTGTGGTAGAAATTGGAAACCCTTGGAGCAAGCCTTGCAGTTTCAATACGTTTGCGCAATTTTCTGAACGCTGTGGCTGGTTGCCACAGCCACGTGTTTCCGGTAGATCGACCAATCGACCCCCCTTATTAGTCTCCTGGACCTCTGTAAATTAATGTAAATACAGTGCATTTAAAACTAAAGTCCAGCTTTTATGTAAATTCCTCCTTCCTCAGTAATATTGGCCTTATGCCCTAGTAGTTTTTTTTTTCTTTTTGTTCAGATTTCTCGTCCTCCATTCATGGCCAAATTTTTCAGTGTTAACTACATTTTCTAGGAGTGAACTGTTTTTCTGGAAGAATCACTTGTTTACTGCAGGTTTCCTTCAAGGTGTGGCTAGCCTATACTCCTCCTCCTCTCTGTAGAGTGAAAATCGCCCTTATGGCTAATCTGGTAGTGTCAGTTTGTATATTAAGCCTTCTTTTGACTATGGTGTTCTTTGTAAAATCAGTATGCCTGAGTAAAGGTCCGAATAGGACCGAAAGTACTCGGCTAACTTGTTTTTTCATTTTTTTCCTTCGTGGCAAAAAAACCTTTATATATAATATATATATATTATATATATATATATATATATATATATTGTTATTGGTAAAAGTTACAATACTTATAGCAATTGCCAAGTTCAGTTTTGCTTTGTTGGATTAACAAACAAAACAAAAAAAAAAAGAAACAGTATTGAGCCATGCGTGGGAAAGGAGTTCAAATATGAGTTGTCTTGGAATAACTTTGTCAGTGTTGCGTTGTATCCTGTCCTGTGCAGTGTGTAATTTTGCAAATCATAAGATCCTAATGACCTCTGAAATAATAGTCAAAACGACATTTACATCCAAGAGTTTAAAATAAAGATTTTTATTTACGTTTTGGATCAGTTCTCAACTAAACTGAGAAAGATTTCCTCCTCTGTCGAAAGAAAATAAATTGTTCCTCCTTCTCCTTTACTGGGTACGTACTCAGAAAACACTGAAATCACCCAGAGAAGATCATTCTCCCATGGTCGAAATAATGACAGATTTACCGAGATATCAGAGAACTCATTACCTAAACTGATAAAAATGCTTACTTTAAAATTAAGCTTATTGTCCCAATTTGATACCAAAGCTTGCTTCTGAATTAAAACTTTCCACGAGGATTGACATTTTCAGAATTAACATGATTCACGTATCATTTCCACTTCTTTTCCCATTAGAATACTTTAGAGAATTCATCCTTTGACCTTTTCTACCACTTCTAGACTATACCCTTGATCATTAAATACCATTATTACACCATTTTCGTATATCCACAACATCATAGCGTTCTAAGGGTACGTAATAGACCATGATGCAAGAATAGAATACTAATTTACCCTAAAAAATTGTATAAATATAAGGAAAAATTTTTTTTGTCTTTATGGGACCTACACCAAAAGGAAAGTACAAAAATAAGTTAGATTAAGGTAAGCAAAAAAGAAAGATCGAGCAAATGTAAAACATAAACGCTGTCAAGCCTAATTATGCTTTCATATCTTGCTATTTGGACGAATTTTGTGTTGGTCTCAACATTAATCTTGCATTCCTATTCGATGTGTACCCAGTTTGGAGTTAAAATTCTTTTTGTGATGACAATTACTCTCAAGATTTGCACATAAAAACTCTGGAATTATACCATTTGTTAATCTGCATCACACATACATACTACATACATACATACATACTACATACATACGTACATACATATGTGTATATATATATATATATATATATATATATATATCTATATCATATATATATATATATAGATTATATATATATATATATATATAGATATATATATATATATATATATATATATATATATGTGTGTGTGTGTGTGGTGTGTGTGTGTGTGTTTGATTGTGTGTGTGTATTATATATGCATTATGCATATCACGCAGTTTTACTAACCACCTCTGTATGGCAAAGTAGTTTGTTTCTCACAGTTCTAATTTAATCAAATGGCCCTTGAATGGTTGCACTGAATATACTGTGTAAAATGAAGAGTGAAGTTTTAAAGTTATGATGACATTTATACATGAATTAGCCGTGATGAATGATGTGTGAAGTTTTTCTTTTACATCGCCTCCCAAAAAAATTGTAATGTGGGTTCTCTCTTGGTAGTCATAGTTAGTAATTTGTTTGTTTATTTTCACCGGATTAGTAATACATTAAAATTAAAATTTAAATAATAATAACCATGCCATGATAAAATAATAGTTTATTAATTTTTAATGTGGGAGTGCATTTTACCTTGAAATTCCTGAACAAAGGAACGCACGATTACAACTGTAAATGCATAACTGAGACTTAGGCTGTATCATTTCTGAGTAATAGTTGCAGAAGTAGTTTTTAACTTTAGTAACAAATTGCAGTTATACAGACATTTTAACTCTTCCTAGATATATAATAGAAGTTTTATTTTTTTCCAGTACATACACCGTCAGAGGGTATAGGCAAATTTTTAAATTATTATTAGCCGCTAATTAGAGAAAACAAAGTAAGCCACAGTATCATACAGGAAACGCTGCCTTCCACCGCCTGAAGGTGTAGGTTATTCTCTCCCTCAGTATGCCTAGCTTCAATTAGCTAAAGTATAGCATAATTTGATAATTGTATAGTCACTTTAGGTGGTCAAGTGTGCTTGGTAAGTACATGTCAGAATAGACAGTAATCTCTGTACAAAATTTTATGTAGCCTTTGTAATGGCAAATAAGACCTTTGGTAGAGAAGCTCTAAGGAAGGAAATGCCCCACAAGAGGTTGAGTGATCCCAGGCCATTGTCATGAACAGATGAAAAGGTGTGACATCCCAGCTTCACTTACCAATAGGAAGGCAGTGAGCTCGGCCTTGTTTTGGATACCCTTGTGTATTTGTAGATACTACATGCTCAGCAAGAGTATGAATATTCAGGATTTTACTATCAGTTTTTTTTTAATAGAAGAGAGGCCATTAAGAAAATCTTAATTAAGAATTCATGAATGTCAGGATAAGATCAGCTTCAGGAACTGGCAAATGAGGGAAAGTTATAGCAATCCCTTCCTGTATTACAGGTGGAGCCTGTAACTGTGAACAACTGCTAGATTCCTGCAAGTAAAATGGAAGATTGAAGAAAATGAAGAAATGAATGACAATGGGAATGATTGAAAAATTAAAGTTACCTTTAGTAGTAACTTGGAAGTTAATACGACAGATTATAGTAAAAACAAATATGTCAAACAACAATATTAACTAGACCCAGCCATTGGTCTGGAAGAGGAGAAAGCTGTACACGAGGAAAAATGTATGAATAACAAACCAACTGTTCATCCAGCTATCCTGAGGCATGGAAGGTGAATAAATTGGAAAGTGTTCACAACTTAATAAGATAAGCTGAAAGGGAGAAATATAGTGACATGAAGATGTGGCAAAAGTAGTAAGTATAAGTGACAAAATGGTTTCAGTGTTTAGAGATACAACAAGATTGAGGTTAAAGATGTAGGGAATAGAACTGGTAGGGCAGTGACCATGTAAGGCTCATGTGTTTTCTTATATATATATATATATATATATATATATATATATATATATATATATATATATATATATGTATATATATATGTGTGTGTGTGTGTGTGTGTGTGTATGTGTGTGTATGTGTGTGACTTTTGTTAGATTAAAAAGTTAAAATGTTGAACTTTACGAAAAAATAATAGAAAGCATGAAGATGTGCGTGATGGAACATGACCGTCAGCATGAAATAATGACCCTCTCTCACACAACACATCGTTCAGAACAAAAGCGTATTGTCGAGACTGTTATGGTCGGCGATTGCTCATTTATTATCAGTACCCATTTTTATGTCCAGATATAATATATAATTCAATTCCGATACGATTCATAAAACACCCAAAATTCTGCCATTGTTTGATGTGAATAATTTTAACTTTTTATCATGAGAAGTGTCATTTTTTTATGTATTGTAGTTGTGTCTATTTTTGTAAGTCATAGCAAAGATTCGCCGTAAATATTTCACTCAGGCTTCTTGTCTCCTACGTAAGACTCATGACATCACTAACATAAGAGTAAAGAAAAAAAAATAGAAAAAAATACGGTATGATTCATACAGGTTGTTCTCTGTTTCAAATTTTGAATATATCATTCATCCCAGTTCCTTATGTTCTCTCCCATTTAGGCTGTTATCGTTTGACTCTAGTACCTTCGGTACTTTTTATCTAAACTTTATGTTAAATGAGAGCATAACGTCTTTGTTATTGAAGACAGTACAAAGAGGTATTTTGCTTTCCACTAGCAAGCATATGTTGTTCTACTGACTTCATAGCATGGCATTCTTTGCTTCATTTTATGCTAAAAAAAATATATGATAATTCATGTTCGGTGCTACTTTAGCTTGTTTACTACGCGTCACCTTTCCGGAAGCTCCTTGGGACGCTGTGTTTAGTACTAGCCCCTTCGGAATCAAATTATTATATACACCCATTTCTATAGTGTGTGGTCAACAAATGATATTAAAAAAGCGACAACATACTGAAGCTGGCTTAGTTCCGCTGAATGGGGATGTCGGTGATAAACAATCTTTGCAACCATTTCTACTTTTTTGATGAAGCTGCAAGCTTTTTTGAATATTTCTGACTTATACCAGTTCTTTCTAGGTTGCCGGTAATAGTCACAGGGAAAAAATCAGAAAAAACTCGCAATCTTTGCTAAGAAAAATGTCACATTATTTTATGGTTACAATTAAAGCTAATAAAGTAATAAACCAGAGAATTTTTGGATGTTTCCTAGATACTAGGGCTAATATATCTTGGGGGTCATTATCTGTATGATATTTAGAGTCTTTTTTTGATGTTTTTACGGTAATCCTCAACGAGCTTATACTAAACACGCCGCAAAGGTGGATAGACACCGGGTTAAAACACTTGGGGGTCACTATTTAGGAAAGATTAATGTGATTTTTTTTTTTTTTTTTTAACTTTTTTACCTGCGACTTCTTTACCTGGACAGCATCGGCGACTCGACACCCTAGATTCAAGAAATATACCATATGCTGGTTTTATGAATAAATACAAATTTTAATGGAGTCTATAGGTAATATTTTCGGAAAACCACAAAAATATGTGCATTATAATTTTGCATTCAAAAGTCCTGTTCTGTCTTACTAATTCAAGTAATACCATTAAATAAATTAATTATGTTTGTGAATCTTGTGATATCAATTGATAAGATATTTTCTAGATCTGTAACATTTTCATTATGAGTTTAATGTTTTTAACGGCCGAGTATCAAATTGAAAAACTGAATTCAGTAATGCTGTAGAACTCAAGAAATCATTGCCCATTATTACCAGATGTGAAGTATCTGCCATCTCAATCCTATAGGGATTGTGAAGGATTTTAGAGTCTGTCAGTTCCTTATATCTCATTGGGGTTTATGTGTTTGAAATTTTGGAAGATGTAAAAAAAATATTTTGTTAGGTGTTTAAACTTACGTTACTGCCTGAAAGCGTATGTTTGAGTTATATATATATCAAAAATCATCTTGCTGCCTCTCACTTAACTAACTCTTGGGAATAATTATCATGCCAGGTATAGAGGACTAGCTTATCTCTCGATATTTTTGCCAATTCAGTTTGAACTGCTGAAATATCAGATTGCTGGCGGGATATGGCCATCCTTTGTGCCACACCTCTCTCTGCCGATAAGTGTATGGAAAGTTTGCTAGCTTCACAGGGCTCTTTTACCCTTTTAATTCACCACGGTATATATTGAGCTGAAAGAAAATTCAAATTGATTTACGAGATGTGGCCCTTTATAGTACACCACCAACGACCGAATGGTCATTTTGACTGCTAGTTTATGGGATGTGATGTTGTTTCCTATGACATGGTATATATATACTACAGATTTTGTGACTCATTATCAAGTATATGATAATTAGTCAGTTAGTCGCTGCTGAAGTTGAGTTAATTACAGTGAATATGTGCTCAAAACTCTTTCTTTCGGTCAACGAAAATCTAACGTTGTTGACGGCAATATCATCCTTTGATTCCGAGGGTGATCTGATATCTGTCGACGAGGAAGAAGTTGGGCATATATTCCAAATACTGAAAGTTCACCCGCGCCTGATGACGAAGCCGATGATGATGAAGATGGCGCAATACAAAATGGAGCTTGTAATGAAGAGGAAAATGAAGAAGACGCGGAAAGGTCTGGAATATCGGTTCCGTGTTGACGGTGAGGATGGACCACGGTGGGAAATTATTGAATAACAAAATGATAGCGACACCTGAAGAGTTACTACCCAAATATTCAACGAGAATTTCCTGGGTCTACATCGTTTGACAAGCGTCAAATTAATCAAGAAAAAGTTCTAAGTGCTTTTGCGTTGCCCATAAACGACTACATTATCAAACATACAAAAGTGTACTGAAATTGAAGCTCACATGAAATTGAAGAATGATTCTTGGAGCATATCATCTTGAGAGGTGTATGTGACTATAGGCATTATGTATACCCGAAGAATTCTCTCTAAAGGACAGCTAATAGAACATCTTAGGTAAATCAATTTATGACCTAAATTTTTCCGTCAGTGTCAAAAACCGTTTCAAAGAAATTATGAGATTTCTTAGATCTGATATCAGATCAACAAGATCCACTCGATGACAAACTGATAAATTGCGTTGATCTCTGAAGTTTGTGACAGATTCATCAAAAACACTATTCCCTGCTAGAGACCACACGGCAATATAACCGTGGATGAGCAGTTATTCCCAAAGAAGTGCAGATGCCCTTTCATACAGCAGATGCCAGCAAGCCAGAGAAGTTTGGCATTGAATTTGGATAGTGGCTGATGTCAAATCAAATAAATGTTCAGTAGCTTTCCTCATCTTAGTAAAGACAGCAGTCGTCCATTCTCAAAACATTTTGTTCTGAAGCTAATAAAACCACAAATGGGGAAAGGAAGAAATATGACGACGGATAAGTTTTCACTTCAATAAAACTGGCTGAAAAATTACAAGCTAAAATCAAGAGTCTTGTGAGAACGGTAGATCGAAGGGAGATTTCCACATGCATAAAACATTCCCGTGAAACCCTGTACAGCACACAAGTATTGAAAAGTAAAAAATGCACTTTGACTGTGTATCAATGTAAGCCAAACAAAACTGTACGCATACTTAGTAACGTTCACAGAACTGTAGACATTGGAAATGATGCAAAGAAAATTCCTGAAATTGTAAATAACTATAATAGTTGACGTGGTAGACCAGAGGGCTCGTTTGTACAGCTCTACAGCATCTTCACGAAGATGTCTAATCCAAGTGTTTTATAATACACTTGATCTACCAGACATAGATGCATCAGTTCTTTACAGGGAAGTTGCAGGTCAAAAACTCTAGGGGTTACGACTGGCTTTGGATAGTCCTCGATACTGATACTAAGTACTTTTTCCTTAACATTTTGCTGCACAGACGATTATAAGATGTGAATATCGTTTAATTGCTGTACGTGGACAACTTTACAGTGACATTTCACGTTTTTGATAAATTCTGTTAAGTCTAATTTGTCTAATAGCATTTTTCCTGAAGTTGTGATGTAGCATTTTTTATTTTTTTCCATAAGTTGTTATGTAGCATTTTTCCTTCAGTTGTTGTGTAGCATTTTTCTTTAAGCTGTAAGCTGTACGCAGCATTTTTCTTTCAGCTGTAAGCAGTCACGCAGTATTTCCCCTTAAGCTGTAAGCTGTCACGCAGCATTTTCCATTAGGCTGTAAGCTGTCACACAGCATTTTTCCTTAAACTGTCAAGCAGCATTTTGCCTTTAAACTGTCACGCAACATTTCCCCTTATTTCTCAAGTTATAAAATCCTGGTAGGCCATGCCATTTCTGTGCTACCAAAAAATATATATTTCAGGATCAGGAGGAGATCGCTGGTAGTTCGTGAAGGTTAGTATTGTCTACCGTGTGCTTTAAATTTAGATTATGTCTGTTAGAATATTCCATGGCTTTCGTGTAAAACCTTGTAAGCTTTATATCTTCGAGTCTTGTAATATTGACTAGTAATTTTTCTCAAACATTCATATTCTGCTTTAGCTCGTATCTAAACATTTTCAGATTTACGTAAAATCTGAACCAGTTATGAAGTAAACTACAGTCGTGAGGAATGTCGAAATTCTTAGTCCCATGCCTCCCATGCCCTGTTCCATAGGTCTTATGGCCTATGGGCAGGGCTTGGAAGGTCTACTATTCAATTTTCCCTTTCAGGTGATAAACACATTAGTAATTTTTAGAAGTTAACGTTCCATGACTAAGGGTTCTTAACTGTTTTGGGCTATAAAAAGTATTTCGATCTATGCCGTTCTTAGTAAGACCTTAAAACTTAACAATTTGTTTCATATTTAAATTTTGGTAATAAAGTACTGAAATTAACGTAAACATTTGAACATTTTTCATAAATCTATATTATTTTACATTTATTTTTTATGTTAATATCTAAAGTTCAGGTATAATTTAGTTTTGCCTCTTAAATTCAAGTTTCACCTTTCAAGTTGAAACTTAAATTTAAGAGGCAAAACTAAATTATACCTGAACTTTAGATATTAACATAAAAATTAGATGTAATTTAATATGGATTTATGAAAAATGTTCAAATGTTTACGTTAATTTCAGTACTTTATTACCAAAATGTAAATATGACACAAATTGTTAAGTTTTAAGGTCTTACTAAGAACGGCATAGATAAAAATAAATTTAAGCAGGTACGCTACTTCTAAAAATTACTAATGGGTTTATCACCTGAAAGGGAAAATTGTGTTGTTTTTTAACAATTTTCAAATATATTATAGCTTCCATTTGTTCATAGTTAAAATTTAATATTTTTGCCTCTGTTATCACATTGTAGTTTAATAATTGTAACGTTAATGATATTCTTGCCCATAATACAAAGAGTGGGACTATTTTCAAAATATACAATAGACAAGCATACTTATCTTTACAAAGCATAAAGCTACACCAGTAATGATGAATGACTGCATTCCAATAATGTTAGTTAAGAAATGATTGAGCCGAAGAAACAAATGCCAGATTATGCTGTGTCTTCATTTAATAGCCCTGGCAAATTTAAATTTTATTTTGCTAAACAATTGGGACGTCTTATACAATCGTTCCTTTGTCATTTCACTTGTCAGCACTTTTCGCTATCTCTGTTTCTTTGGTTTGGTAGCACTTTGATTTTATTTGCTACTTTGATCAGCGGCATTGCTGATGGATGGCTTATTTAGGAGAACACTGGATAATTGTGTAGGATTTTTTTTTCTGGGCTTATGCCTTGTTAGAGGTTGGTTTGTATGAGAAATTGGATCTATTTTAAAAGGTTAATTCAAGTAAAAACATTATTCACAGGGTTATGTATTATAATTATGAATATTACTGCAGTAATTTTGTTTTACAGAATATCTGATATTTAAGAATGCAAACTGTACTTCTGTTATTCAAGAGCACTAGTGTTCGGCACTTGTGTTCGGCGCTTTTACTAGAGTTTTTAAATGAGTGATAGTGGAGTGTGTGGCGTTAGTATTATTGCGCTATGCTATAAGTGGCCCTGAATAGATGGCTTAAGCTTGTAATTAATAGTAATAAAAGATGCAGATGTGAATGCGTTCCTACTTTTACTATTTATAATTCCAAACTGGTAATTTTTCTAGTCATGAATTTTCAATAAAGTATCTATAGTACTTCTGGACATTTTTAAGCTATTTACCTTGAACATGTAGAATAATTTCTAAAATCCATTAGGTTTTTATGACTTCTGTCATTTTATAAAATCATTAGTCAATCCATATGTTCTACCACTAATAGTAAGAGAATAATTATGGTGCTTCCAAATAAAAATATCTTAAAATACTATGGTTGTGTTTTTATAGCGTGGAATCTATTTAAATGGTTGTAGTCTATGTTCGCGGTAGATGAATGAATTGAGTTTTTTTTAACCACTAAAACTAAGCCGTAATTAAAACTGAGTGTATATCTGTAATTTATAGCCTCTAAATGAAAAAAGTAATTGTAATTATTGTCGCGAAATGGAGCAAATGCTTATTCGGACAAGTCACGAAATGGAGCAAATGCTTATTCGGACAAGTCACGAAATGGAGCAAATGCTTATTGGGTAAAATATAAATAATGCATAAAAAGTTTGGCTTACTATCGATGGTTGTTGATTATTCAGAATTGAATATTGTCCTTGTAGTTATTCAGCTAATGGCAGCTGTTACTGATTTTAGTTAAATATGTAGGATAGCCTTTATTCTTGGAAAAAAGAATAGCAATCCAGGATACTGGGAAAGCTGTTACTAAAATGTTAATACAGTAAAATAATTTGTTTACATTTAGTTCAATTAGAATGTTCAAGGTAATTAATAATGGCGCGAAAGGATGTTTGAAATAAATACTTAGTGTGACAAAGATTCTCAGCTTAACAGTTGACCAGTAATACACGATGTCAGTTAAGTAATCCTTGAGGCGAAATGAAAACTAAATTACAATTAAGCTAAAAGTAAATATAACTGGGAAGAAACATTTTTCTCACCGAGAACTACATAATGGACTAAGTCTGAATACATCACTTATATACTGCCTCTACATTGAGACAGAGGATCTGATGACAGAGAGAATCAATATATCTGTCTCACACTCTCTTCCTCTCCTCTCTCTCTCGGGTGCGTGGAAATAAAGCTCGTTAGCTACTAAAGTTGAAACTGTTATGGGTAATATGATTATGGTAGCCAATCAAGTTAGGAGCTTTCTGAAGTATGTATCTTCGTTATTTGTACAACAGTATTCATGTTAATACAACAGACGGTGCAGTAAACAAATTAGTATTTTTTCTCAACTTTTGGTCAGACAAAACTGCACTTATATAATGTTGGGAATATCTCAAAATAATTTATGGTTTCAAGAACATATGGTGAAAGATAAAGCATTATTGACGCCGTTAAATGTCAAATTGTCAAAGAGAAAGGAAATGAAGATTAGCTGGGTTCTTGAGAATCACACGAAGCCAACTTAACCAAACTTAGCATGTCTTAAATGAGACTTGAAACAGACACATAGAACATTATATTAATGGAAATTCATTCCATACAGGAGGAACTTCTATTCTTGAGCAATCAACACCGAAGGTGGTCATAGTCTTGTAGTAGCCGTGACTTTTAGCTAAAGCATACGCTGTATGAAAGTCATAGAAGACACCTGCCCTTACATTTTCATTTAAAGAATGAAAATTGGTGAAATATTAACCCCACCTCGAGTACTACGCTCTATTTGGTTGGTGATCTATCTTGGTTTGGAATCCATCCTAGCCTGCCGTAGGCGTTACGGCTCGTTTTGCCTATAGTTGTCATATAAGCAAAGCTGACTGACAGATACACTATACCTTCGGCTTCATACCGTAGTACGTGATATTGTAATAGAGGACTGAAATTGTTTTCAAAGATTGTCTCGCTCGTATAAATTTTATAGTATAAGGCACAAAATGCAAAATCTACCTTCGGGTTTACTTGAAAGCACACAAACTAAAGGCAAATGTTATAAATCCACCTTCAGGGTTTACATGAAAACACACTTCAGTAAAGACCGAGGATTGTAAGACAATGTAACCGTCGAAAAGAAATGCTTAAATGTAAATATATACCTAAGCAACACTTGCATAACTCAGTTAACAAGCATCGAAGCTTATGATGCATAAATCATCTTTGTCAAGCATCAAAGCAAGAACTGAATATCAAATATTTTGGTAGAAATTACGATAAATGCCGTGGAACAGAATCTTAAATGACAAAAATATATACAATGAGAACATGAACATACAGGAGCCAAGAGAAATAGACTAACCTTGAAAAAAGCGAGATTTAAGAAGCTGAAGCCTTTTTTTATTATTAATTATTCAAAATGTCATTAAATAGAACAAGCTATCTTAGATAGCTATTACAATATTGTTGCCACTCTAGCGGGGCCGCCGGTTGGACCAAACGAACAAAAGTAGAGCCTTCAAAGGTAAGTACCTATAATGATGATTTTGATATACATGGTGATTTTTGCTGCTGTACTACTTGCATATTAGTTGAGTTGTGGATTCTTAAGAGAGGGATGGGGAGGAACTTTACTCCTGAAATCCCTCCCAGTGAAAAACAAATCGATGACAATTTTCCCCAGTGGGAAAAATGATCTGAGGAAGACACAAATAAGTAATGAGATTGTTAATTTAGTGAGCCGGAAATCTTCGGATATTCAGTTTAAATCCTTTTGCGCCTGTTTTGCCCTAACCAGTGAATTAGGTGCATCGTACTTGGACTGTCGATTAAGTGGCAACTATATAGAAAAGAGATGAAATTAGTAATCTTGGTTGGAAACGAAAGACTGACGCTAGGATCCACGCTCTCCGCGTGGAAAAGGTGAATATTGGTAATCTTCTTAGACACGAAGATATATTATTCAGTTATATTCCACATAAGACAATGAATTGTATAAATGGTTAGAATATGCCGAACGGTTTCGTCCTCCAATGGACTTATTCTTGGAGCGATTATTAAAGAAAGAAAAATTCTTTACAATGTATGTAGCAAAGCAAGGCCTAAAATCTTAAATACATGATATACCGTTAACAAAAAAATAGCATTTTTAACTAAAAACATAAAGCAGTAAAAAAGCATACAATAAGATAAGAATGGCAGTTGAGCAAATTAGGATTACCAAAATATCAAATGAGATAATATGTCTATTTGAAACAGCATAATACTAAGTACATATTATAAAACCTATATTTTATTTTACTTGATGACGTTTCATTCCACGTAAAATACAAGCATTTGATTTATACAAACCAGGGGATAAAGTGATATTTTTTCCATTTGGTGTGAACAATACAAGTTGTCTCTAACAAATTTTTTTCAATAAAACCTCTGCTCTTAAATAGAATCTTTGACCTGAACTAGTCAACTGGCAAATTACACGTACTGCTGTGAACATTATTTGCATTATTTATGATGTGTTTTCCAGTGCCTTTCCAGATTTTCCTATATAAAAGCTTCCGCACATACATGGTATCTTATAAATAATTCCTTCATTGCTTTCTGGACTATTACAAATTAAAGTATTACCAACGGCGCATTAAAGCTACACTAAAACCAAATAACTTTGTGGGGTAGACTATAGATTGTAATGTGGGATGTTATGGGAAAGATATAAAATGCAGTTTTCTATTTTTCTCCTCATATGAGTAAAATGTTTGTCGTGCTAACGTTAGACTTTAGTAAATATCTTCTAATTTAAGGTTATTTTGAATACAAACTTTGTATATAAATTTTAATCCCTCATTGCTAAATTTTGGACTGCAAATATAAAGTGCTGTCAGAAACATTGATTTAATTCAGCGAGTTTTACGTATACTTTGCTGGAGGAGTAATTGTTATTTGTAGGTTTTCTACGTATTTTAAACTTATAGCTAGAACTTTCAACTGACCTCACTACTGTAACATCTAAAAATGACGTAATACCATTGTCTTCATTGTCAACGTAAAATAAAGGAAGGAAGGATTGAGGTGACTGTTATACCGATTGAAAATAGCATGGGAAGACACAGTAACTTAGAAGAAATAATAAAAGCTTTCTCTGATATGAAAGTAAGAAAAATTGGCTTCTAATATTTTGTAATATATATATATATATATATATATATATATATATATATATATATATATATATATATATATATATATATATATATATATATATATATATATACTGGGTGTTTCGAAATCAGAGCCCCTCCTATACAGAACAAATGGAAAGTTATGAAGTTTCCTGATATAGCCTATCTCCAAGTACATTATCTTAAGTTTCTATTGAGATACTTTTCATTTTACATTTTTTTGTATTTTCAGACTGAGTGATGGAGTTAGATACAGCCATGGCTAATGACTCGGAGGAAATCAGGTGGATTGACCAAATCCGGGCTATAACCTTCAAAGAGGCCAGGGATGATGGCGTATCCTTCATTTCACGTTCCTGGATAGCTGAATACATTAAAATAGATGAATTCTTTGTTAAAAGAAACCGAAACAAAAATCCATATGATTGTTATCGCGAAAAGAGTGAGAATCTTAGAAGTCCTGAAGTCCTTTCTCAGCCGTCAAAAGACATCATAGCTGAGGCAGTGTGTTATCAACAAGTCCAACATCACTCAGCAACAGGGAGAAGACCGAGCATGGTTTTGTGGTTCATTTCTTAAAGATTGGGAGGAAGCTAACTTTTTCCATTTTGCCACATCAGATGAATTCTTCATTTACACAGTTAGGAAGCCAAATCATAAAAATGACATCATTTGGGTTGCAAAGTTGGATGACATCAGCAATGACATGCGCTATTGCCAAGTTGTGAAATTGCGAAGTTGGGAGTTTTTCTCTGTTTCACAGCCAAACAGTTAATGTGGATCATCAAAGAAAACGGACAGTCATGGAATGGCGAATACTTCAGAGAAACTGTGATTACTGATGGAGTATTTCCTTTCCTTAAAGATCCTGAAAATGTGTTATCTGTTGAAGAAGTCACATTTTTGCATGATAAGGCACCATGTTTCAAGGCTCTTCAGACTCAGGAGCTGCTTCGAAACAGTGGTATCGATTTCTTCTCGTCAAGTGAATTTCCAGGTAGGTCCCCTGACCTCAATGTGTGTGTGAAAACATTGGTAGTATCTTAAAGGATCGTGTTG
>NC_061110.1:42239477-42241977 GCF_015104395.2 Macrobrachium nipponense | reverse complement strand
CTGTACTTACCTGAATTTTAATAAAGGAAGCAATATTTTAAATGCGTTTTCCTGAAAACAGGGTTTTATGACATTTACCCTTCTAGTTCTCAGCCCTAGAGTTTATAACCATGATAAAAAGTCCAACTTTTTAAATTTCAGTATAACATTCTTGCCTGACATTACGGACTTTGAAAGAAAAATTAAATAAAAATAAAATATAAACTATTTCAAAACTAAACTGTATATTTTGAACATGGAAAAATTAAACAACTGTATATTATATAACAAAATGAGGTTTTAAACCCTCCCCCCCAACTCCCCCCCCCAAAAACCCCCCTAAAAAACTCCCCCCCCCCCACAGCCATTCCCTCTCTCTCTCTCTCTCTCTCTTCTCTCTCTCTCTCGTGTCTATGAGTGTGCATGACTGTTTCAGTTGGTAAAATAGGCTCATATGTGATATAATTACAAAGTTGAGGTAGCATAATAATTTGGTGATATAATATCTATATCTATATATATATTTATATATATATATATAACCTATATTATATATATATATATATATATACTATATTTATACATATATATATATAGTATATATATAATATATTATAATATATATATTTATATATATACCATATCCTATATATACATTATTACATATTTATATTATATATATATATATATATATATATATATATATATATATATATATATATATATTATAAATAAAAGTTGTTTTTTTTTGCCACGAAGGAAAAAAATGAAAAAACGAGATAGCCGAGTACTTTCGGTTCCTATTCGGACCCTTTACTGAGGCATACTGATTTTACAAAGAACACCATAGTCAAAAGAGAAGGCTTAAATATACAAACTGAAACTACCAGATTAGCCATAAGGGCGATTTCACTCTACAGAATTCACTTGTTTACTACGGGTATCCTTCAAGGTGTGGCTAACCTACGACGACTCCTACTCTCTGTAGAGTGAAAATCGCCCTTATGGCTAATCTGGTAGTGTCAGTTTGTATATACGGCCCTTCTTTTGACAATGGTGTTCTTTGTAAATCAGTATGCCTCAGTAAAGGGTCCGAATAGGACCGAAAGTACTCGGCTATCTCGTTTTTTCATTTTTTTTCCTTCGTGGCAAAAAAAACCTTTATTTATACACTAGCATCACGTTTTATATACTTCGTGATCAAAGTTTATCCATATATATATATATATATATATATATATATATATATATATATATATATATATATATATATATATATATATACTATATATATATATATATATATATATATATATATATATATATATATATATATATATATATATAGTATATATATATATATATATATATATATATATATTATATATATATATATATGATATATATATATATATATATATATATATATATATGTATATATATATATATATATATATATATATATATATATATATATATATATATATATAATATATATATTTCTAGTTCTCTAGTAATATATCATATATTAAGCGTTGCAGAACTAGAAATCAATATTCGGTTGTGTTGCCAAGTGCATTCACACAATCTTATTTGGATTACGAAATACAATCACATCCGAGCACCTCAAATAGGATAAGTCTCGCTCTCCCTCGCTCTGATGATCTTCCCCGAATCTGCATGAGCTGTGAGTTCGCTAAAGTGAAGTAAAACAATACAGTTTCAACTATTTCGCAGCGTAAACACATTTCGTATTCCATTACAGAAGCCGCCTCTCGCCACCCTTTGGAAAAAAGGGATCCCGGATCGTCTTACTTTTTCGGTGCTTCGAAACTCAGTCTAAACATTGTCTTCCTTGATGAATTCTCTTTGCTGACTCTTGTCACTCCGCTTTTACTTTAAACTCAAGCAAGGGCCTCAACCCCCGGATGCATTATTCATCGATTCTCTTATTAGATATCCTCCCCTGGTACATTATTCATCGGTTCTGTTATTAGTTATTCTCCGCTAATACATTATTCAATGATTCCTTTATTAGCTACTTTAGAATCCTGAAGCACCGGCGAATTAATCTATTCTCTATTAAAGATTACAAAAGGAACGTTTCCAAGTCCTTTGTGACTCGCATATCGAGAGGAATGAATTACAAAGTAGACATACTACAAAAACAAATAATTTAACAGTGAATATCATAACACCGTTACTTTCTCTGTCATAGCTGTTATCTCTATGGTTAGACTGACTTACCAACTGATGCTTATCCTTAAAATGATTATTCAATAGTCATTTATTTCCATTTTTTAAAAACGAGATCTTTTTTTTATAAGAATCAGTGCTTTACATTCTATTTCCCTTTTAAATACATTTACAGCAGGACAGCCCGTAAGTAAAATGATTAAAAAAAATACATACATACATACAAACACCAACACACACATAAAGACACAAAATATATATACATATGTTATATATAGTATATGGAAAGACCAACTGCAGCTTCCATAAGCTGACATGAAATCTT
>NC_061110.1:42231977-42234477 GCF_015104395.2 Macrobrachium nipponense | reverse complement strand
TTATCAGTGATTTGGTGGCTTCCCCTAGGTTATACATTTTACTTTGTTAACAGAAAGTTTGTTTTCTCAAATGAGGTGCTCATGCCACTAAAATATATTAATATTTCTAAGGCAGAGGGAAGGGCACTGCTTATTAGAAATAAGTAGCCTCCATCTCATAAGACCTATCAGAAGTGTTGGTGTTACAAGACGATAGTTATAAAGGCTTCCGACATGAAGAGAAACAACTAGTTTTTTGTTCCATTTATAGCAGTCAAACCTTAGATGTTCCAGATTTGACTGCTCTCTTATCTTTACTACAAAGATAGGAAGATTTCATTTGTATTTCATAGCAATCTTAATGTTTACCATTTATGTTAGATGAATTTGTTTCCCCTGCTGACTGCCATGGTCTAATAAGCTTTTGGCTTAACTTCTGAGTTTGGTTGTCAGCAAATTATAATGAACTCTCACATAATTTTGGTAATTGGTATCCGTCAAATCACCTACTGTTATGATCCTCCAATTGATACTTACGGTTACGTTTTACACTCTTTTGTCATTATAAAAATAATCATGCATCCCAAATTAATTGATAATAATTATATATTAGTATAGATTATATTATATATATATATATTATTATATTAATATATATAAGAATATATAATATAGCAATATATATATATTATTATATATATATTAATATATATATTATATATATATATATAGATATAATTATATATATATATAATTTATATTATAATCTTCAGAAACACGAAGATGAGATTATGTCAATATCGTCCACAGGAGAAAAGGGAATGAAAGACTCTAGTAGCTCGATAATTTCGCCTTCCACCAGGCCTCTTCAAGAGCTTTATTTTAACTAAACAGAATGAGCATTACAAAGAAATTCATAAACACTTTCCCACTGGGAAAAAAAAATTATCATAATTGTCAAAGTAAAAATTAGGTTGTTTAAATCATAAACAAATTGTCAAACCAGCAATTCAAACAGTTAAAAGAGAAAACTATTCAACGATTTGGTGAATGGTCATTTAAACTTTTCCTCTGAATTTGTACTGTTGGGAAACAATATGAAGGAATAAAGGGTCCAATTTATATATGCCCTGACTTATATTAAAGTTATTTTGTTTGCTAAAACATATGCAAGCTGCTTCTAACAAATTTCTTGCAATCATATCTTTTTCTTTGAATAATGTCTCTGTTTTGTTCCAAAGGATAGGACAGCCACAATTTTGTACATGTAAGTTCACAGCACTGTTTGGAGAATTTCCCAGCATCGATATTGTGTAAGAACAAATTCTCCAAACAGTGCTGTGAACTTACATGTACAAAATTGTGGCTGTCCTATCCTTTGGAACAAAACAGAGACATTATTCAAAGAAAAAGATATGATTGCAAGAAATTTGTTAGAAGCAGCTTGCATATGTTTTAGCAAACATAATAACTTTAATATAAGTCAGGGCATATATAAATTGGACCTTTATTCCTTCATATTGTTTTCCCAACAGTACAAATTCAGAGAAAAAGTTTAAATGACCATTCACCAAATCGTTGAATAGTTTTCTCTTTTAACCTGTTTGAATTGCTGGTTTGACAATTTGTTTATGATTTAAACAACCTAATTTTTACTTTGACAATTATGATAATTTTATTTTTTTTTTCCCAGTGGGAAAGTGTTTATGAATTCTTGTAATGCTCATTCTGTTTAGTTAAAATAAAGCTCTTGAAGAGGCCTGGTGGAAGGCGAAATTATCGAGCTACTAGAGTCCTTTATTCTCTTTTCACCTGTGGGACGATATTGACATATATATATATATATATATATATATATATATATATATAAATATATATAAATATATATTTAAAAAATATATATATACGTATATATATTGTATTTATAAATAAAACAAATATATATATCATATATATATATATATATATATATATATATATATTATATAAATTTATATATATATTTATATTATATACTTTTATATATATATATATTTATAATATATATATATATATATAATAGTATATATATCGAGCTACAAATGTCCTTTAACATCTAATCGCTCTACCTCGGAATTAATATATTTTTCATATATGTTTAACCGAGGGGGAATTTATTAAGAGATAATAGAATTGGCGGCCGACAGGCGCGAACCATCGACCTCTCAATTCCAGGTGGCAGGGTTGTCTAAGGCTTCACTGCTAGTCCTGGAATTGAGAGGTCGATGGTTCGCGCCTGTAGGCCGCCAATTCTATTATCGCTTAATAAATTCCCCCTCGGTTAAACATATATGAAAATATATTAATTCCGAGGTAGAGCGAATTAGATATTAAAGGACATTTGTAGCTCGATATATGTATAGGAATCACGGTAATGTGATAGACTTATATATATATATATATATATATATATATATATATATATATATATATATATATACGTATATATATATATATATAATATATATATATATATACTATA
>NC_061110.1:42216977-42226977 GCF_015104395.2 Macrobrachium nipponense | reverse complement strand
GATATCTGGTGAACGAGGTGGCCAGGGAATTGAGCAATCTTACTGGGTAATACTGTTAATTTGAAGGTCATCTAATTGTGGTGTCACATATTCAGTCAAAAGGTCATAATAAACATCTGTAGTTATTGATGTCTTGTTGAAGAAAAATGGACAAATGATTCGATTACATATCCCACACCACACATTCACCTTTGGACTGTTTCAGTGAAATTCCCTACTTACACGGGGATGTTCTGATCCCCAGATTCTCTCATTATGTGTGTCCAGTTTCCTTGAAACATGAAAGGTTGAATCATCACCAAAACAAACTCTGTTGAGGAAAGTTTCGTCTTCAGAATTTCATTCCAGCAAGTTAACTGCAAACTCTTTTTTGTCTTGATTTATCATTTGGTTCTAGTGCCTGTATGAGTTGCACTTTGTAATCATACAATATCAAGTTCTTGTGTAAGACTTTGTGCACTGTTCAAAATGGTAGCTGCGAGTAACTGGGACCAGTAGAATGGACCCAATTCTGTCCCTGTCTCCATAAATTTCTTGTGCCATGCACAAATTGACGGACGTGACGGTGGATCTCTTCCATACTTAGTTTTGTAGTTTCGTTGATTCTGCTTATCCGATTTTGTTTCAATAAACTAGACAAGCATTATGCTTTTTCTTGAGGAGAAGCCATTTTTTACAGGTTCATTTAATAGTACCTGTTGCTTCAACAGGGTACTCGAAATACACAAATGCAATGTGATTACAAACTTTGGTAACTGCTGAGTACATAGAGCAAACCTGATTAAGATATCTCATCAATGGCGTTTTTAATTTATTTTTTTAAATTGTAACGAGACTTTATTGACACCTTGCGCACACACATACACACCTATAAATGCACACATGCATACATACATAAACACACATATACTTACACACACACACACACACACACACACACACTATCATATACTATATATATATATCTATATATATATATATATATATATAATAATTTTATATTATACTATAAACTATAGATATATACATATATAATATATATATGATATATATATATCTATATATATATAAAATAATATATATAAATATATATATATATCATATTATATATAATAAACAATATATATAATATATATATATATATAAATAATATAGATAATATATAATATATATATATAAAAGATATATATATATCTATCTATATATATATATCCAGGATATATGATATATATTATATAAATATATATATAAAATATATATATATATATATGATGATATATATATATATATAGTATATATATACGTATGTAGATATAGATAGTATATATATATATATATATATATATATATATATATATATATTATATTATCTAAATAAGTCATCAAAGTAATCAAAGTCCACAATTATGTAAAATGTGTATTAAAAATGCATAAAAGACGGGAGCTTTCGAATACTTGATACAGTAGATCTCATCAGTCGTACTGATTTTTCTTCTCAAAAAATATATACAAAAAAGTTACGAAGGACAGGCAGGACTCTGGAAACGTCTCCAAGGGATATAACCACAAAACAAACTATCTTAATTATGTTATTCCCTAGTTCACATGTCTGCCAAAAGACGAGCCGATCGTCGTGGTTGAACTACCTCTCTGTGTGTTCGGCTGTTCCCTAGTCCTGCAATGGGGGTTCTTCCTTCCAATGCCTGGGCAGGAGAGAGAGAGACAACCTGGGCAGTAGGAGTGGTGCAAACAAACGTCTGTTCTAATATTTTACAAGTTTTAAGAACCAAATAATTTAAAAATAAAAATGCATCCTCTTGGGTAAATGATTTCTTAAAATCAAACACGTTTAAAATATTAATAAGAGCCCCTTCAACTACTCTGGCGTCTACTTGCGTTATTATCTTTGTAAATTACTCCTGCTCCTTCCCAGTCAATTTTTAAACGTGTTTGATTTTAAGAAATCATTTTACCCAAGAGGATGCATTTTTAAATTATTTGGTTCTTAAAACTGTAAATATTAGAACAGACGTTGTTTGCACCACTCCCTACTGCCCAGGTTGTCTCTCTTCTCCTGCCCAGGCATTGGAAGGAAGAACCCCCATTGCAGGTGCCGATGCAGAAGTTTTGGACGAGGGAACAGCCCAAAACACAGAGGAGGTAGTTCAACCACGACGATCGGCTCGTCTTTTGGCCAGACATGTGAACGAGGGAATAACATAATTTAGATAGTTTGTTTTTGGTGGTTATCTCCCTTGGAGACGTTCCAGAGTCCTGCCTGTCCTTCGTAACTTTTTTGTATATATTTTTTGAGAAGAAAAATCAGTACGACTGATGAGGTCTACTGATCAAGTAGACGAAAGCTCCCGTCTTTATGTATTTTTAATACACATTTTACATAATTGTGGACTTTGATTACTTGAAGATTTCCAGTCACGTTATGGTGATTTTTGAGATATATATAATATATATATATATATATATATATATATATAGATATATATATCCAAGGGCAGGCGCAGGCGCTCAGGCAGTAGACAATTTGGAGTTCATGGAAAGGCGTTTTGTTTAAATAGACTTTATTAAAAGGCCGACGTTCGTATCAGCCTGGAAAATGTACTAAGCGATACGAAACGTCCGCCTTTTGATAAAACGGATATAAACAGAAGGCTTTTCCATGAACTCCAAATTGTCTGTATATATATATATATATATATATATATATATATATAATATATATATATATATATATGTATATATATATAAATATATCTATATATATATATATATATATATATATATATATACATATATACACATACTTTTAATCCAGTTCCTCCTAATTCCTCTCACAGATACAGTAAATCTGATAATGGCTGTGGACCAAAGGGCGATGCACCAAGTAAAAGAGCAAAATTTTATTTAATCTGCATACGATGGGGAACGTGGATGGTGTATTTACTATCTTTTACTCTCTCCTCCAGATTAAGAGGATTATGAATATTTCGAAGAGCGTGTACGTGCCCGAGGGTGTGTATGTGCGCGCGTGTGTGTGTGCGAGAGAGAGAGAGAGAGAAAGAGATAGCTAGAGAGATAATGCGGATTAAAGTGAGAGAGAGAGAGAGAGAGAGAGAGAGAGAGAGAGAGAGAGATTTTTTGGTGTCACCTATTCAAATATATTTCTTCTTTTCCTCTTCGAAAGACTTATTGACCGGCCATCGTTTCTCAGTTTTTATTTGCAACAAGATTCACCGCTTTGTTCGTCTTTCTCTGTAAAAAAAAAATAGGAAAAAAATCGGTTTCTCAGAAAATTCAAATAAAAAGAAAGAAATGAGAACAATTAAGTTTATGATCACCTTCTAGTAATACCTTTGTTAGAAAAATATTTTAGGTGTAGCGAAAGTTTATACATGACGGAAAGAATATGATTGATTTTGATATTAATAGGTCACTTATACACAAATGTAAACTAAGCAAAATACTTGTTGATTTGATTTAATGTCGACAATTTCAGTAAATACTTGATATCTTTATTTTCCTGAGGGAAAAAGGATTGTATACATTAAGATTGAGTTTATATCAATTAAAAAAACTGATATACAACTTTAAGGGGCGGACGCGCTCATAAATCTTGGAGAATATCCTGTAACCTCTTTTTATGCCTCACAACGTACATATCAGCTAAAAAACTTTTGTACTTTGATAAATCCCCCTACCTGGCTTTTCTGTAACATTATCTGTACTAATGTTTCACCCATATTTAAAATCATTCCACCCATTAAAAGAGATTACTTCCACTCCCTTACCCTTATTTGCAGGTCTTCTTCGGTCTATGTAATTGCTCGTAACTTCGCATCATGTATCCTTGGTAGAACCTTCAAGACATGTTCTGTTAGGTTGATATCTCTGTAATTACCACATTTCATAATATTTATCTCTATTTTTTAAATACAATTATCATCAAACTTTCTTCCCAGTCATTAGGGATTGCTTCCTTTCCCCAGATTGCTCTTAACAGTTACACACGCTTCAGCATTTCAGTTTGGAATTCTGATGGTTTGGGTGTTTTGCTATATGTGTGTGCTTTTTTTTTTTTTTTTTTTTTTTTTTTTTACTTATAGCTTTCTTTACTTCTGTGGAATGTACCTTTGTCACCGACCCCTCCACCCTTCTCCGCTTCCTCCTCAAATCCCTCTTCCATTATCTGTGTTTAAAAGATGCTGATAATCTTCGTTTTATGGCGGCACCATTAAGTAAGATCTCCCTTTCTCTGTCTTTGATGACACCTGACTGACACAGATCTTGTCTTTGGTTTTTCCTCGAGTATGATATCTAATCTTCTTCAGATATGCATGCTGAATTAATTCTGTCATTTATGATATCACTAATGCAAATCTGGAGAGCATATCTGTATACAAAATGGAGCAAATAAAAAAAATAAGATTCGATTAAAAGTTAAAGAGGTGCCTTCTTTCCTTCCCTATGATCTCATACTCATATCTAAACAGGATTCCCAAGAATTTAGAAACCGAATCACGCAGGATTAAAACTATATTTTAATATAAATAGAACAGTGAGTTGTGGGCGTTCTCACCCTTTCCTTAGTTTACCTTAAAATTTGTTTTTGCTCAAACAGATTTGTTTAAAACTTATACGAACGAATTAAAAAAACGCACTCACAGGTCGGTTCCCTTCAATTCTTTTTGTGGGGAAATTGCACATCCGAACGGCCACCACTTTAAATATTTCTTCCTGTTATGTATTGCAGAATGCACAATTTTCCATCTTCCTCTTTACTGAGCCATTCAGCCGACGCATTTTAGAAAGTGGAGGATTTTCAGTTTCAGAGCCATACACGTATGCATGCATATATATATATATATATATATATATATAGATATTATATATATATATATATATATATATATATATATACAGAGAGAGAGAGAGAGATCGAGAGAGAGAGAGAGAGACGAGAGAGAGAAAAATGATTTGCGCGTCCGATTCTGCCTCGACGGATGCTTGCTTGAACTCGTGTATTCATGCCTACTTCGGTCATTTGCTCTTCACTTAGGCCAATTGCCTCGGCGTTATGGTGGTCATCAATTTTCCATTACCTTATCAGAAGATCCTGTGTTGAATACTCGGGCATATGTATCCGTGCACTCAGTGTAGATCCTTGCTCCGTGCAGCGGTAAACGATATTAAAAGAAAAAGAAAAAAAACTAAATAAAAAAGAAAACGGGGAAATACTTTCAAAAGTGGATTAGAACCATAAATTTTGGCCTTTTTCCCGCCGTAAGGGTTTGATAGCTAATACCTTGGAATGTTTTACTCTTATTTTCTTTTTCGTTCCCTCGCCCGAAAATCCTATTCGGCTCTGGGCTTGGAAGCCGAAGAAATGGGGTTGGAATGACGGTTGGGGGATTTGGGGAAGAAACCTTCCGGAATCCCAAAGGTTTTCGTTTCAACTCTTTTCTGATTAGTGAATGCGAAGGCTCTCTTGAAATGTTAAGAGTCAGGCTTCCCTCTTCTTTTCTAAGATGGGCTTGTTCACATGCAAATGGCTTGAAAATTTTGCTTTGATTTCATGCCTATTTTATCCTATCAAGTCTCTCTCTCTCTCTCTCTCTCTCTCTCTCTCTCTCTCTACACAATCCAAGATGAGAAAGAGCTTATAGGAAGGTTGGAAGAGACTTGCGTTATCCAGTGATGGTTGAAATCGCCTGGGCACGGGATGTATAAGAGGGAAATGAAGCTCTCCTAACGACAGCTTCAATTCAGTGTTGCCATTTCCTAATTTTCAAAAAGCGCTCGAGGATCCTCCAAAACAAGCCAGAAACGCGCTAAATAATTCTCATATAGCGCTAAATAAAATCACTAGAACTATTTTCAAATACCAAAGTGACTTTACCTTAATTCCTATTTATTCCATGGCGAATCAGTAGAAGAAAAAAATCCAACAAAATTAAGCAATGAAAACAGATATTAAGTACTAATAAATAATAAATAATATAAGGAATATACTAGGTTGCCTACTTGTATTTAAAAAATCCAATAATAAAAATTCTGGGATGTCCCGATCATCCTCCACTCCAAAGTTTATTATAAATGCCTCCGAGCATTGAAAAGTTCCAGGTTCGTCTTGAGCCTTGTATTTAGCGGAATCCCCAATGGCATCAACAACTTCTTTTGGCAATTTATAATCATAGCAACATTTTTCTTTTCGCTTTAGGCCATAACGAGTAGACAATACTGAATTTAAAGTCTTCAGATTCATCCTATTGCGGATCTTTGAATTGATCATATTCATTTCACTAAATATCCTTTCCACATCGGCATTATAATGAGGCGAGGACAGCAATGACACAGCTAAATTGGTGAACAGTCCATGAGAGAGTATTCACGCAGCAGATGACAAGTTTCAAATACCAAATCATTCAAAGTATTTTCGCTTATTTTTCTGTTTTATATTATTATTATTATTATTATTATTATTATTATTATTATTATTATTATTATAAATCAACAGAAACGTGCCAAATTTCGTGTTAGAAAGCGCGACCGCGTCAGATGCGAAAAACAAGCTCCAGAATTTTCCAAAGCGCGCTAGATCTGGATCGTTTCGCGCTAAAATGGCAATACTGAGCTGCTTCATCTTTAGTCATCTATGACATCTTCAATTGGACTGACACAAAGTGGTAAAAATTTACATTATGTATGGTAGGATAACAGTACAAATGGACATACCGATAGCTGGGAAACTATTCAAACTTAGTAAGGAAAAAAAAAAAAAAGTCGGAGCTACGCACTCAGCAGTGACTGAGGTCAGTGTTCCATGTACGAAAGGCGTTTTCTTTTTGCAGGTGGGTTCACAATAAAAACCGTTAGCCTCAGACAAAGTACCTTCCTTGAAAAATATACATTTTGCATATTTCTTTATTAATAAATTGACCATGGTTATACATTCTTGTCTAAATTATCTGGGATGTTCATCGACGGTTTAGTAGATTCTCTATAGTCACATACAAGGATTATTTGGATCTTTTATTCATGGGTATGTATGTAAAAAGGGACTCGAAGTCCACTGAGGCAGACTCCGGTTTTGGTGTCATTCTGATGGCTTCCAAGAACTTGGCAGAAAACTTCAGACTATGACCAAAGTGAACATACAAGGTCAGGAACCTTTAAAACTATGCCCCTAAAAGGACCCATTGCCTTGATGCAAGTGGAGTCTTTTCACCAACATCCCTGTAGAGGAAATTATCAAAATAATATATTTTTTTATGTCCACAGTGACTCCATCGCACCGCTGATGAACATCCCAGACCATGCCCTATGCACATTAACAAAATATTTACCAAGAGGGACCCCTTCACAACCCTAGCGGTAACGTGTACACTGGAAGGACGTAGTAGTGATGATGTTTCCCTCAGAATGTTCTTAGCAAATCTTTACATGGGAACCATAGAGGAACACCGATGACACCTACATTAATGCTTGCATTAAGGAGAATACAGAGCACCGCAACACAATTTTAATGCCCAAAGCTGCCTCAGTTTCACGTCAATTACTACCAGCTTTTTGCTGAGGAACAATATGGCCCCCTTTACAATGAACCCTCTTAACAGAACCAACATGATCTACCATTACCGATGGCCTATAAAAGAATGCTTCAGCACCTACGTCAGTATGACCGGGATATACATTTCCGAGAGGTTATCTTGCCTTGTTCTAGAAGGTACTATACACAACCGTGGCAGACCTGCATATAACACAAAAATTAAACATTAAACAGAGTGATATAATTTCTAATATATATATATATATATATATATATATATATATATATATATATATATATATATATATATATATATAAAACTTCCTGCTTAATTGCACTGTCTATTCAATATCTTATATAGCTTTCAGTATATTAGAAAAAATATACACTAACGAAGATTACCATGATGGATAAGAAGCTTGCTCTAAATGCAAAATGACAAAAATAAAAAAAAAAATAAAATGAAAACAACAGACATACAAAAGGTCATTCTTAAGATAAATTTGGGAAGATTGACAAAACTATACTCTCGTTGTACAAAGACTGAGAGAGAGAGAGAGAGAGAGAGAGAGAGAGAGAGAGAGAGAGAGCTGATATTACGACTACTCAGCAGTGCATAAACGTCGACACATTGCGGTTTTCAGCAGAGCGAACGCCGCCAGATGGAAGCGTGAGTGCTATAGCGGGTGACAAACGACCATCCATTTGCTTGCTCTGAACGAATAAGAACGACTTACTTCAGTAGCAGGACGTCTATATTCCAAGCTATATATGAGAGAAAACCAATTTCTCCTCTTGATTGCGACCCTTTGCTTTTAATGCTTTACATAATAAACAAAACCTACCCAGTGATTCACTTTAGCGTCCATTTATTTCCTACATCAAGATGTTACCTAGCTTTCAATGTTACTGAAGCTTCATTCGTTTCTCCTATAGCTTCTAAAGCGAAAGTACATAACCTTCTTGGGGATCTTGATGGCGGTGTTTTGGGAGCCATTACATTCCAGTCTAATTTGCAACTGCCGCAGTAGGAGATAAGGGCGTCTCATGTGGATACTGATGTGGAATGTCAGTGCAGAGGGAGGAAACTTACTGGCACCATTGATAGGTTTCCAGGTTTTTATTATGTAGGTTATTGGAACCGTCAAGAAGAAAAAGCGGTTTTTGCACCTCTAGCTTGTCATAAGGTGTAAACCAAACTTTTCTTTAAAATTGTCCTTAAGATGTAGGAGGAATGTTCCTTTGTCGGAAGGCATTACGAGGGCATTGTCGAAACATGGGCAGCAGAAAGTAAAGGGTATCCGTGTCAGCGAAGTTCGCAAAAAAACACACCTAAGAAGGCAGAGGAGATGTATACCATCGATATGCTAATAAGTCGTTCCCTTAGAAACTCAAGATGTTCCTTCATAAGGATGCCAGATGGGTTGGTGAAAGGATGAAGTATGTCATCGTATAAATATATATCAACGTCGTCATATTCATTCAAAAGAAGACCTTGATGTCGAGGAGAACTATGATACTATCATAAATGTTGTTACGCCAAGTAAGACGTTTTCTACAGAGGTCATACTGTATGGGACCGAAGAAGAAATGCAGCAGAATATGCGTAAACTTATTTGCAATACGAGAGGCTCATTAAGGGATACAATTGGTTTCCTATACGTAACTAAAGAGACCTACCTTTATTCATAACTACA
Source organism: Macrobrachium nipponense (assembly GCF_015104395.2). Classification (NCBI taxonomy): domain Eukaryota; kingdom Metazoa; phylum Arthropoda; class Malacostraca; order Decapoda; family Palaemonidae; genus Macrobrachium; species Macrobrachium nipponense. The sequence goes on along the minus strand of NC_061110.1, from coordinate 42,217,716 downwards.
CCTAAAAACGAAGTGTGTATGTATGAATGTGTGTGTGTGTGTATATATATATATATATATATATATATATATATATATATATATATATATATATATATATATATATATGTATGCATATATATATATATATATATATATATATATATATATATATGTATATAATATTTTTCTATTAAAACAGAATTCTATCGAATAGCCATTCACTCGCTTACAAATAATTAAATGTTATAGTTAGTGGATCCGACAAAAACGGCAAAATCGGGATTATGAACAAAAACTTTTAGCTTACGAAATCAACTATCTCCTCAGCGATTCAAAGAAATATGACAAATAAAAAAAATCCCTTCCAAAACGTTACTACAAAAAGGTAGGATTAATAAAAAACAAATTAATAACTGGAGAATTGTAAAGCAATTAATCCAAAACGACTTTACTTTTATGGCCATCCTAAGACTCATAAAAATAATCTACTATTCAGACCAATCATTTCATTGTGCCGGAGCTTTCAATTATAAAAGTCCTAAATGGTTAGCAGGCCTGCGCTCCCCATTTATAGGCACTTTTTCCCCCAGTCACATTAAACATTCTAAAGATTTCTGTCACAAATTCAAATCAACGCATATATCCCTTCGCAACAGTTTTTGAGCGAAAAATTAGCCCCATACTCAGATATATCCCAATAGCCCAGGATACAACAATAAAATTATTTGAGCTGCTTGTATCAACCAATGTCTTTTCC
>NC_061110.1:42209477-42211977 GCF_015104395.2 Macrobrachium nipponense | reverse complement strand
TATATATATATATATATATATATATATATATATCATCATCATCATGGCTATCACTCGATTCGAGTATGAATGCTCTAGGATGTCGTTACTGTTGGGTTCTTATGTGGCTAATGAGACCAATTCTCGAGCCACATACTCTGTCACAATTGGGGCTTGAGTTGTTAGGTGGGAGTGGAGGCTGTGGGTGGACCTGCCGAGCTTGTCTAGTAGCTCTGCTGTTCTCCAGATGCTGCTTTCTGTTCTCTTCATAATTTTTAATTTTATCTTTCACTTTAACTCTCCAAGCAGATCGCTCCACTGCATCGGTCTCCCATGTTTTATAGCTAATGTTATATAGTTTTAAGTTGTCTTTTAAGCTGTCTTTGAATCTCTTCCTTGGCTTGCTAATATTTCGAGTCCCGTCACTTAGCTCTGAGTAAAAGACCTCTTAGGAAGGAGGCTGTCTGCCATTCTGACAACATGCCCTGCCCATCTCAACTGGCTTTTTATTATAACGGCCTCATGACTGAGGCAGTCGGCCTCTTCAAGAACACTTACATTAGTGCGGCGGTCTTCCCAAGTTATTCTCAAGATGTTTTGCAAGGACTGCTGATGGAATTTCTCAAGGGCCTTAACATGGCGTCGGTAAGTTGTCTAGGTTTCGGAACCATAAAGAAGGGTAGGTAGGACTATTGCCTGATATACTTTTATTTTGGTGTTAACACACAAGTCATGATCATCAAAAATTTTTTTGCGTAGTTTTCCAAAAGCTGAGTTAGCACATCTTAGGCGATATTGAACTTCATCATCTATATTGGCATTTGAGGATTGATGACTGCCAAGGTATGGGAACCGGTCTACAGTTTCTAGACCTTCTCCATTAATTTCTATAGTAAGTGCAACTCTTATAGCTTCAGTTTGGGGTGGCTGATATAATACTTGGGTTTTTCTGATGTTGATGGAAAGTCCAAGACGAGAGTAAGCATTTGCAAATGCATTCAGTATAATTTGCAGATCATTTTCAGTTTAAGCACAGACAGACAGCGTTGTCGTCTGCATACTGAAGCTCAACAGTAGCAGTAACATTGACTTTAGTTCTTGCCTTTAGCCGGTTGAGATTGAATATTCCTCCATCTGCTCTGTAATTGAGGGAGATACCTGGAGGCAATTCATCTTGAAGGAGGTGCAAAACAACAGTTATAAATATGGAAAACAAGGTAGGAGCAGCGACACAACCCAGTTTTACGCCTGACTTAACTTTGAAAGGTTCAGTAAGGCTACCATTAGCCATTACAGTATCCGACATATTATCGTGTAGTAGCCTCAGGATCTTTATGAATTTTGGTGGGCATCCATATCTAGATAGTATCTCCCAGAGCAGCTCACGCTTGACACTGTCAGAAGCTTTAGTCAGATCAATGAATCCCATGTAAAGGGGCTTTTGTTGTTCTTGTCATTTTTCTTGCAGCTGCCTCGCCGAGAAAACCATGTCAGTTGTACCACGAGCAGGTCTGAAACCATACTGAGACTCAGGTAGGACCTTCTCAGCTAGAGGTGTTAGCCTTGTTGTAAGAATTCTTGCTAAGACCTTTCCAGCTACTGACAGGAAGGTAATTCCACTGTAATTTCCACAAACTGATCGGTCCCCTTTTTTCTTATACATTGTGTTCATAATTCCATCTATGAGGTCATTTGGAATTTCCTCATGTATCCATATTTTTATCAATTAGTTGGTGAAGTTGACGATGTAAGGTTGGTCCTCCATATTTATATATTTCAGCAGGAATGTTGTCGGGTCCCGCAGCTTTGTTGTTCTTCATAGAGAAGATGGCCAACTCCACTTCCTCTAGAGTTGGTACCACTGCAAGTGGCATATCCAATGGCAGACGAGAGAGTTGTTGTAGTACATCCTCGTTTATCACAGGGTCTCTATTAAGTAGTTCTTTAAAATGTTCTTTCCAACGAGACAGGATTTCATTATTGTTTTTAAGGAGTCGAGTGCCGTCTTGACTACGAAAGGGTGCTAGCCCTTGGGAACTTGACCCAAATATAGCTTTCATTCCACTAAAAAGGCTTCTCATGTCATTTCTGTCAAAGAAGGGTTGGAGCTCATTTGCTTTGTCTGTCAACCACTTATTTTTCATTTTCCTTGTGGTACACTTGGTTACTCTGTTAAACTGAAAAGCATGCAATTTTCTACAGCAAAACCTACATCATGCTGTCTTGGTGTTCCAGGTTCGTGTCCTTTCCAGAAGAATGTGTAGCCACCACTTTCTTCACACAGTTGTCCCTCACCGGCGATACGAGTCTCAGAAAGTGCCACTATATCTAAATTAAGTCTATGGAGCTCCCTAGCAACATAGGCAGTTCTGCTTTCGGGTCTGTTTTCATTTTCATCTAGTAGTGTTCGTACATTCCATGTACGAACATGCAAGTTGTACAGTTCTTTGACCGCTAAGTGGTATGGCCCCCCTGAATGCAGTTTTCCAGGCAGGGAAGTTTGAAGCACGGAAGATATATA
>NC_061110.1:42183740-42203740 GCF_015104395.2 Macrobrachium nipponense | reverse complement strand
GCTCTCTGGGGGATTCCCAAATCCAGAAGTTGGGATTTTACTGCAGATTTGCTACTGAGAGTCAAATTTCCCTCCCATTCCTGCTTGACGTTTACCGATGTTTACCAAGGTATTGTAAAAATGGAAAGTGAAAAGAGATATGTTCTCGTCGATTTTCTATTTAAAAACTACTCTTTCAAGAGCTGATATATATGCACATTTATTTAAAGTATCATTTCATTTCAAGGAACGGCAGTTCTCATCATTTCTATGTAACGTTAAAAAAATTTACAGTATTACATGTAAGGGATTTTAGTGTACAAACTGTGGGTTGTATCTTGGCAGCTATGATGCTACCGCATCGACACTTTCTATATACTTTGTCCTTTTACAGACATCATGATATTATTCTTTTGTATGCTCCTGTAGAATAAAGATACTCACCCACAGACATGGCGCAGTGAGCTCTCTCCTCAAAAGCCACGCATTTCCAGCAATGACCCCACCTCGCAGGAATACACCTGGGACCCCAAGGGCTTGAAGGTCATCTGTAACCACCCACAGAATCCCAATGGTCCCCAGTAAAATCATTCCGTCCATGCTACAGATTCAGGTAGTCCTATCAACACAGGATTCAGGAGCAGCCTCCCCTCCAAGGAATTCACAGTCGTCAGCCCCAGAGAAATTCGAGATTGAGTTGTCTTCGGTGGAATTCTGTACTTGGAGGCATTGAATGTCCACCTACAGAATCTGCTCATCACATCCAGCTACACTGTGCTCTCGCCTTTCAATGGGCCCTCAATGGCAAATCTCACACCTGAGGAAGGTCTCGATGGTGTGGGAAAAATTGTGCTTTGGTCATCAAATCAGGAACCGCACTGGTCTGATTTTGTTAGTCTAGTGCAGGGACCAGATCAGTCAGTGAGCGATTATCTTATTATATGTGGGCACAGAAACCTGCCGATTGTGATTTCAAATGCCCTTATTGTGATTTTGACCTCTCAAAATACATGTTATTTGTACACTTATGATAGGCCTTAATTACCAGGAATGAAAAAAAAGTGTTTCAGTCATGTAATATCTTTTATAATATTGATACTTTATGGGCTAAGTGATATACGTTTCAGGTAGCCAGCGAGGATGCTAAAGGCAGGAAATCTTAGTGCAATTTTCCTAATACCGCTGGCACTGAAACCAACCTGGATACTGCACCAGAGGCTGCAGAGACCCAGAATGCCAAGGATAATGTGAACCTCGCACACTGTAGATATAGCATTTGCAGTGATCGACACGATAGGGACAGGGCCTCTACCCCAGCCACATCCCTCACATGCCACGGTTGTGAGAAGGTAGGTCATCTGAAAAAAATATTGCAGAAGCAGTTAAAAAGAATACAGAGGGTCCTGCAGCCTCTGTAGATGTTTCAGGAGCCGTTGTAATGGTTAAAGCTCACCATACCCCTCAACACTCGATGAAGGTGGAGGTCGAACATGATCATGGGAAAGGCGGTAAGTTTGCCCCTCTGTGATGGACACAGGCGCCAAAGTGTTTGTAGCAGGACCCTCCCTGCTTTCATTAATTAATGTACGACCTGCAATGCTGTGCCAAAGCTGCCTTGAGGGATGTTGCCGACATACCCCTGAAGTATATCGGTTTGGCTATCTGCTGAATTAAGTGTGAAGGGTGCTACGCTTTGCAGGACGTTTATTTCTAGTACCAGAGAAATTCCATCATCACATTCCATCTGTGGCCTCATTGGATGTAAACATGCCTAGTCCCTCAAATGACACAACTGCAGCTGCAACGGCCTCCAAAACTGACGACAGTGCCTCTACCACCATTAGAGGAGAATGCTCCATGACAGGTAAGACCGTAAGCCCCCTGTTGGTGGGCATCCAAGCAGATTTCCATGATGGCAATGCTAACTTAGTGACAAAATGCTTACATTTTGCAGGAGGTGGGACACCTCAATCTGCCTTTCTTCTGCTCCACTACCCACAGTCAAATGGTAGGGCAGAGGCAGCTTGTCAAGACTGCAGAGTGAATAATTAGAAGAAAAAAAAAAAAAAAAAGCCAAAAAAACCAGATGAGGAGGGCCTCTCGATAATAGTAAGGTATCCTCGCCGTCCTCCAGTACCTTAACATGCCCTTACATGGGGTGGATAAGTCATTGACGCCACCATCTACCAGCAGGAAGTTATGTGATGGTGCACCCACAGCCAGACAACATTATAAAGTAACCAGGCACTGGCACCTGGTACTCAGAAAACAGGAACTAGAAATGACAAAAGTGCAAGAAAAATAAAACTAATTGGACCCTTGAGACAGGCGCCCGCGTTCGAATCCAAAGGTAGACCTACAACAAGTGGGACAGAACGGGTGCTGTGACAGGAAAAACTCTCCCACACCGTCAGTATACAATAAGATTAGATGGCAGTGGCCGCTTATTATTACGCAACCGAAGATATTTTAGAAAAAATCAGCAAGTTGCCCACTGTGAGTGACTCGCCGTCCACTCCCATTGTACCACCCACACCCACTTTGCCATTACTCTTTGTAAGAAATAAATCCAAACTAGCTTATATGACAGGTTTTATATGTTAAAATCATGTATCAGTTGATAATTTTGTTTGTTAAAGATATATTTATGTTGAAACAATTAGTCAATGATTCATTTTCTTATGTTAAAACAAATTGTCAGAGTAAATGTCATTGTGTTTCTTCAGTACGTGCTTGTACTGGCTAACGTTCGCGGTCATTTATTACAATTGTTTGTTTGTTTTTTGTTTTTTCTCTCTCGTGTCCTAAGATATCTGTTTAAAAACTACTCTTACTGTTTAGTTTTCTAGTGTACTTTGCGAGAAAAATTTAATGAATTTATGAATTTAAAAAAATACTGTCATCGCCAGATTTTTGGAGGGGAGATGTAGGGGCTTTTACACACGAGCTGCATGTGGCCTTTTTCGGCAGCTGTGATATTAGCGCCTCGACACTGCCTCTGTCTGGACTTAGCACTCATCCAAACAGCATGTATTATTCTTGTATGCGCTTGTATAGTTATTCATTCAAAAAAACCGCACATTACAAGATCTTGAAAGGGACGGTTCACCCAAGAAACGGCCTAATGTGATCTAAAATCCCTAACTTACTTAGCTCCGGCACTCACACGCATACACGCACACACACACACACACACACACACACACACACACATATATATATATATATATATATATATATATATATATATATATATATATATATATAAATCTATAAGCGCATTAAGCTACAAATGTCCTTTAATATCTAATTTGCTCTACCTCGGAATTAATGTTTTCATATATGTTAACAGAAGGGTAATTTTTTAGATGATAATGATTTTGTCGGCTCCCGGGCGCGAACCTAGGAACCAAGAAATCGGGACGACGGACAGTGAAGTGCCTTTAACCATATAGTTGTGTGTTAAAGGCGCTTCAATGTACGTACTGATTTCTTGGTTCCTAGGTTCGCGCCCCCCGGGAGCCGACAAAATCATTATCAACAAAAAAAAATTCCCCTTCGGTCAACATATGTGAAAATATATTAATTCCAAGGTAGAGCGAATTAGATATGAAAGGACATTTGTAGCTTCATGCGTATATATTGATCACGGTGATGTGATCAGACTCATATATGTGCATATATATATATATATATATATATATATATATATATATATATATATTATATATATATATATATATATATATATATATATATATATATATATATCTAATAAAAGGAGCCCATAAAACACCAAAATGTAGAGAGAAAAGTACTATATTTCAGAGACTGCTGTCTCTCTCTTCAGGTATATGAATGAGAAAAGTTTACAGAAAAGGGGTGGTATTTATACCAAGAGATTCGTCCACAAGTAAGCCAATTTAGGTCACCCCCGCTGATAATCTTCCTTTAATCTTCTTAAAAAGCGTTGGTTGAATGAAAACACTGCGTCGACGATGTCCGATGTCCAATTCCCTTTTGAGATGTTCATTACCTGCTTCTCTTTTATTAAGGGCCGATTCCATCATTTGACTCTTGTACCGGCAGTTGCTGCTATAAATTACACGTGACATATTCCAGTTTATTCTATGGTTATGTTCATTATATGATTGAAAATAGCCGAGTTCTGTTGTCCATACCTAACTGACCGTTTGTGTTATTAATCTCTGGGGAAGTGATTTACCTGTAAATCGATGTAAGATTGGTCACAGTCCTGGCATGGGATCTCATATACCCCAGTCTTTGGGCGATGTCTTTTGTTGGACGTTAATCAGGGATTTGGCTAAGGTATTTGGGTAGGTAAATGCAAAAGGGTTGGATTTCCCAAGGGTGTGAGTTACTCTCTTAATCGTCTCCAGGTGGGGAATTTTTATTTTATTGTTGGGTGTGTCTCTGGTCTTGTCTTTAGGGGGTCGGTAGAAAATTACGTTTGCTTTTTGAATTGCTTTCTCAATTATATGGTCAGGATACTTTAAAGATGAAAGTTGCTTGCGAATTAGTTCAAATTCTTTTTCCAGGAAATCTGGGGAACAAATTCGTAAGGCTCTTAAGAATGTTGTTAGCTAGACCTATCTTGATAGTATTGTCATGATAGCTAAAGTAGTGAATATATGAAAGTGAGAACGTTGGTTTTCTGTATATGGTAAATTTTGTATTCTGTCGTGTCTCTGATTATTTAAACATCAAGAAAAGGAATTTTGTTGTCTGTTTCCCATTCAACTTTAAATTTGATGCTGGGCACTAATGCGTTTAATTTTGAGAGGAATTCATTAAAATTACCCCACTTATTATCCCAAAATGTTAGTATGTCATCCACGTATCTCATCCACAGCATGTTTTTGGTTTATTGCATTTATTACTGTAGTTTCAAAGTATTCCATGTACAGATTGGCTAAAATAGGACTTAAAGGACTACCCATACTACCCCACCCGAATTTTTGCTTGTAGAATGATTCCCCGAATGAAAATACGTTATTAGATGCACATAATTCAACTAACTTTATTATTTTGTCAAGTGCCAAAGGGAAATGATCTGAATAGGGGGATAATTCTTTCCCTTAAAAACTGAAGAACGTCCTGTACTGGTACTTTTGTGAATAGCGGGAGTCTACGTCAAGGCTTAAAAGTTTTATGTTGTGAAGTGGTATATGTGCTTCTCTGAATTTGTGACAAAAGTCTTCCGAATGTTTGATGTGACTGGGAGAAAAAGTGCCTAAAAAAGGAGAAAGGAGGCCAGCTAACCATTTAGAAATTTTGTAATTGAAAGCTCCGGCGCATGAAACGATGGGTCTGAATGGAAGATTGTCTTTTGTGAGTTTTTTGGGAAGACCATAAAAAGTAGGGGTAATTTAGGATTAATTACTTTAAATTTCTCTAATAGTTCATACTCTTTTTTGTCTGGCCAATTAATCTTGTACTTTCCGAAAAATTCTGTGGAACGTTCTGGAGGGGATTTTTCGTCAGTTTTTCGTAAGTATTTGTGTCGCTAAGGAGCTGGTTGATTTTGTCGAGGTAGAAGTCTTTGTCCTTATTACAATTTTTTTTTGCCGTCTTGTCAGATCTACTTATTATAAACATCTAACTTTTTTAGCGAGTGGATGGCTATCATGAATCTGCGGGGAACAGGATATTTCTTATGAAGGTCAGTTAAAGCATTTAGTAACACTCCTTTTTAAACATATCTCTTCACGGCTGTAGTTTTTGTCAGATATGAACTTTATCAAAAGCCACTATGAAGTCTAGGTGTTTTTGCGGTCTGGCATTAGGGCAAAGGATAAGCCTAAATTTAAAAACTAAATGTGATTTACAGTAAGGGGGGTGTTGGATAAGTTTAAAACTTTGTCTGTTGTTCAAGATTATTCCATGCGCTATATCTATTAGGTTATTTAACTTGCGTAAAAGTCTGTTGGAATGAGTCACGCTATTATAGGCAGCAAGTCGGAACAGAATGAAATCAGATACCTGTATACGTGGTCCGTAGTGAGGAGGCGAAGATTAGATTGAGTTCCATATATCACTCTGCGTAGCACGAAGATGTCGTTTCTCGTATTGGTGATTCTTTCTTCCAGGAAAATCTTGTGTGGATAGAGGGAAGGGGTTTGATTGCAGAGTCCATCTCCCGAATCCGTACATTTTTGGAAGTACTTGTTCTTTGAGGCATTCTTCCAAAAAGTGTTTTTGTTTTTTGGTTTTTCAGCCGGTGTAGTCTGTTCAGTTCTTTTTTCAAACTTGCGGAAAACTGGCTTGACTTCTGGAAGTGAGTGAAGAATCGTGGAAAGGCGGTTGAATTCCATAATGGGCTGACAATGACTGGTAAAAGTGTTCTGTAACAACAGAATTCCATCTAATAAAAGGAGCCCATAAAAACAAAACCAAAATGTAGAGAGAAAAGTACTATATTTCAGAGACTGCTGTCTCTCTCTTCAGGTATATGAATGAGAAAAGTTTACAGAAAAGCAAGCAACTTTCATCTTTAAAGTATCCTGACCATATATTGAGAAAGCAATTCAAAAAGCAAACGTAATTTTCTACCGACCCCCTAAAGACAAGACCAGAGACACACCCAACAATAAAATAAAAATTCCCCACCTGGAGACGATTAAGAGAGTAACTCACACCCTTGGGAAATCCAAACCCTTTGCATTTTACCTACCCAAATACCTTAGCCAAATCCCTGATTAACGTCCAACAAAAGACATCGCCCAAAGACTCTGGGGTATATGAGATCCCATGCCAGGACTGTGACCAATCTTACATCGGATTTACAGGTAAATCACTTCCCCAGAGATTAATACAACACAAACGGTCAGTTAGGTATGGACAACAGAACTCGGCTATTTTCAATCATATAAATGGAACATAACCATAGAATAAACTGGAATATGTCACGTGTAATTTATAGCAGCAACTGCCGGTACAAGAGTCAAATGATGGAATCGGCCCTTAATAAAAGAGAAGCAGGTAATGAACATCTCAAAAGGGAATTGGACATCGGACATCGTCGACGCAGTGTTCATTCAACCAACGCTTAAGAAGATTAAAGGAAGATTATCAGCGGGGGTGACCTAAATTGGCTTACTTGTGGACGAATCTCTTGGTATAAATACCACCTTTTCTGTAAACTTTTCTCATTCATATACCTGAAGAGAGAGACAGCATCTCTGAAATATAGTACTTTTCTCTCTACATTTTGGTGTTTTTATGGGCTCCTTTTATTAGATGGAATTCTGTTGTTACAGAACACTTTTACCAGTCATCATATATATATATATATAGATATATAATATATATATGTATATATATAAATATATATATATATATATATATATATGATATATATATAGATATATATAGATATATATATATATATATATATAATATATATATATATATATATAGTATATGCACATATATGAGTCTGATCACATCACCGTGATTCATATATACGCATGAAGCTACAAAGTCCTTTCATATCTAATTCGCTCTACCTTGGAATTAATATATTTTCACATATGTTGACCGAAGGGGAATTTTTTTTGTTGATAATGATTTTGTCGGCTCCCGCGCGAACCTAGGAACCAAGAAATCAGTACGTACATTGAAGCGCCTTTAACCACACAACTATATGGTTAAAGGCGCTTCACTCTCCGTCCCGATTTCTTGGTTCCTAGGTTCGCGCCCGGGAGCCAACGAATATATCATCTAAAAAAATTACCCTTCTGTCAACACATATGAAAGTATTAATTCCGAGGTAGAGCGAATTAGATATTAAAGGACATTTGTTTTAGCTTAATGCGCATACACACACACACACACACACACACACACACATATATATATATATATATATATATATATATATAATATATATATGTGTGTGTGTGTGTGTGTGTGTGTGTGTGTGTGTGTGTGCGTGTATGCGTGTGAGTGCCGGAGCTAAGTAAGTTAGGGATTTTAGATCACATTAGGCCGTTTCTTGGGTGAACCGTTCCCTTTCAAGCAGTAATAAAAAGAAGTCAATGAAATGCTACGTCACAAAAGTATTGGTCCTTAATAGGTAAACAGAGTCATTCCAATAGTCATATCAGAGGGTCACAAACCTGTACAAATATGTTTTAATTCTTAAAAACAGAACCGGTATAAAGCGCTTTCGAGAATGTGCACAACTCTTTCCGACCGTACAGAGTTACAAACGTATGGATTGCTCGTAAGGTTTGTCTGTATAGACTCATTTTTATAAATACAGAAGATATAATTTTTAATATACTAATATGAAATACTGAAAATTATTGCATTGCATAATCTATATACATAAGAATCCACTGTTCAGGCATACTCCTTTCAAAACAAATAATAAAAAAAGGGAAGATCATTTCTCACGTCATCAAAAAAAGAAAAAGAAAAAAGAAACCCCGGATAATCTAGCATACACAAGTCCATCAATCCTTGACTCCAAAGAAAAGTGAGATTTAAAAAAATATTCATGCTAAATTAGACTCCCACCATTGTGTGATAATGGCGCCCAGACAAATATGGCTCAGACACGCACTACAATTGAAGGAATCTCAAACATTTTTCTATAATTTCCAGAGTCCAGACACAAACTCTCTCTCTCTCTCTCTCTCTCTCTCTCTCTCTCTCTCTCTCTCTCTCTCTCTCTCTTTGCGGGAGAGTTCCATTACATGGGTTGTTCTTCAAAGGGTTTCATTTGCGATGACAGAGAATTTTAACAGTAAAATAAGCGTATAATGACCAAATAATACGCTATTGTTCAAAGGCTTTGTGGATAGCGCAGCTGACTGAGTGTTTTGTGTTCTACACATAATGGGGCGGATACCTAGATCCAGAGAGCATAATTGACTAAAACATTTTGTGCTTTGTCCGTATTGTAAAGATTAAACAAAAATCTATTCATAATGGCTGAAGTTTGAATGGTGCCTGACGAAAAAGAAATCATAATAAGAGTATTGTACTTTAAATGATGATATCTTCCATGCATGTATATATGTAGGTATGATGTTAATATACATAACCATATATATATATATAATATATATATATATATATATATATATATATAGTATGTATATATATGGTTATTATATATATATATATATATATATATATATATATATGTATATATATATATATATATATATATATATATATGATATATATATTATATAGTATATATATATATATATATATATATATATATATATATACATATGTGTATGTTGGGTATTAGCTCCATGTTTAATATGACGTATAAAACATAATGAGTGAGAATTGGGAAGACGCTAACTAATATAAGCATTAAACCTGCGTGAAAACAAAATGCATATAATGTTTGAAGATGCTTTTATTGGGTGGAAATCTCTCTGGCAAGGTCAGCCTTCTATGGCTCACAGTCTGCGTGAGCTTTGGTAATGAGGGACTCAAGCTTTTGTCCCCACGATTCCCTCACTGATGTCACAGTGATTGTGCCCTTTGATGGCATGTTGAGGAGACTGAAAGCTCATCTAACACGGATGGGCAGTGAAAAGGTGACCTCTATGATCAGGAGTTGATGGAGTTCGTCATAGCTGGTACTCTCCCTGGCATGAACCAACCAGTATGCAATGCAGGTAAGCAATGTCTAGGATCGCCTTAACGATATATTCTGCCTTTCAAATCTAGCCTGAGAAATTTTGGAGGCTGAACCGTGTCCCACTCTCTGGAAGCAGACAGATGGCTCATTCATCAAGAATGGAGGAAGATGCAAACTTACCAGGTTTAAGTTTACACTTTCTTTGACAAAATCATGATGTTAGCTGAAAATAAACCCTAAGTGGACTTTATTCTGTTTGGTCAATTAGTCACTAGGATTTTGCGCAAGAACAGAATCTTTATCTATCATATTACACAGAGCTAGCCGGGGCTACCCATAATCCACAAGCTTGTGGTAGTGAGAGTGCTCCATAATTAGAAGGTTACCTTTCTGGCTAAACCAAGGTATAGCAGTGAAGCACACGAGACAAGCATCTAATGTGCTTCTGGTCTTTATATTTTATTGGTAAATAACCCTTGAGTTTAAGACCTTGTTGGTTGAGGACAAGACCTTACAGGTGGCAAAAAATATTCTTTAGCAATATCTTTAATCTTGCCTTACATGTCCACGTAGGCAATTTCACAGACGATTGATGCTTTTGGAGAAATCTTATTATTGGTTAACCTTTGAAAACTCATACTATCTTTCCGGAATGTGCAGCACCCTGGTCCAGCAGATTACAGTAAATTATTCCCTCTGAAGATTAAGCTTTCCTATGGTGCTTAATTCTGGATCCTAGTTTTCAATGACCACTATGGCTACATTTCCTTCAGATGGCAGAAAGAAATGATTAATTGATTAGGAAATAGAAGGAAGGGATGAAAAGAAGAAAGACGGTAGATACGAGGAGGAAAGGGCAGATAAAAAGGGAGGAGTGGTTTCTGACAGGGAGTGGTAACTGCCTGCCCCAGTCTTATCCAGTGCTCTTGAGCAATCTTCAAGCTTAAAAAATCTAGACGACAGTCTGTTTCTCTGTATAAGTCAGTGTTCATTAAACATTTAGTTGTCACAGATATGGTTGCATCTTTTTGTACACAGTGAAGGCGATGAATGGCAAGTGCTTGAGCTGTGAAGTTTTAGTCTTCCACACAAGCAAAATCATCAACCAGGTCTTTCATAATAAAACGGCAAATGAAAGATTAGATTACAGATGCATTTATACTAAATCTACTGATCAAATACTATAGATTGACCAATGAAATGATTAGAACAGGGATTAATATGAATGGTAAGCTAAAACTGAATACAGTACCAGTCAGAAAAAAAGACAGAAATAATGGGAGCTCGATGATCCTCTGTAACCACTTGTATCTTGGATACCTTAGTATGAGCAAAACAGAATATCCTTTGTATTATATATTTATGGAATGATTTTTTTTTTTCTTTTATGTACATGAAATCTAGGATACAGAAGCTTTTAGAGTTACTCAGCACCAATCTGCTAATGGATTCCATATGAGATGTTGACCATCATTTTTGTCAGTAGTGCTAATTTCATTCTCAACTCCCTATACAGATGAGTTTTGGCTATCCCAGTATATATAGTTTAATGAGGTCAACATTCCATGTAACTGGAATAGTTATTTGTATACCAGGTTAGCCCAATTAAATTTGCTTGATAGAGAAGACTTAATATTAATGATGAGAGGCAATTTCGAAGTCAATTATCATTTCTAGAGCCATCAGGGTTCTGGCAGGATAGATATTGCATTCCGTAATCTCTTTATTGATTCTGTTATCATACAGATACGTATTTCATGATGTTTTTCATGAACTTCATGACAGCATATTCTAATACAAGCCATTAGTATTAGAATCAATAGTGATCTTAAAATCCTTGTTTTGGGGGTGTCATACATAAAGGAAGAAATCACTTTTATAATTCTGCAGTACGAAAAACTATTTGTATTTATCCGTACTTTCGTAACCAATCAATCTACGTGATTGGTCAATAATGCATCATTTAGCGTATATCTCTGCTCCACCTGACCCAATGGTGTCTTCGTTTTGGCTTAACATTACCATATGTATCGTTCCGATCCTCTAATGCGTCAAACCATATAATAATTAATATTATTATAGATATTAATATTATTATATATATTATATATTATTATATATGTGTGATATATATAATATATTTATATATATTATAATAGTGTATATATATATATATTATATATATATATATATTATATATTATATCTATTATATATATAATAATTATAATTATTATATAATTAAGAACTGTTGTAGGAGGCAAAGTGCGTCCTTAGGTGGTCCTTAAAATACCATATATTTCTACAATTGGTTTCTTAAAACACAAAGGCTTCATTTTTCAAAGCTTGAAAATGAAAACCTTTTGGTTTTGTTTTGGAAACGTTGTAATTAAATGTTTTTAATTTTAAGGACACCTGGGATGTACTTCCTCCTTCGACAGGTCTTCTATTTTTCGAGTTACTAGTAACCGCCATACCTTAGAAACGTTTATACACAACATTAATATATATATATATTATATATATTAATATATACTATTATATATATATATTCTATATTATATGTGTAATAATATTTATTATACTATTATAATTAAATATATATATGTATATATATATGTATTATATATTATTAATAATATTTATATTAATATATATATAACAATAAACATACATACATACATATATATTCATATAATAATTTATATATTATATTATTATTATTATCTATTATATATCTATATATATATATATATAATCTGTATGTTATGTTGTTGGTATGTTATGTATGTATTATATATATTATATATTATATATATTAATATATAATATGATATTATATTATATATATATAATATATATTATATATATATAATAACATAATAATATTATTATATATATATATGGTTATATATATATATATAATATATATATAATATATATATATATGTATATATTAATATATATTAATATTATATATATATACTGTGATGGCTGGCTTGACCACCTCACAAAAACACTAAACTTTTATCAAATAGTATTCACCAAAATACCATACTAAGGTCCACAAAAAAGGTGGAATAGTATCCAACTTCAAATTAAGAGTGGCAAAAGTCAATTCAAGGGGAACAAAGTAAATACTTCAAAAATATTACTTAATTTTTAAAAACACAACCTTCAGATAAGCAAATTAACACCTGAACCTGAACAAATAAACAATAATTAATGAGAAACACTCACTCTTAAACTCCCTGCAAAAGAAAACAACAATTACACGATTAAAGAAAGGTCATCAACACATACATACTAAAAGGGGAGAGGGTCCAGAAAGGAGGAGGCAAGCGAAAAGTAAGAATATCCTAACAAATACAATCTAAATATCCTAACAAGTTCCTCAAACGACTTTATAGGTCTCCTCTTAGAGGACAATAAACTCCACGTCTGGAGGCTTAATCTGGGTGGCAGGGAAAACTGATCCGAAACTATGGTGATGGAAGGCTTTCACAAGCTCCACTAATGACGTCAGCAGAGGATCACAGGGTCGTGACCTCGATAAATAATTATAGGTATAAATATTATTACCTTGGGACAGAGAGGTCCCCTTGGCTTTTACTGAACCAAGGGCAGTACACAAAATGCAGAATAAAAGGTCCTTGCTGCAGAGTAAGGATATCCAGCTTTCAAACGTAGCTCTGCAATGTGGCGAGGAAATAATATAGTTCAACAGCAATATCGTGCCCTTCAAGGTTGGAGGCTCAGAAACACACTGAGGCAAAAACCTCCAAGCGTTAAACACCTCCATCCCTCAGATAACGAAGGATCGCCGCCACGTAACCAACACAACTTGAAAATATAAACAGTCGTTAGCCAATAATAAACACCAAGATAACCACCGGTGAGGAGACAAAAACTAATAAAGAAAGAATACAACACTTCCATACTTAACATTAAAAAATTCTAAAAAACTTAAATAATTTAGAAATTAATGACAACTAAGTTACAATACATATACTATATACTATAATATATATATATATATATATATATATATATATATATATATATATATATATATATATATATATATATATTGAAGTAATCAAAGTCCACAATTATGTAAAATGTGTATTAAAAATACAGAGAAGACGGGAGCTTTCGTCTACTTGATCAGTATATACATACTAGTATATACATATATCAGTATATACGTATATACGTCTACTGATCAAGTAGACGAAAGCTCCCGTCTTTTATGTATTTTAATACACTTTTTACATAAATTGTGGACTTTGATTACTTCAAGATATTCCAGTCACGTTATGGTGATTATATATATATATATATATATATATATATATATATATATATATATATATATATATATATTATATATATATATATAATATATCCTTAGAAGACGGAGCTGCAAGCTCTAGGTACATTTCATCAGGGGAACACATAGGGAAAAGGAATCCTACTCAGGTACATTTATTTCACCGACGTTTCACGACTCATCGTCGACATCCTCAAGGCTATAATTAAAGATAGACACACGATCATTAAAACTACGCACTGCATAATTCATAAAAATTACGCAATATTTAAAAATTCAATGAACATCAACATCAGAATGTAGAACATTAAAAAATTTATGAATCTCTTAAAACAGAAAAACATACTAATCGTTAAAATTAAGTACAGTACAGTTATATTAAAATTATTTAAAAAAATCACAAAAAAACAAAAAAATTATGATATGTCTGTAAAAAATTAAAAATAACACTAAAACAGTAAGGCTATTCTGTACCTTATCCTCGAAACAAAGGACGGGCAGTGACAGAGAATTTTTAGAGAATATAAACAAGCACTGAACAGAGGAGGATTGCGTATTTAAGGACGAACTATCTTTTTTATCATAATGGATTCCAAGGTTGTTAGGTCGTTTTCGTTTTGTGTTTGGCCTATAATAGTAAAATCCTTATCATTAATATATGTTATACATGATTTAGAGTGGTTCCTGATATTTGACTGTTCCGGGTTTGTTAATCTGCTGCCCGTTCTAAAACTTAAGCCCCTGTGAGAATCTATTCTCACTTTTAATAACCTCTTCGTACAACCCACATAAGTCCCGTGATCACATCTCGGGCACGTATATTAAGATAAAACCATTAGATTTTAGAAGAGGACTAAGGCCGTCTTTCGTTTTAAACAGGGATCCGATAGTTAATGGATTTTTTGGGACGATTTTAAGGTTCAGTGCCGGGAATTCTTTTGAATAATTGCCAGGAACTTTTTCTGAAGAGGTTGTCATGAAAAAAAGAAAAGGGAAGCTAGCAATCATTTTTAATTTTGGTACTGTCAAAACCGTTGGCCCCTCTGAATCGGGCATCAAGCATCTTCTTGAGCATTTTAAACAAAAGTTTGTCTGGGAAGCAGTTATTTTTAAGATATTGGGAAAGAAAGTTAATTTCTTCATTAAAAGTAAACCAGTTAGAGGTATGGGTGAAGGCCCTGTGTAGGAGAGTTGAGATAGTATTAAGTTTAAATTCATAAAAGCAAGAACTATAAAAGTTGATACCTAATTCAGTAAAAGTCTTTTTTCTAAAAACACCCGTGTAGAAGCCTTCCTCGTTCCTGGACACTAGAACATACAGAAAGGGAAGCTTGTTATTTTCTTCTTCATCGAGTGTAAATCTGATATTAGGGTGTAGGGCATTGACAAATTCTAGGCATTGTTCCGCATTAAACTTGTTTCGGAATAAGGCGAAAGTGTCATCAACGTATCTACGATAAAACTGAGGCAAGAAGCTAAGGGGGCAATCAAACATACGCTCCTCAAAGAGCACATGAAAATATTAGCAAGTGTCGGACCCATTGGGGATCCCATTGCTACTCCTTCCACTTGTCTGTATGAAAAAGCCATTAAAAATGAAAGTCATCACCTGCACGGCTAGTTCTAACAACTGTTTAAAAAACTCACGACTAAAATTATGAAAAGTAGAGTCCGGCTCTATAAATAACTTATTTAAAATAATCCCAATCGTCTCCCCTACAGGGACATTGGTAAAAAGGGACTTAACGTCCAGACTAACCATAAATAATTCTGAATCTTGTATAAGAATATCCTCCTTGAATTTATGAGAGTTGCTTAAAGAAAATTCATTTTTAGTGAGAGGCTCAAGTAAAAAAACCAAGTTTTTTAAAGTGTCAAAATCATATGATTTTGACACTTTTAAAAACTTGGCCAATGATGACAGTATTATTATTACAAAACCAGACAAAGGTAAGGGTTGCGTAATTTTGGATAAGGATGCTTATATTGAGAAGATGGATATTATCTTAAACGATCATACAAAATTTGAGAAAATAGGTGTTCTGGATTTATATAATATCATTAAAACAGAGGACAAAATTGTAAGGTTTCTAAGGTTGCTAAAACAAAAAAAGATAATTGATGATGATATATATCAGGAACTATCCCCTACAGGGTCTTCGTATGGGGTTTTGTATGGGTTGCCCAAAATACATAGAGAAGGTGTTCCATTAAGGCCCATTCTCTCCTTATTGAACACCCCTAGTTATAAGCTAGCCAAATTTCTGGTTCCTTTACTTGAGCCTCTCACTAAAAATGAATTACTGTTTTAGTGTTATTTATTTATTTTTATTTTTATTTTTAGAGACATATCATAATTTTTGTGTTTTTTTTTCTGATAATTTTTTTAAAAATAATTTTAATGTAACAGTACTGTACTTAATTTTAACGATTAGTATTTTTTTCTGTTTTAAGAGATTCATAAATGTTTAAATGTTCTACATTCTGATGTTGATGTTCATTGAATTTTTGAATATTGCGTAATTTTTATGAATTATGCAGTGCGTAGTTTTAATGATCGTGTGTTTATCTTTACTTATAGCCTTGAGGATGCGGCTATGAGTCGAATGTACCTGAGTACGATGCCATTCCTTATGTGTTCCCCTGATGAGATATATATATATATATATATATATATATATATATATATATATATATATATATATAGATAGATAGATAGATATATATACGTATATATACATATATACTCATATATATATATATATATATATATATATATATATATATATATATGTATATATATGTGTGTGTGTTTGTGTGTGTGTGTGAGTGAGGGTAATTACTAGTTAGAGTACAAAAGAATATTTAAGGATATTTATCATTATCTCGTTGGGGATTAAGCCCACTGCACAAATGTGTCTGTGGGAAAAGTTTTCATTTGTACAGGCATTGTCTACCTTAAAAGCTTAGAGCATAAAATAAATAGCAGTGTATTTCCTGGGATCATTTTTTTATGGGCACACTCTTGTCAATATTCAAAAGCTATTTTCAAAAATATTCCTTTATACTTGTATTATTCATGATGTTGCCTATTACTGGTAATATTGAACATAACAAAGGTCCACAGAATTGATAAAGGAAATGCATGGTTTTTTATGGTAATGTCTGTGGATTACATAAGAATAAAAAGGACTTGGACGTTGCTGACGTCAGTTTTGATGTCCTCTTTTGGTCATAACCTCTTGTGTCTAATTTGCGAACCATTTACAGAACTGTTAATTCCAGATTTTAAGAAGCCTATTTTACGCAAGTATAATGTCATTCCAAGAGTGTATATCAGAGAGGGTCTCTCCACATCTGATTGCCTCTGTATGAGTGTGGGCACCATTAAACACAAGTGGTTAAACCCTGTGGTAGACTAATGAATATTTGAGCTTGCTAGGTATAGGAACCCAGACTTGGAAAGGACTATGTATAGCTGCTTGCTTACTAAACTGGCAGCAGTTCAGGAAGTTGGCTAAAGGTTGTCTTCTTGTTGGCGATTGCAGTGTTCATTACATTGAATGGCTGAGCCTCCGTTACTACCAAACAGATAATTCCACGATGTAGTTGCTTCAAATTTATATCCCTATTTCTGCTTGTGAGCAGTTAAAAAATGAAACTCCAACCTGTCACCCATCTTCACCTTGGTTTCATAAATGTACAGGGTGCGTATCTTATGGAGTAGGTATGCCAATGGGTTCATATATACTATATATCTATATATATATATATATATATATATATATATATATATATATGTGTGTGTGTGTGTGTGTGTGTGTGTGTGTGTGTGTGTGTGTGTGTGTTATATAGTGTCGAGTATTTGAGTAACTTAGGTACCAAACCATTGATCACTTATAATTCCCCTTCGTTGATATGCCCAAGGTAGTGTGAAATTAGATATTGAACATGATTGCATATAAAATGCCATGTTGATGTGATACAAATTTATAAATAGCTACATATTCCAAACGTACCAATCGGCTATCATGGAGGGGGTTGGTTGATGCCAACGCACTCGACCGGTACCTGTACGGAAGGGCCTGAGGTTGGGTAAAATTTGCTGGAATATTGGGCCCTAGTTGCCTACCCTGGAAACACCTCGGGTACATAGTACTTATGTTCCTACTCCTTTTGTGACCCTTGCATTTGGATTGCTAATGCCCTGGACTCTCATTCGTAAGACCAGGGTTTGGTCCCGTAGTGAGTTAGAAAAAGCTACGTATATAATCAAATCCAAATTGAATAATTCTCACTAAATAAAAGGTAGTCTACATAATTACCTGCTACAGTAATTAATTTTTGCTGCAGTTGAACATAAAATAACATAACCAGGACCGTGACTTTCCTATTTGATGTACCGTTCTGATGGTAGATTTCTATATTAAATTTAATCTAGAAATAAATATCAGTCGTCAGTAATGTTTCGTTTATTTATTATTACCTATCTTTAAATATAAATGCTATTTACTTTCAACAGTAGCAAAAATTAATTTGCATCTTATTATAAATGTAGTTTTTCCTTGATTATGGTTTAGTGAGTTATCAAAAAGTGAGGGGATTGTACGAACATACACAAAGGCACAAAAACACATTGTCAGCGAGACCAAACAACAGAGACATTCAGATGGAATTTTCTTTCTCTTTACAAAGACCTTGTATCACAGCTTCCGGGCAAACAAGAATATGACATGTAGTATAAAAACAAAGTATATTGCCATTTTGTTAGGAGTGAGCTAAAATTGTTCTGAAAATACATTTCCTCAACCAAGTTCAGAAAAATGTAAGGAATAAAAAAATTTTTCAACATGAAAGTATATTATTTCCAATAACAGAGTGGTTGGAATCACTCAGGATTTATTAAAGGCAAATAACTGCCTCAAGAGTTTCTTAGTAAAAACAAAATGGAAGAAAGAGATTCAGTGCAAGAAGTGGAGGAAGGGAAGGAGGACGAGAGAGAGAGAGAGAGAGAGAGAGAGAGAGAGAGAGAGAGACTTTATACCAAGTCTGTATTCTATGCTTTTCTTCGTTCCGAGCCGTGTCCAAAGAGGATGATGACAGAATGAAGTTTTGTTATTCTCTGAGTTAGTGCACTGATTAATTTCCTTATTTTTTAAGGAGCTAACATTGAAATAACAACATACAAAGTAAAGTAATAATCCTTTGTTCTCCCATGTTTGCGTTTCTAGTTTATCACTCATGAATATTCATTTGGAAAAGAACTCGCTTCAGTTTATCAAAGAATTTAATACTGTAGGTAGTTTATCAAAGAATTTAGTACCTTAGGCTTGGCATGCCTGATAATCTTAAAATATTGGTCAAGAAGAGAATGTTATAATAACCACTTATTCTTATATACCATTAGAAAATTCATCCAAAATCTTTGTGAAATATAGGAAATCCTCTCTTAACAGCAGTTATATTACTCAAAATATTTCAATGTGCTGGTAAATATCTCAGCATACTTCATTATCCTAATACTTGATATTAAACAATATGTAGTTAGATAACTTAGGTATTCTATTTTAAGAAAAACGCCTATTATATATATGTATATATATATATATATATATATATATATATATATATATATAATATATCTTTATCTATATCTATATATATTATATATAAATATATATATATATATATATATATATATATATATATATATATATATATATAGATATAGATATATATATATATATATATATATATATAATATATATATATATATATATATATATATAGATAGATAGATAATATATATATATATATATATATATATATATATATATATATATATATAGATATATATATATATAATATATATATATATATTATATATTATATATATATATATATATATATATATATATATATATATATATATATATATATATATATATATATATATTATATATATATGTATATATTATATATATATACATATATATATTATATATATATTATATATTATATATATATATATATATATATATATATATATATATCTTCC